>NW_026570273.1:0-600000 GCF_019649055.1 Paramacrobiotus metropolitanus | reverse complement strand
AGTCTAAATATAAATTTTTTACAATGTATTCCTGCTGCGCTTCGACCATGCAGTGCCCGCCAGAAGCGAGTGCACTTTTCTAGTTTATTCGAAACTCGATTTTGATGAACCGGCTACGTAAGATTAGCTGCAAATGGTCGACGAGTAATATTCCAGTTAAACTGTACTGGATATGACCGAAGGATTATACAGTAGTCTAACATTACTTACGCCGCTTGAAAATCAGTAAAGCAAGCGGAGATGTTCCCACGAAGCTTACCAGACCCGCGGAAAAGCCGGAACGCATAATCAGAGAATTATATTTTTGGCGGTTGAAATACCATCCAATTTTGCGCTCCAGTCTTACTGCTCTGTAAACCACTACTTCATGAATGGTCTTGGATGTACAATAGACTTCATTCGCATTTAGGGATTGGAGATGACACAACTATGGCATGGTTATGTTATTTTGAATCCCTAATAGCATGAGTTTATTAATCAATTTGTTGCGTATCGCTGTACTGGAATTCTGCAAGCAGTCATGTTAGAGCTTTTCACATAACACTGTTATCGCTAGCATGTCGAAAGTCCGGCAAGTACGCTGCGGCCGTGTGCCCCTCAGTCCATTCAGCACATTCCAGCCAGGCTGCCCAGGATTACCGTCAAAAGTTAATTGAAAATGCATCGAGTAAACAAAGACAGTACTGAAATCCTATTTGTGGAAGCGGTTAAGTGCTCCACTTCCGCGTATATCCATCATCAACAGTGCGTTCCTCTGGCTGTTCAAATAAAAACCCAAGCCTTATAATCCCGTAAGCGCAACCAATACCAACTGGTGCATCCGTTGAAGTCTTTTCCCCAAGTACTTTGCAATTGGGGACAATAAGCGTCAACCATGCTGCCGCGATGTTGATCTGCACGTGTCGTACCGATGTCAGTTCCCGCTAGCGCTCTGAACCTGAGGCCGGCATTTGGCTGAACGCGCTGCCGTCTGCCCATATCGGAAACTTGCCCGACGACGACACCCTGAAGATCAGCATCGGACATCGCTTGGGCGCGAAAATCTGTGAGCCACACCAATGCTGTAAATGTCGTAGACCTGTGGATGGCTACGGACATCACGGGCTGTCATGCCCTTTCTCCGCAGGCAGACACCCACGCCATGGGTGCCTGAACAGCATCGTATGCCGTGGACTGGTGTCAGCTGGTGTGCCTGCCAAATTGGAATCGCATGGAAAACCAAAGGTGGAACGCGACACTTGTATTCGGGACCGTGGGCGAAGCAGATAAATTAAACGAGATATACCGGTTATAACTCTTTTCTTTATTATTTATTCTGTTACGATATCTTGCTCCTTGTGTTCGATTTGACCAATAAAAGTTTGTAGTGTACTGTACTAGTTGCTATAAACCAATCCCGACTTCGAACTCAGCCATTACTCTCCATTACAGATGCGCTAGCGAAAGTACTGCTTCTTTTAGTACGACTGTACGAGTAAGAAGCCGCCAAAAGTTTGATTAACGGCTTTGTTGCAGCATCTCCTACTACCGACTGAATCGGAGATCCAAGCGGGCGCCTTCCTAGCGGCACAGACTCCAGGATACGAAGTTGAAGTAGAATTCACTCGCGTCTCCGTCGGCGGCCAACGAGCCACAAGCTGCCATCGTCGTTCCGGCATATTGCATTTCACGATTAAGCCCCACCACGATCCCAAGGCCGAAGCCCGAGCACATCGGACACGCTAAATACTGGGCGTGGCCATGCCCGAACAGAGAAGTGGGCAAGTCGTCGGTGGCGCTTCGGTTCGTTAAAAGACCTTTTGCGAATCCTATATTCCCACCATCGAGGACACTTGTACACAGGTAAGAGTTTTTTGGCTAACGCTTAACAGAAAATCACGTTCAGGAATTTTTCCTCATCGTTTTCTCTCAATATATAATTTTTAAACATTTCAAAAGCTTCACAAATTGGAAAAAATCCGAAACAGACCTTTCTTGATTTTGCTGTTTTGCCAGTTTTTTCTAATAATCCATTCGTCAACGACGCAAAACGTATGACATTTGGAAAAAGTTCATTGCTTTTAATTTTAGCCAACCAGTTAAGAGAAAATAACTAGTTGTGACTTGTCTCAGTTGTGTGGTCGTCATTTTTTCAATGCCTATTTGAGCAACTGCTGAATCGGAACTGTTGACGGTAAATTTTAGAGGCTATCAGTCCATAATTCCCATAACATAAGCGGTGCATAATAACTCTTGACAAGTCGTGGCACGGCGACTAATGTAACGTATTATCTCTATCACCGTCGCCGTAAGCTCAAAGTATAGAGAAACGATCACGTGGTTCTGAATTTTTCTATTGGCGGTCGGCAGCCTCGATCTAACTCAGAATGCTGCCCACCAATCAGAATCGCGGAAACGCGAAGTTTGTAAGTACCTGGACGTCGCTCAGACCCGTTACAAGGTACGCCCATCTTCGTTACGGTTTTCGTCGACGCCCACCGACACATCGAGCGAAGAGCGACTTACAACGAGGCCCAGCCAATTGGGACTTGGTACGCCTATTTCTCGCTCCGATGTATGTCGCAGATGCTCGATGTAAGTCCGCGTTCTGACTCTGCGCATCCTTTCTATTGAGCATACACAGATACACACACAGCGTACCACTTGTCACATGTGATTACTTACACGAGTACACCGAAGCCCCCATCGCCACCAATTAACGCCATCCTTTACCGCGCCCATTTAACGTTTCTCGAGTTATTAGAGGCTTTGAGCAGAAAACACCATAACCATACCTTAACCATCCCTTATCGTGTAGCTGGACGACCGTCATCGAGGTAGCAGTGTACAAAGTACTCAGCGAAGGCGCATAGCTGACTCTGGGTGCCTTCAGATTTAATTTGTTTTCTCGCACTGCGTGAAACGATCTCTTTCCAAAAAATTACATTTACATTCAAAAATGTTTTCTCTATTCAAAAAGTGTATACCTGGGGAAGTTAAATTGGGCAGGTGTTAAGAGGAGCCTTTGAAAGTCCATCACCATATGACGCGTTTGTATGGTATTCACACTTACCATACGCTCGCACTTAACCATATAGTATGGTTAAGTGGGTATATATGGTACCAAATTCGTGCACATGCACTTACACTTTCGCGCACTCAAACACATTTTGTTTCGGTTTATGACGTTTTGTAATAGAAGAATTGTGCTGGCGTGAAAACCGTTTAGCGCAACATCCGGTCTGAGTTATGGCTGCTGCAAATTCCAAAGTTTAAATGCGTTCAGGTGTACCAAAAGTCTTATTATAGACCGATCTCTCAAATTTGTACGTAAATGCGCATGTCCATGAAGATCGTTTTTACACCGATCCAGAATTCCATGATTTTTTTCAAATTTTAAAATGAATTTTAAAATTTTTGAAATTCATTTTAAAATTTGAGAAACATGCTAGAACAGTGGATCGGTGTAAAAACGGTCTTCGTGGTTATGTGCATTTACGTGCAAAATTTGAGGGAGATCGGTCCATAATGAGACTTTTGGTACACCTGAACGCATTTAAACTTTTTGGAATTTTGCAGCAGCCATAACTCCCGAACCGGATGTTGCGCGCAAAAACGGTTTCCACGGCAGTGTATACAATTCTTCTGGCTACAAAACGTCATAAACCGAAATAAAAATGTGTTTGGGAGAACGCGAAAGTGTAAGTTTTCGCGGAAGTACACGAATTCGGTACCATGTACCGGCCCACTTCCCTTAAGTGTATGGCTATGGTTAAGTGGAGCAGTTGCTCAAAGCTTCTATTGTTGGCCACATGCTGTTGTTTTGCCACAGGTGATCAGCTGCGACAGCAACGTCTGCACCCTGTAGATCACGGACACGGCCGGCTTGCACCAGTTCCCGGCCATGCGGCGGATGTCCATCCCGCGCGGGCACACCTGCATTCTCATCTACTCCATCTACTCCATGCATAATTTTGGAGGAGCTCAAGCCGGTCTACCTTCTCATTAAGGAAATCAAAGGCGCCGAAGCCATGCCGTCAATGCCCGTGACGCTCGTTGGCAGGTGATGATACCCACCGCTTCTCATTTAGAACAGTCTGCACACTGGAATTTATAGGCTGATAAAAACTCTACAGAATTTTTGCGCACACACTGAAAAGCTTGTTCAGAAAGCGCAGAAAACTTAGGGCAGACGCTTTTTTTGCTGCCGGCTTTTTGGTTCGTTTAAGGACTGAACGTCTGCCGGACATTTGCTGTTAACAAAGGCTTCGTGTATTATTGTATTGCATATGCACTATACACTTGATCCCGCTCTGGGCTTGCAGTGGCAGTACGGTGTTTTCCGTAGAATCGTCAGGACCAGTCAGGTCAGCGAGTAAGCCGATCTTAAACACCCTGATAAAAACCAGCGCTCATTTCTCTCGACCACAAAGCCGTATTTTTTGAGCGAGGCTCCAGTCGTAGAGAATAATGCGCCAACTTAAGAACACTTTTGCAAGTGCGGGACAGCTTTGTATACAAGTTTCGGCTCTGTGCGCAGCATCGCTTCTTTCGTGCAGTCCGTGAAAGAATTTGTCCCAAACACCGTTAAGTTGCCCTACTTATCGCGTATATACTGCCCAGCGAGATACAATTATTCACTACGTGGCTCCTGTAGCGTTAATTTTTTCTCGCCGTTGAATTTAGGGTATTACAACTAACGAAATCTCTCAAACCCGTGGATGATTACGGCCACCACGGACTGTTATGTGCTTTCTCCGCCGGAAGGTACCCGCGCCACGACGGGTTAAACAACATTGTCTGCCGAGCATGTGTATCCGCCGGTGTGCCGCTTAACTGGAGCCGCGTGGTACCTCTCACACCACGGAACGTCGTCCGGACGGCTGCACGACATTTGCTTTGAAGCGCGGACCGTGTCTCGCATGGGATGACTGTGTCTCGCATGGGATGTAACTTGTGTGCACACGGTTGCGCCGTCAAATGTCAACGCCACCTCGACCACAACGGGAGCGGCCGCTGCGCAAGCTGAGGATGAGAAATCCCGATTTTAGTCTTACCTGGTCGGCCGCTACCTATTCGTCCCGAACGCCTTTGCAAACCTTGGCCCGTGGGGACCCTCAGCAATTTAAATTTTCAGAGAACTGGGGAAAAGACTTAAGCAGCCAACCGGCGAAGCGCGCTCGCATGAATTCTTACGGCAGCGCTTGTTGATAGAAATTCAACGGGTTAATGCGGCGTCTGTGCTGGGCACGATGGAGGGGCTGGATAAACTGAACCAGATTTCCTTGTTGTAGTTTTGATGTTTCTTTCCTTAGTTGCACTACGTATGAGTGGACCAATAAAATTGCTGAACGAAATGTCCAAAGAGTCTCGTTCACACCATTGGCGATTTTGTTTTCTTTTATGTCGTGTATCGGATCATTCTGGTCTGCGAATCATTCTCTACCACAATCCGAATTGGTAAACCGTTCTTACTGTTCTCACATTTTTTTAAGATTTGCCGGGATTTATAATATGTTATGAAAAAAAAACAGTTTTCAGGAAATAACCTTTCTGATAATATAAAAACTCTTATAATATTATAATGGGTTTTGCAAACCGCAAAGTATCTGAACATTTAAGTTACAATTAACGTTGTTAATTGGTTTTAATGTTAGCTGGAGGTTGTGTGCTCCCGCTCTTTCCTTTCGCCTGCTATAGCCAGTTACCTGGGTCGTGGTGGCGCTGCGCCGCTACGGCCGTTTAGATCAAAGCGGCCGCTGCCTTGCACGCGCCGACGCCGGCGTTTGCGCTCGGCACAGTTCCTGTGCCCGCGCTTGGTTTGCTTTTGGTTCTGCATTTGCATTTGCTCTATCACTGCATATCTGTTCGTTTGCGCGCGAGTGATTTGTTCTTTATGTTCTTTATTTTTAAAGTTCTTCAATTTTCGAACTTTTCGCGTCTTGATAAAACGTTTACTGCTGATTGAACGAACCAACATGCCTCCTGTACGCAGGGACGAGGACGTGGGAGAATCGGCACGAATTCTACGCGCGGACAGAGGAATCCAACGCGGCCGGGTCCCCGCCGCCTGCGTTCACAAGTAGTGGTCCCAGCTACTACCACGTTCACATCAAGCACCGACGACAGTATCCGAGCGCTAACGGAGCAAGTGGCTGCTTTACAGCAGACGGTCTCCACTTTGCAGCCAAGTGGCGGATTAGCGAGTTTGACTGTCCCTCCGGCTGGATCCCGCTCATTGTCAGAATCCTCAAATCGGATCGTCGCTGGCACCGGTAAGCAACCAATAGCTCAGATAACTATTGATAGCGCTCCAGAGCCGAAGAATATTTCCCGTTATCCGGGAGAGCCTGCCGCCTCTTCAGCTTTCAAAGATATGCAAGCCGTCAACCCTAAACTGCGAAAAACTCTTCTGGACCACACTCAGTTTGTCGATTTTGTGGACCTGCTGCCACAGAATCGCGTGCCGTCCAAGCGTCCCCAAACTGGCACAAAGATGATGCACGACCCAGCCACAGGTGAAGCGGTTTTCATTCCATCAGTTAAAAAAGAGCAAATCACGAACTATGCCACCTGGTCTCGAGCGTTTGGAGTCTTTGTCTCCTATCGCACGCTTAACCACCCCGAGTTCACGGTTCCCTTCATGGAATACATGGATCTCATTGCGTTGTTTTCCGATCCGGACCGCGGGTACAACTTCAACCACGTCCTCGAGTACGACATGCGATTTCGGAATTACGCCGCCAACAATCCGTACGACACGGATATTTGGACGCGACGCGACGAAGAGTCGTTTCAAGAGTGTATCGCTAATCCCAAGATATCCACCTCTAAGGCGGCTAGCACTAGCGGTTTGGCTCGTCACGCGACGCTCCAGTGCGGACGCTGCAAAGAGGTTGGACATATTCAAAAGGATTGTAAACAGCCCTTTCGAGGCCGCCCTGCTGCAGAGGGGGAAATCTGCAACCTCTTCAATAAGGGCATTTGCTCAACGCCATGCCGCCACGGACGCGTCCACGAATGCAGCGACGGTCAGTCGCTCAACCATGGAGAGTACAGTTGCCCACGGCGCACGCCGCAGTGGCCACGACGTCAAACGGGAGTGACCTTCGCACCCCACTTCGGCCACACGTGTTTGCCAAATACCTCGTCGATCATCCTAATTGGCAATACGTAACCGGCCTGATCGGCATGCTAACCAACATAGCTTACCTTGGCTACACGGGCCCGTAGCTTGAGCGATTTACGCAGAATTCCCGTACAGTCTCCGAACATCCCGCTGCTATGGCTGAATGCATCTAGAAGAGCATCGATTCCGGACACGCACGCGGTCCATTTAAAGTTTCCCCTTTACCGAATTTTGTCTGCATTGCGCTCAGCATACGAGCGAAGTCGAGCGGTGGCTTTCGACCCATACTAGACCTGTCACAGCCAACCGGAAACTCTGTGAATGACCACATTCCGAAAGATGATCCGCCTCTAAGTTTTTGTTCGGTTGACGACGCCGTAAAGCTAATTATTCGAGCTGGCCGCGGCGCAGTTATGGCAAAGCTCGGCATAAAAAGCTTTTTCCGACTGATACCAGTTATGCAGTCACAGTGGAACCTATTGGGATACAAGTTTAAAGGTAACTACTATTTAGATGTCGTACTGCCATTTGGTTGTCGATCTTCACTTCGGCTGTTCTGCGCTTGTCCGGACGCAATCGAATGAATATTTATTCAAATATCCGGTCATTATGCCGTACTGCATTACATTGACGACTTTTTGATTATTGAACCGCCAGGTAGCCTTTGCGCTGAACTTGTACTGCTGTTCAAGGAACTATGCGAAGAGCTAGGCGTTCCACTCGCAGCAGACAAGCTAGAGGGACCCGCCACTCAGCTCCTGGGTATAACACTAGATTCATTATCGCGTACGCACTCTCTACCAGCAGGGAAGCTCGAGCAACTTATCGAGCTGCTCCGGTCCTGGTCGGAGAAGACAACGTGTTCGCTCAATGAGCTGAAAAGCCTGGTTGGTTCACTGCAATTTGCTACGAAGTGCATCCCCGCCGGAAGGCTGTTTCTCAGACGTTTGATCCAAAAAATGACAAATCTGCCGCCTCGCCAGCCGCACCATGCGCCGTCACTCCAGTTAGACGCTGATTCCAGCTCGACATTGCCTGGTGGCTGCAGTTTCTTCCGGATTGGAACGACAAAGCAAGTTTTCTCACGATTGACTGGAGCAGCCCTGACGTGATGCAGTTATACACCGATGCATCGGGGTCAATCGGTGTCGGTGGCTATTTCGCAGGCCGCTGGTTCAATGCTCGTTGGCCTGCGTGGATAAGCAGGGTCAATCCCTGTAACGAATACTAGGAAATGCTTGGCGTGTTCTTTGCTATAACCCTCTGGCAGGACTTATTTCGCATCCTGAAGGTTATGTTTCATTGCGACAACATGGGTGTATGTCAGGCGTGGGATAAGCTTGGATCCACTAGCAGAGCAGTACTTTCGCTGATGCGCAGGATGGTGATGACGGTCGCTCAGAACAACTTAACTATCACTATCAAGCACGTTAATGGATGTGACAACAGCATCGCTGACGCTCTGTCACGGTTTCAGGACATGCGATTCCGCCAGCTTGCCCCGGACGCCAGACAATCGCCGGACGCCTTACCGGATATATGGGAGGAGCTAGAGGCCAACTACATCAGTGCAATGAGCTGAACGCTGTAGCCAACCGGCTTCAATACCACCACATTGCAGCGTCCACCCGACAAGCGTATGATGCCGGTTGGTTCCAGTTTGAGCAGTTTTGCGTGCGCTTTGCCGAACATCCACTCCCTGCATCCGATGACACAGTGCTCCGGTTCCTTGCCGATCTTCACTTACGGGGCATAGCGATCGCAACAGCCAAAGTTTACCTGGCATCCATCGCCAACAAACATACTGAATGCGAATTCCGGATTCCGACACGTAGCGCTGCCGTTTCTCGCGCGCTCCAAGGTTACCAGAGACTGGAACCGACGCCTCGGGATCACCGCCTGCCTATCAAGCTCGATTGTTTTGCGATACCTGAAAGACCGCCTTTCCGCAATGAATCTTGCCACGGTCGACAAGCATATGTACTGGGCGGCATTCACCATGGCCTTTGCCGGACTTCTCAGAGTAAGCGAGTACACGGCACCATCACCAGCATCCTACAGTACGGCGCGCACGCTGCTGTTCAATGATATCGCGCTTACCGCTGACATCATCACCGTGTCCCTTAAAACGACAAAAACTGACCAATACAGTCACGGTTACAAGCTGTTACTGCGTAAGACAGGGCGTTCAGTTTGTCCAGTTCGTGCTCTTGCGACATACGCGGCGTCAAGACTCGAACTCGGAAGTAAGCGTGAACCGCTTTTCATACTGTCCAGCAGAGCTTACCTGACTCGTCAAGACGTCGATCGAACACTGAAGCACCTGCTGTGCCCCCTGCCGGAACATCACCGTTACGGAACCCACAGCTTCCGCATCGGCGGTACCACAACAGCCGCTGTTGGAGGATCCAGCGACAATGAAATCCAACGCCTTGGACGCTGGAAAAGCAACTGTTTCTCCGCCTACGTCCGCAGCCAAATTCCAACGGACGGAATCAATCCTTACGCCTGATCATGGATGTTGTTTGGGGTTTGTTTGGGGCCTTCGGTTAAGCAGGGCACTGGTCGCTCTCTTCCGCCGACCCCCGGTCGGCCGGCTTCTCGCTGACCCACGGTCACCGCACACAGCCGCTCACGAGGGTACCAGTCGCCCAGCAGCCGGGGTTCCAGCGCCCACAGTGGTCACCGGAAGCGGTAAAATTAATGTTATTTTTGCAGGTGAAAACCGAAGACGCCTCAAGGATAGCGAAATCATGGGGATGCGGTTTCATGAAAACCTCGGCCAAGCCCACCCACAACGTAAACCAGTTCTTCCAGGCACTCTTGCAGATGGAGAAGAAACGGAAGCTGTCGGTGAATCTCGACGACAAAAAGGGCAGCAAGACGCCCGAGAAGCTAAAGAGCAAATGCTCAATAACCTAGCACTTGTAGCCATTGTACAGACACGCATGCCTTTCGTCTCTCGCCTTTTTTCATCCTGCAATTCTGTCTTGTCGGTCTCTGTAATACTGATTTCACCATTATTTTATACGCATCGCTTGTGGTGGCTAAACTTCTCACTCTGTGCCGATTGTTGATTATTAACGAAAAAGTGGCTGCAGACTAAACCCGCCTTCTCGTTGTTTTGGCTTTCGACCGTACAAATCAGCCGTATATCGTCGGCATCATACAAATCACAATACTTCGGAGAAATTGATAAAATAATGGATAATACAGAAAACGGTGACTATTACTAGTAGTACTTCGTATCGTATAACGAGCCGTTCACGTTCATAATAATATTATAACTTTCATTAGGCACACTGCATACATGGTTTCAAAAAATTAACTGAATGATACTAACCGTAAAATTGTTCTAACTTCTAAGTATCATATAGGGTACAGCAAACACACACAGTGACTCAGGACTTCACCCTGTGGATCATCAGGTAGGCCTGAATTTATAATACTGCGAACTACATGCAGCTGCATAAGTTCTGCACAAACCGGTTCAACGGCAGTTCTGGTTATTTTTTCAGTGCTACCGAGATATCAATTTTACTGATCTGCCACGCCGAACGTTGCTTATATGTACAATACTGTACTTCCCCGATGCATATAAATAGTGACAGTTTTCGAATGATCAGGCATTCCGTATAACCAGTACTCACCATTGAGTACAACTTTGCCTGCAGGCGATATTATAATATTATTTCATTAGGAATTTGCTGACGCGGAATAGTCAGGCTCATAGATCACATTCTTTAGTGAGCACCGCTATTCTTGTCCTACTTTTTTACTAATCGCGACACGTCCTGCGCCAGCACTGCGAATTTCTTCTACGTTTACTTCCTGCAGTGTTATAAGATTACTGTGGCTGACAAACCATGGATTCCGCAAACGCACCACTGGCTAGTACTGGCGCCAAAGCACCAATCACCATGCCCCCGAACGTTGACCCGACAGCTACCGGCAGCGCGCGGCCATTTCCACCGCAGGAAGGAGGCGACGGCACCGATTGCTGCACGGCTTACTTTTCAAGCCCGGTGTGGTTGATGATGTGTCCTTGCAGTTGGTGCGGCTAAACACCTGCTGATATTCTTCGGAGCGCCTGTTGTCGGCGTCAATCTTTCTTAACATTCTCGGACTAAGACACTAGTAATTTTCGATGGTTGGGAGAAGTGATTGTTCAAATTCCGGTAAATGATTTTTAGTGGAATTCAGCAGTGCCAGAAATTGCTGTGCTGACTTATGCAGCTACCGTATTCTTTTTAACCATACTCGGACAAAATGATATAATGAAACATATTTTACTTACCATTAGAAACGTGCTTCGTAATTCGTATTGTTAGTTGATCGGCTCTGTGATAGCACAAATAGACCGCGAAACAACAACTAAATCCTGGAATGCAAAAAAGCATGCCTCAATTTATTTTTGCGGATTGCAACACAATGCTACAAATACTGCTACCATTCTACAAATAATGTTTCTCTTTGTACATCGATTACTTTTATTCACTTTCTTTGCATGCTTTATTACGAGTACCTACCGTATATAGTTTTCTTTTAATTTATTTCGAGCAGACAAATCCTGGGGCGCTCTTAAGTCTGGTCACATGATCGTAAACAGCAACAAACAATAAAGCAACAATGCACAGAGGATTACAACAAACTGGTAGATGCGATCATGCGAGTATCGATAAGTAGAGTTTAACAGAACCACAGGCAAAACTTTCGTCACCGCTTTTCAGTATTTTGACAAACAAATCTTCAAGCCGCTTTACCAAGGTAATCTTTCCAATACATCTGCGCGGCACGGTATCCTCACGCTCCTTGATACGAAGGGCGTATCGAGTGCTGGTTTCCTTGAAAGGGAATCGCCCATGTACGATGGTATTAGGAAAGCTCTCCCGATTTCGTATCCTATACAGCCATACTGCTTCCTTCCTTCCTTCCCCTTTCCATCGCTATTCTGCCGGCGTACTCGCCAGCTGCCAGTACAGTTCTGGTGTTACCCGTATCCTGTTACCGGTGACGGTCCGCAATGCCGCATGCTGCCGTTTCATCTGCTTCGTCCGCTCACCCGAGGACGCCGATGACCAAGCCAGTCCACAGTAATCTAAGAATGGCACAACAGAGGCGTTGTGAAGGGTAACTCACTGGGGATGCTGGGTCTAGTTTGTGCGCTTGATTTTTTGAATGCCGTAATTGATGTTTCTTTTACTTTCTGAGACTACTTGTTCCACTTCAGTTTCTCGTCCACTTCAACGAAGATACGTTACGAGCTTTTTAGCAGTGAGTGGCTGCATGACCACTCAATATCTCTGTTGATTTCGCTTCCGCTGTCCTTTTCCTATCACTGGTGATGAATATAGCGGCACATTTGTTAACGTTGCAGCACTAAATGATTGTCGACAAACCATTTCGATGCCTTCGCTAGCGCTTCGTTTAATCGTTTTGCCGCGGCAGCCTGTCTTACCGCGTACGTACATAATGGTGTCGTCGGCAAATGCTTCAGTTTCGTATTCGCTGCAGTACCGCTGCAAAATGCGTGAGATAAATATTGAACAGTATTAGACTTATTCACCCAGTACTGTCCTTGCGGCATTCCCGAAATGACAGGCAGATAAACTGACACATTCCTGCCGGTCGTTGCCCTCTGAATACGGCCAATCAAAACCTTGTAACCACTTGAGAACACTTCCGTCAATTCCCATTTCTCGTATACGGGTTAATGGTTATACAGTTTTTATTAACGTATATCGCCTTTAGCGTGCAGAACAACAGCGTCTCAGAAATCATTACGGAATGGAAGCGATACAGTTGCGTTAAAATCTGCTGCGTACGGCGCAATTTTTGAATACCGAGCAATTACGGCACCTGCCGTTACCGATGAGTTTGTGAAGTATGGACTTGATCTAGGTGGATAAGATCAGGGTGTGACGGAGTACGAGGAGATTAAATTTGAATTAGTCTGTATATTAGATAGCTTAGTATGGGTTTGCACCTTTTTTGTCTAAATTATTACTGGAACTCCACAGTTCTCAACCTAAAGGGATACACTACGTACACTGTGTGCGCCTGCTCGTATCACTAACTACGTATAAGATTTTTGTTGATTTACGAGTTAATTAAAAGGTTCTACTTCGTATAACCAATAAATTTAGATAAGATACTTGCGAATCATATTAAGACCGTCAGCGTGATGTTTGCTTGTCCGTGATACATATTTATCAGCGGCAAATGCGCTATACCAAAAAACTAACGCCGTCATTTTGAATTTGTAACTAGCTGTGGTGTTCATGATTTTAGTCGCAGCGCTGCATAAAATTACTTGATTAAAATCAGCAAGATAAAAACTGTAGATTTACTTGCTCGTGTTAGTTTTTGTATCGAGTGCTAGCGAGATGTTATGGTTAACAGTCACCCTACGGCTGTATTCATATTGCGAACATTTATACTATTAGGTGGTACAGGGTGCGCAACAGAAATTTTAGACGAGCTATTTTAAATTATAGTGTGAGAACAGTTAAGGACACATAAATTTGTTAGACGTCTGGAGTCTGTATATGCTTGTTACACGATCACCGTGACAATATCAAATAAAATTAATAACGTTCCAGTAGCGCCAGTTGGACGCTTTAAATGTGTACTGTACTCGTACATCTAAAGGGGGAATTCAACTGCCGAGGCAAGCACTCCCGTCTCCCGTACTTGCTGCCGTCACCCGGCAGGGGCAGGGGATAAAAGGTGGCAGTGGCACCTGCCACTGGCAACTGCCACCGGCAGTGGCAGTTGCCACTGTTGTGGAAACTGGCAGTTGCCAGATTTGGCTATATACAAATATGTATGATTTCTAGTGCAGTAAAAGAACCTATGAGAGAAACAAGTACTACAAAACGTATAAGTACCAATACTAAAATAAGTACTGCAAAATCTGTGCATTTATTTTAAACATCAACTCGCAACTCATAATTAGTTCCCGATGTTCGAGCAGTCGTGCGGCTTTATTATCGTGGCGCACGCACACTGCCGTGAAAAGTGTTTGAGGGGTTGTCGAAAATTAGGGGGACGGCAGAGAGAAAACTGTCTTCGTTCTATTCGTGCGCTTTTTTTTAAGTTTCACTAAAATAAGTTTCCTTTAAGCTTCAGAAAATAAAACTATGGTTTTGTAAAGAAATTTTTCCTCTATATTATGTAACCAACAAGCAGCTGAGAAACTCATGGACGCGTTTAGAGGACAAAGAATGTCCTCTTGTATTTCTTATACACTTTTACATGTCAGGCAGTCAGTGAGGACCGAAGAGCACATTTTTGTGAAGCTTTGGGGTCAAACCCATCCAGTACTGGCTGCCAAGCATGCGAAAATATACGAACAACACAAGCGGATGTTTTCCTTTGATTTATCCTCCAAACGGTTTCGCATGCGCAAAGCTTACTCGTCGAGACTCGATTGCGCGCCAGCGCGTGATCCGCGCAAAGATAGGTCTGATAGGATGAATCACAGTACTTATCTGAAATCTCTATATATTAATAAAATAAGCCTTAGCGGATTCCATACAAAGCTCCCTTTTTTGAGCGACACACTTAACGAAACTTGGGTGTCTATATATCATTCGATAGCGCCAGGTTTGCAGATGGCGCGACACAATCTGTTTTTGAGAAAAATGAAAAGTTTAAAAAAGAAGTTTAAGAAAAGCTAACATACAAAGTCTACGGGAAAAGTGAGGAACCCACCACTGCTAAATCGACCACCCCACCACTGTCTTGAGTCGACAGGTGAAACGCCGTTCTTCAAGCTCTTCTTCGAATGGGGTGCTTATGTAATGACATGTATCACCTTATAGCCGTGGTTTAGATATTTTTACCAGAAATTTTTGTTTGCAAGACAGTTAAAGCTGAAGAAGTCAGAAAGATCAGTCAAAGCAGTCCGCGAGTACGGAACAGCTGCAAACCCAGTTTTTAAAGCAGTTGTTCGAGCTTCTTTATTGTAGCGCCTCCAAGGGCGGATGCGCGTGCCGTTATCACTTGCCTACCGTACAACCGCGTAAAATCCATACTACGGTGGCACCGTAGTATGGATTTTACGCGGTTGTATTAGAATGTGGTGCAAGTAGCGGAAGTGCGAATTATTCACGACGCTGCTGTGAAATTAAATGATTATTATTAATTAACTAATTAGTTAATTTAAATTATTATTCACGACGCTATTGTGAAGCGACGCTATTGTAACAGAAGGCGAAGCCGCAGGTGACCCCGAGCTCCGGCGCTAGGGAGCTTGCGGAGCAGCAATATTGATAGGACTAATGCGAGTATAAGATAATAAGCGAGACACACTCAGACACTGCGTCGTGAGTGACTGCGTCTGCGCATTGTTACCGGACAAACTGAAATTTAAAAACCCATGACTGGGATTATGTTAATGACTTGATAAGTGTGGCTGCACTGGCTGGCCAAAATTCTAATACTTAACAACGGGCAATATATTACAATTCAAAGATACCGAATAGCAGACTGATAAAGAAGAAAACTCAAGGGAATTTCTATAAAACAGCATATACTATTTAAACGGCAAGTTTTGAAGTTTATTACGGTTTTCTCTGCAGTGCACCGATCGCCGATCGGGAAAATGTTAACACAGAACGATCAATATAGAATCTTCGGTAAAACAGTGAACCCAGCTACGACTACGAGTACAGTAGCAGCACCTTATTTTAAAATTTGCGAAATTTAATCTATCACTGATTTATTCCGCGCAGTTTGCGCGGGGTCTACTAGTACTATATATTTTGTTACAAAGATACTTAAATAAAATTGTGTAATTATTTTCATAACAAAGGAGCTCTTCCGTGCAGCAAATGTCATTTCAAGATTCCGGCAGTTGCCACGTTTTATCGCTTGCCAGAACGCGTAGTGGCAGCTGCCACTGCCGGTGGCAGTTGCCAGTGGCATGTGCCACTGCCACCTTTTATCCCCTGCCCCGTCACCCAGCTGGACTTTTACGTTGTGGCTAAACATGGTGCTTATGTACCGCGCCTGATTTAACCGTATGTATTGCCGTAACGTCACATTCAAAAATTATAGATCTGACCAACCATTCCGAGTCTACTTCTTATGTGTGGTGCCACATTTCATGTGGCATCTGCCAGGTGTTATCGCTTGCCAGTTGCCGGAGACTCCATCTTTTATCGTTTGCCATGCCACAATAGTGCCACTGGCAGGTGACACTGCCACGTTTTACCCTTCCAATCGTTCCACGTGCTCGCGTGACCATCTGCATCGTTAAACGGATGTGAACAGAAATTTTTGTTGTTACACCGTATTAATTGCTTAGACGAAATTCACCGGCTTTTGACCGTTACTGACAGACCCCACTAACATCGGTGATACTCGCTGGTTAGCCTCGTGTTAAAAGTCACGGTGCAACTGGAATTCCACGTCGCGGGTGAAGCCGTAAAGTGTTTAGTGCTTGCTCACTTGGTTCAGATCTGATGTGCCGCGCTCAGCGCTGTATGTCTAACACAACAATCAACCACGAATTATCAGGTGGCGCAGCAAAAAAAATATCACAGAAATGCGGCCACGTGCGTTTTTTTCGTAGTACTATACTGCGGTTGCCAATAACACGGTATTGATGAAAGATGCGGGGATTCTCCGGAAGTAGATGTCGGTTACCTTATCATTCTAAATCTGATCGAACCGAGTCTAATCCAAACTAGTAATTACGTAAACTCCCGCTTGTGCCGCCAAAAATACTTACTTAAAGGAGTTTTAAAAAGGCAGCACAATTACATTATATTCTTCTTCCCGCTTTTCCCGCTCACTTGTCAGCCGGTGATTGCTGGTTATTTTTGTCAATAACCAGCAGAGCGTTTAAGCCACCATCAGTTTAAAGGTTTTGTTTATTGAATAAAAACTACTGAATAGTAAGCACTGAAACAGCGTTGATTACTGAATAATAAGCATTGTCCCACCGCATATAAAGCCAGCAAAAGGATCTGTTCGTGCGCCTTGCTGCTCGGATTGGCAGCGACTGCGTTGGCGGACACATGCGCCGAGTTGCGCGAATCGTACCCCGAGCGACTAAAAGTGGAGTTCTCAAAGTCAAGATGACCTAAGCAACCTACCCTGGCCAGCAACCGATGAAGAGTACGTGCCATATCGAGCGTCAGCCGATGAATTCTGCCGGTAGGCTGCGTAATCGAAATTCCGAAACTTCATATTGCATTTGCAACAGAAAAGTTTTAAATACATAGTCAACACAGTTTAAATACATAGTTTTAAATACATAGTTTTACATACATAGTCAGCAAAGTAGACCCCGCGCAAACTGCGCGGAATAAATCAGTGATAGATTAAAATGCAGAGAAATATCATCGTTCATGACATCTAAGATACGTACGTTGTCAAATTCAGATATATTCTACGCTTCGTTGAATTCATTCATGCTTAGAAATTTAAAAATCTTAAATTTCGCAAATTTTAAAATAAGGTGCTGCTACTGTACTCGTAGTCGTAGCTGGGTTCACTGTTTTACCGAAGATTCTATATTGATCGTTCTGTGTTAACATTTTCCCGATCGGCGATCGGTGCACTGCAGAGAAAACCGTAATAAACTTCAAAACTTGCCGTTTAAATAGTATATGCTGTTTTATAGAAATTCCCTTGAGTTTTCTTCTTTATCAGTCTGCTATTCGGTATCTTTGAATTGTAATATATTGCCCGTTGTTAAGTATTAGAATTTTGGCCAGCCAGTGCAGCCACACTTATCAAGTCATTAACATAATCCCAGTCATGGGTTTTTAAATTTCAGTTTGTCCGGTAACAATGCGCAGACGCAGTCACTCACGACGCAGTGTCTGAGTGTGTCTCGCTTATTATCTTATACTCGCATTAGTCCTATCAATATTGCTGCTCCGCAAGCTCCCTAGCGCCGGAGCTCGGGGTCACCTGCGGCTTCGCCTTCTGTTACAATAGCGTCGCTTCACAATAGCGTCGTGAATAATAATTTAAATTAACTAATTAGTTAATTAATAATAATCATTTAATTTCACAGCAGCGTCGTGAAAAATTCGCACTTCCGCTACTTGCACCACATTCTAATACAACCGCGTAAAATCCATACTACGGTGCCACCGTAGTATGGATTTTACGCGGTTGTACGGTAGGCAAGTGATAACGGCACGCGCATCCGCCCTTGGAGGCGCTACCATAAAGAAGCTCGAACAACTGCTTTAAAAACTGGGTTTGCAGCTGTTCCGTACTCGCGGACTGCTTTGACTGATCTTTCTGACTTCTTCAGCTTTAACTGTCTTGCAAACAAAAATTTCTGGTAAAAATATCTAAACCACGGCTATAAGGTGATACATGTCATTACATAAGCACCCCATTCGAAGAAGAGCTTGAAGAACGGCGTTTCACCTGTCGACTCAAGACAGTGGTGGGGTGGTCGATTTAGCAGTGGTGGGTTCCTCACTTTTCCCGTAGACTTTGTATGTTAGCTTTTCTTAAACTTCTTTTTTAAACTTTTCATTTTTCTCAAAAACAGATTGTGTCGCGCCATCTGCAAACCTGGCGCTATCGAATGATATATAGACACCCAAGTTTCGTTAAGTGTGTCGCTCAAAAAAGGGAGCTTTGTATGGAATCCGCTAAGGCTTTCTATATCTTAATAAAATAAGCCTTACGAAATCCCCTTCAAAACTCCCTTTTCTGAACGATAGATTGAACCAAACTTTCCTGTCTGCATACCGTTCGACAGCCCTTAGAATGGAGATTTGTCATCACAAATCAGTTTTCAAAGAAAATGTTACGTTTAAAAGAAAATTTTAAAAAACTTTAACATAAAAAGTCTATGGGAAAAGCTAAGAATCCACCACTGCTAAAGCGACCACTCCACCACTGGCTCAACAGCCAACACGCATTTTTCCAAATTACTGTACGCTGCAGCTGGATGGAACTTCATGTTCCATAACGGATAATATTCCTTCGGTCGGAGTTTGTAGCAACTTTGTGCATTTCTCATCAAAATTTAGTTTGAGAAAGAAAGTAAAACTGAACAAAAATGGCCGAGAGATTCCACGAATGTGGAAAACTGGGAAGGTTCGACAGTCTACTTTCAGGTACGAGTAGCTGCCCTCTGCAGTGGTTTAGTAAGTCGTCGCGTAGTTATACTGTAAGCGCTTTCACGGGCGGGCGCGGTTGTCTTTTTGTTGAACTGCCAGCGGTTTGTGAAAGCCGTTTTTCAAATTTTTTTGTTTTCTGTAGAAATCGTGTCCGAGATAGTCACGTGGGGCAACTTGGCTTCTTTATGGTTAGTTCTGAAAAGCAACATGCTGTTTGATTCGCGTAGTGTTTCGACTTTGGATGTAAAACGTTTAATTAATGCGAATTCACCACGGTGCTGCTACAATCTAAATCATGTTCGTTTTAAACGAATACAGATAGTGTGGACTGTGGAGTTGCATTAGCGCAGTGCATTAAATAAGCTGGAGTGCTTCATTAATATTTTGGAAAAAGGATTTTTGGAAAACTCAAATTAAATTCTTCAGTTCGTTAGACACGTATAAACAACGTTTTAGAAGGCGGAGCCGCAGGCGACGCCGAGCTGCGGCGCGAGCGGAGCTCGCGGAGCAGCAATAGCCTATTTCAGATTGCATACGGTAGAGGCTCCGTACACAGAATCGCACGGCGTCAGATAAGCAGCACGTTGGCAGGATGAAAACTGCTTCAGATCTTTGTGCGGTTACACTTTGGTCACGTACAGCAACGAAAAAATAAATCGAGTCGAGTGCGCGCAAGGACGTGACCACCCTGCTAACGGTCGGCGGTCTGAGTGCTCAAAAAAGATCCACGGGCAGCATACGCTGGCCTGCCATTCACTCATGTGTCTGAGCCGTTGCAAGCATCCGCGTAAGGCAGATAGTTTTTACGCGTCACCGCACGACGCTAGGTTACAGCTGCTAACGTCGCGAACGGACGTAAAACAACCCGGAACCGAAGGTTCCACATGGAACCGGAGCCGAAACTAACACAAACCGTGCAATCTGAAATAGGCTAATATGAGCTAGAAGCGACACAGTGGGCCATGCGTATTGCGTAACAGTATCCGGTGTGAAATGGGAAAACGTGTAATAAATTAAAGGGGAATGAGCTAAATCTTAAAATGTCGAATCAGCATATTGTTGTTATCTCTGCTTAACAACGTGCCACGTGATAATGCTCAGAGTGTTAATTTGGAACGGTTCCGTCTTATGTTAATGGGAAGGGCTTTTAATTTAAATCACCTGAACTGAACGCAAGATGTTGCCGCAAGACCCGAACTGAACGCAAGACGTAATTAAACATACAGATTATTGTTATCGGACAGGCTGAAATTAAGAAAGCGCATACCGAGGAAGTAGTTAAAAAATATGGTGGCCAAGATTATTAACAATTCAGCGGAATTATTTAGAAGACTGATAGGCGAGAAAACCCAAAGGATTTTTTATAAAACAGCTTATACAAAAACGCCAAATTTTTTTTACGTCCGTGAAGGTTATCTTTGCAATTAATTCATTCATGAAGGTTATTTCTGCATGCAGCAAACGGGAAGATGTTTATACGAAATGACCAGAATAAAAATTATTGCTATCGACCGTAAAACTGATCTACAACTTACAAGTACAGCGGTAGCACCTGAATATTTTGTAAGTACTCTGTGTACCTGTTTCTAATTTTAATTTTTAATAATACTTAAGTGTGAGCGAACGGTAGAATGGACGACAAAAGTAGGTAGATGAGACGCGACCGCAGATTTTTACTTATTTTTGTCATCCACTGTACTCTATACGTAGAATATAATAACGATGATATTTCTTGCATTTAACGTTAACACATCGCTGATTAAATTATTCCGCGCAGTTTGCGCGGGGTCTACTATATTTTATTAATATATAGAGATAGTCAACACAGTTTAAATACATAGTTTTAAATACATAGTTTTACATACATAGTCAACAACACATTTAGGGTGAAGAAAGTGAAAATCGGCCAATCGGCCCGCGGTTCACGCAGCCTGAGCTGCTGTGTCATATTCTACCAGTACTTCCATTTTTTCGTAACGCTGTCATCGTGAGCATAATAAAGTTTATTACTCATGCAACGGTCTCCCACGGATTTTTTATTCGCGAACAAAGCGAAGTTGTTACAATGGACTTTTTTGTAAGTAGTATTTCGCTAATAAATTTTTACTCATAAACCACAATGGACGACAAAAACAAGCAGGTGAAACGCGACCGCAGATCGACCAGAAGATTTCTACTTTGTTTTTGTAATGCACTCTCCGGTTTACACATCAGTGACATCACTGTAATTACACGCCGGCAACAATGTTTGACAACAATAAGAGCGAAGTCAAATTTTTTGAAACATGTCAGTGTCCACTGCCCAGTTCATAGATTTTATTTAGATGTGAGCGAACTATAAAAAAGCCTAAGTACTGTGCGTACACGATAGCACAGCTACATCGTGTCATATAAAAATGGTATTGTGTTGCATAAAGTATCGATACTGTGGTGTTCCGATTCGTAGCCCGCAAAATGCAACTGCACACTGTAGGAAGGCCCTGATTGCCCGTTGTCTCGATGCTCCTTGCTTGCTGGCTGGTGCCCTCTCTTACGGTGCATACTCAACAGTAGTTTTTATCCATGCTCGCGCTGTGCCAGTCCGACATCAATCTCCTGCGGTACTTCCGCGCCGAGCGACACTGTCGTCAAATGGTGCAGTATGTTTAGAAAGCGTAATGATGGCATAGTACAAGCAGCAAGGAAAACACTATTTGAACAGTCAGTTTGCATACAGAAAATGTACGCATTAAAAGATAACACAACATTCTGATAAAAGATTCGGAACAACGATATTAATAAAGCGTTAAGAGACTGATGCCGTTTATCGAAAACGGTAAGAACTAATAAAGACAAATTTTATCGAACTTAGGTAAATTTAGCGGTTGGTACAGTGCATGTTTCTGCGTTGCCGTATCTGGTGCGTTCGATATGGTCCATGCAGCAATGGCCTCGCATGAACTTATTTCTCGTCGGAATGGATTCCGAGGGACAAGGAATCCGGGTGTTACGACACACGACACGCCCCCTCTTTTAATGGTCTCTCTGTTACAGTAATGTGTGTATATGAAATGGTATAACTTCGGAAATGTTCAATGATAACTTGTGTCACTTGCTGAGTTAAAATTTTTTTGTTTTCGTTCGTTTTTTGTGATGGCTTGGAGCCGTTTCCGGCCATGTTTCGGCAAATCTGCGCAAAGGAAGTAAAGTCCAAGCCCAACTTTCTCGCGTGGCGTATAGGAGTAATGTTCTAGATTTCACTTCCAAGGGAGACCGTCAATCGGAAAGAATGAGAAAAGAGAAAAGAGCTGATCGGATGACGGTGAAATTTGTTTGTTACCAGTCAGATGCATATTATGCAGCATGGGTGTACTTCAGTCGTTGGCACGACTGATTTTACTACCGAGTGAGTCGTGGGCTGCACCCTCTCTCGTGCACGCCCTGATGTACAATAATTATTCCTTTGTTTACGTTTACCTGAGATCGCTATTCCCAGTGGTCTGTAGACGGTTGACCTTCTCAATGAGGCTCGCTTTATTGGCCGTTGTGGCTGGCACAAAGGATGCATTATTGCAACCTACCATATTCTGAGACACGAAATCACCCGAACTGAAATTAGCAAACATGTGCGTTACACAATATTCTATAATAGTCTTCAAGTGCTAGCTTATTACGGTACTCAAGAGTACCTTTTTGCATACTGAAATATACAAAAAACCCTTGAGTATGCCATTGCCCAGATATATGGTAGATTGGGCTGAAGCGTTTCTATATTATAGACAGTAAAATAATATTATATATTAATATATAATATTTTTAGTAAATATTATTATATATAAGATATAATATTATTTTACTGTATGTCTATCGATACGGACCAAGGAAGGCGACCGTAATTTTGAGCTAGTGCATAGCTTCTTACTCTCGTGTAGTCCGGTCCTCTTCTCGTGCACAGATTACATTTAAAAAATCTAGAAACCGACAAAGAGTTGCTCAAAACAGATGTACGATAGCAAACGGACACAAGAACGATATTTCAAACGATTTTCAAACGTAATTAACCGCCGTACCGCGACTAGTTAAAGCCCGAATCACAGTTACAGCCACCGATTTAGCAACCGAGAAGTCTTTGTCATTCATGGAAACGCTGAATTTAAGTGGAAAGCAACAATATACGTTATTGTGATGTCTTTTTCACTTTTTCTAAACACACCACAAAAAAACGGAATAAAGCTTCTTGCCTGCAGTCGATAACGATTACGACATCTTTGGGTCCGCTCGCGACCGAGTTGTACCTACCAAGAGATGTCACCACATAAAACAACAAAAATGTATCAACCACCAACCGATTCTGCAGTTACATACGACGGGCAAACTGGAAACGAAAAACTACATTACTTTAAATGTACGTCGGAAGTATAACTACTCGTATATCCTGCACAATAACAATCCACTGGTTAAGAAGGCAAATGAGTCAACACTCAACCATCGGGCAAAGCTTACCATGATTGGAGTCTAGGGTCACCATCACGCGTGTAGTCCGTGGCATTTTTATGACACTCACGGCCGGAGTATAATCGAAGTGGTCCTGTGATTGTGCTAAAATATTGCCATCTAAAATGGCATTATAAACAGGTCAGACTTCAGTCATTTTTACGCTAATTACGGAAGACATTAGTACACTACACGCATTGATGTTCATCGAATTAAACTCATTCCCAAAACATAAACAAAACGGCCAGTTTAGTTTGTCTCCGAAGGAATGCGATAACATTCTCGCAAAGTATTTTACCCTATCGATTTATCAGCCAGGCTGTTAGGCTGGAACGCTGTCTTGTCCAGTCCAGCGCTGTACTGAACGTCTTCGATGATTGGTTGACTGTCGTTGGGCAGCCAATCGAGGAGCATGACATAACTGCGGCTGCAGTCGGCAACCTTAACACAAGCAGTGATGCAAATAATTTAATGAGTTCTCAGTACATCAGTCACTACCTTTAAAAAAAATTTCATGGCTAAAAGTAGTAACGTTATCATAATACCTATGTATCGAACCAAATTTTGGATCGGGGGTTCTATCGTGTATCTACCAAATATTTTTTTCTCCTAGGAATATTTTTAGCTGTTTGTGGGATCTCACCGTTTCGTTCATTTCGACGTTGAATTTCCAAGATAAAGATGACGGCATCTCCGCAAGACTTTTATAGCGGATGGTGTTGTTGTCAATTTTTGACATTAGATAGTTGTCATGAAGTGTTGTAGCGGCCGCAGCGATCCGCTGCGAAAGTGCGTTAAATATGTTACTACAAAAAAAGTGCTCCCGGTTGCATTATTCATCCGTCTGCGGTATGCACATTACGAGTACAGGTATAAGTATCTTGGCCCGAGACATTTCGATAGAATATACGGACCCATGCAGCTCTCTTTCTCCGAAGCAGCAAGTTGCTTAAGTCGAATTCCGCCATGCGCTAGTGCTTGTCCTTGTGTGTTTCGTTGGTAAACGGCCCTAAAGCCGTATGCAGTGCGCTCCTTACAATTTTTCCAGTGGCAGTCTGTATTTTATTGTACATCATGAATTCTGCAGCAATAAGCAAACTAGGGTAGTTCATATACTACGCTACAATTTATTTATTCTGAAGTTACAAACTATAAATTTCCGGTCTTCTCCTCGGTCTGTTGAGATCCTTACATCATTGGGCCATGACCCCGTTGCCCTACGATCGATATTGCGGAGCTTTGTTTGAGTTAACAGACTGCAATAGGCAACTGTTGATATGTTGTACAGCAGTTACGACCGAAATCTGCATCGTGCCGAGGACCTTCACGCAGTAAATAATATTTTAGTTAATTCAGTTATTACAATAAGAATACGGGGAATATGCAGTAGTTGGGGTGTTTTGCAAGCAGTTAAAATCTCATTTTACGAATAGTAAATTACTTATTAAAATCTACAGCAGCAGGAAAGGTGAAAAACAGGCTGTTTTTTTACCGGCATTCCGACAGGAGTGCTATATACGCTCTTTGATCACATCAGATAACGCCACTAGAATTTAATTTCCTTACAGCGAACCTTTATCGGATTAGCCAATCTTGTACTTTCAGACTAACCAAGTACATTGTACAGTACTTTCTGAAAAATCCCACGGTGATTTATTTTATTGATACGTCCATGCAATTCCTACAACAAAATCACCAAACGTTATGGATTGGGAGTCTGGGACCAATGTTCATCTCGTGGAAAATTTTGCTGTTACTTAACTGAACCGAATTTTGCTGTTATGAACTGTTTCTGTGTACATAACAGTAACACAAAGACATATTATTATTATCTTGCCCGTGTACGGGGGAAGTGTAGGATAATGATTCATTTGTCGAGAGACTCGAAACATGTCAAAATGTACAAAAGTATCTCGAAGCATGGAGAATTCGCAGTGCTAACATTGCACAATCTTTGATTCCATAAATATATTACAACAAAATTTAAAGCATAGTTATATGTAATATGTACTTATCTGCCTCATGCGTGTAATAAGGACCGTCTGGTGAAGGATACGTTTCTGCTTATGCCTTTTTTATGAGCAAAAAATGAAATACAGATCCATATCCGTAATACTGGCAGCAGAAGCACTCTTGACATTCATAATCTTCTGTGGACTGTGGTTACACGCAATGAGTTTTCCGGGATGCCGCGCAGACGGTGCTCACAAAGTCATCGGATTCACCCAAATCTGGTGTAGATCGATCATTGATCTGTTTGCATACAAAAATTTGTTTTCTTTAGGAAAGCAAACAAAAGGTGGCAAAATAAATCAGGAGAATTGGATGCTTTGCAAACATATTCGGTAAAAGTCAAATGACGCTGCCATTAATTTTGTCCGGCAAGCTTTTTGATTCGTAGTTAACGTATATTTAGTTTATTAATTTTGTTTTTTACGAGATCACTGAGAACGTGGAAGACGCAGATACCGTTCTTCTCTTTACTGTAATACATGAGCAGTTACGAATAACGGAGAATGTTGGACAATCTGTGGAATACAAAATAAAGCAGAGACTCCGAGCAGAGACTTACATGACTTCGCTAATTTTTAGCAGACACAAAACCAATAAGACGGTAGGCAGCGTAACGCGAGATTTCGCCGATTATACCTATCCCCAGGACATCTAGGGCAGTCGCAGACATTTCGCCACATCATCGCTAAAACACACGAGAAAACGGAAAAAAAGCATTCAAAAACGCCAACGAAACCCTAAGAAAGCTTAAGAAAACCTTAGAAAGCTTAAACAAGATCTGGAAAAACCTGTGAAAGCTAAGCGCATCGAAATCTGTCGCATGCTTCGAGAGTCCTGAGACGAACTGCCAGCAAAACACGTCTTGTGTCGAAGTGTCAGAAAGGCAGAATGTCTCAGTGCGGTATGTCCGAAACCCTAGAGTCGCATCGTCCGTATGTCATGCGGAGAAAAGTTGCGCGTGGAATTTGCGAGAACGAAATGTGACAATCCCAGCTGTCCGGGTGCGGGAAGGCAGACAGCCAGTGGTTCCACTAGCTAGAACAGTACATTAGAAAACAGCATGGACGGTACTAGAAAGAGCATCGAGATTCGAGAGCGAAGCACTAACGCATAAATGTCCAAATAATTGTTTTTAAAGTTTAATTGTTTTGAAAGTGGCGTACGAGTATTGTGCTATGTGTTCCTTACCCCCCACTTAGTGGTTTTACAGCGCTAGCACGGCGTTGATGGTTTCGAGATTACTCACATCACAGCTCATTTCTGTTTCGCAAGGCTAGTAGTCACATGCAGACTTTATCACATTTCCAACGACACGCCAGCAACAACACCGTCCACGCACTTCTCTGACAGTACGCCGGCACAAGCCCGAGGAAAGGTGTCAGGCAATGTCTTTTGTTACAGGATGATATTCCTTCCTGATAAACCTAAGTCTTTCCGCCTGTACACAAATCCGCAAATCAGCTTGCAATCGCTACTGGCCGTTCCAGATATGATGAGCCAGTACGCTTTCGGTGAGCTTTTACGCCGTTTTTTGTTACTGCTTTTCTTAAGATCATCGCACAGTTCTTCATGCAGCGGTTACTTAAATAAGTTAATCCACGACTTCTCGGGCCAAAAGGACCAGAATAGCTAGACCAGCAAGTAGTTTGCACGGACTTACGTTAATGGCAGAATGAGAGAGGGCAAAAAATATCTGCGATGACAAAGCTACATATATGTGCATGCTGCACTGCACTAATCAGCACGCGTTGTATTCAAATTGCAGCTTGTGATGTCATGGTCTGGATTCCTGTAAATGATCGCTTCAACGGAAAGACAGGGAATTCTTTATTATCAATCACAGACCGAATCTGTAAGGCGTGCATTCCTAACCACGGCGGGGTGAAATGCTGTATCAGGAGATTTAACAAAAAATGTTTCGCAATTATCGTGAGTCGAGTCCGGATTACATAAGCCGCTCCCAGTACGGAGGTGTACAATTCATCCTAGAGAGGCATAATTCTTCGGAATTCAAGCCGGCGAACTGTACTTTTAATCCAGTTTTACGCGGAACGGTTGTACCTTATCCTCTGTCCAGGACATTCAATGTTTCTGTTAAGTATAATCACCAGAGTGGACGTTGATCCAGCGATCGGGTCCGGTAAGTGCTTAACTGCTTCACACAGTTCTCTATACAATAAGCATATTATCTTTTCCTTGTGCCAAAGAGTTCGTTATCCTTTATTAGCTGGTTCTGTAGTATCACTGTACAGTCCGTAGAGAGTTGTCGCCGTTGTATGTCACCTGTACAATATTTTGTAGCCAACAGAATTCTGACCTGGTTCTTCGCGCCGTCGGCGTTTGCCGAAGCCAATCCTCTCACCCTGCCCGGTGCCAGTCTAACGTTAGGATTAACTGATCGCTTTGATGAACGCTAGACACGCAAAGGGAAGGCAAATACCGATCTACAGTTTGTAAATTATGCTCAGCAGAATCTACGGTTGTCGGACAGTTTTCAGAATTAAGTAGGAAGCGCTAAGGCTTCGCACATTAACAACATAAGCTGCATAGTATCGTGAACCAGAGTTATCCGATGTAAAGATACATAGACCAATATGTTTTACGTTGGAATCTGACAAAAAATATATTAACGAGGAAATATCTACAAACAACAGACGAAACTTTGATGGTTTCACAAGAAGTCCGCGTAGTAGATTCTAACCCAGCGTTTTTTTTGTTTTTTTTTTCAGACAAACGGTCACGCAGTTCGTTTCACGCTTTCCTACCCGAATATGGATCCGACACTATTCATTTTAGGGCTGGTCTGATTACAATTGTGCGCAATATTCATCGTCAAAGCTTCATAAGTCAAGTTTATTGGTCCAGTCGTTGTTCTACATCGTCAGATAACCACATTCCCCACAATCCTGTGCATTCCTTACTTCGGTTGCGTACTGAGAGATGCACCAGCTTCTGTTGAAATAAAGTTTTGCTGAATATAAGGCAGCGTGTTTGGCCAAAAGCAGAGACGCGTTCTGCAGTAGTTTAATGACACGTTGCACGGGTATACTTTTCAAATACTGATAATTGTTATTACTGTGCATAAACTAGATAGTCTATCATTCTACGTAACTACATAAGCTTTCAATTTTGGAAAAAAAGTTTATACTGGTGACCAGGCTACAAACAAATTTAGTTTCATTATACGAGGTTTGTGCCGCTCCCGTTTCGTTTTACAACTAAAAGGCTGAGTCTGACTACTAAAAGTTTGAGTCTGAAACTTGATATTCTGCGTCCACTTACGAAAAAATGTACGACAGTAAAATGACGCCATTTCGGCAGCTTGCGCCTTGCCGCAAAAATTTGGTCAGATTCTCTAGGAGAAACGTACCGCATGCCGGCGCATGGCCCATGTGGTGCAATTGTAATACATAATGTTTCGCTATACATAATATCAATACAGTATTTACCGCACTTATTTTTACATACCATTGAATTATTTTTGTTACTATTAATTAAATGATCATGGTTTTTTTCATCATTTGTAATAACTTCAGCATATTATTATTTTTATTTGTTGGTAAATACATAACGTAGTAAACGGCGTGGCGTTGTTAGAGTCAGTACCTAAAGTAGCATGTATAGCGTAGCTAATTTGGAATTACATAGTCTTGTGTACAAACTGTACAGCGTACAGAGTAGACAATATAACAATAAAACGTTTTTTATTTACACGCAGAAAAAAGAATCTAAGAAATAGAGCGAAATGCTGATAAAACGAAACAATTAAGTGATGCTATGATCTCACAGTATGTTGAAGTGCACACGGTATTAGCGCCGTCTTTCACAAAACTGACTGACCAGAAACGTTACAATGAATGCACTGAGCGGACTTCAACAAACGATCGTTAAACTGAATAAAGATTCTCGAACGCGAATTCTGTTGAAGGCTAGTGGACCGAGCACATTGCTGCCCCTCCTTCCATGGTTCCGAAAACGGAAGCGGCGTTGCCTGTTAAATACAGAGAACAATCGCTTGCTCCAGTCCTCTGAATTCAATTGTGTAACTGCTTATCGGTTGAAGGTTCTCCTTACGTTATCCAGCCGAGCTCTTTACGTCGAATTGGATGCGCCAGCAAAAATGAACACGCATTGACGTTTCTAGTCAGTACACACTTTGATTCGAATTGTCCACATCGGTTCGTTGGCTCGTGCTGGTTTTGTGGGATTTTCAATTGAAACAACGCTCTATAATCCTAATTAAATTGTGGAAAAGTAATTTTAATGGTAGTAATTGGAAAATATGTTTTTCACCGTACTTGCTCTTCCAGTACTTGCTCTTCCTGTAAATGAATCCCGGTAATATCTGAAGGTGCATGATGCGTAGCAGCACACTGCTTCCGCCACACGTGAAATCGCGTAATTGTTTGCAGCTCGTGCAAAATAACTGGAAATGTACCGGTAGCAAATGAAGGCTAAATGTGTGAAAATGTAGAGCAGCGATCTTGAGAATCAGAGAGGGTCAGAATATCAAATTATCTTAGGCTTATAAAAAGACTTACGTTGCGTTCTACGGCTGTCATTGTTTTCATGGTTTTCGAAGAATTTCGGATTGCTGAATAACTCGACTTGATTAACCGCCGTCTTTTACTGTACAAATTCTGACATTGCAGTATCCTCGTCAAGCTTCTTCTTAACATTGTCGAACCCGTGAGCCCGATTATTCGAGCTAGGTCTGGTATCCATTTATTTCTCCAAAGCTTGTTGTGGTGCATTAGAGCACTCGCATTTCACGGATCCTTCAACGATGGCCTTCGGTAATACATCTCCGCTATGAATATCACCCGGTCTAATGAAAATTCTAGAGAAACGGAAAATAATGTACCGGTATTCAGGTGGAGTGCGCCCGCGGTCGCCAAACTGACGATCATGACCTTAAGCCTAATTCTAAACTTGACGATTTTCCTGACCTTTCTAATTCACCGACACCTCCGCAATCCATTCACCGTCTACTTGATAAACATCGTTGGCACGAATTTCTTATTCCACGCCGTCCATGAGCCTTTCGCCATAATTACCCGGGGCGTATCGCGCTGGTATCCGGGCATCGTGGGCTGCGGGGTGTACATGTACATGGACTACGTCGTGGCCCCGTACCATATGTGGTCGCAGGCCCTAATCACCATCAGCCGTCTCTGGGCCGTGGGCTTCCCTCTCTCCTACCGCACGCATCATACCTTCAAAACCGCCGTGGCCATGTGCGCAGTGGTGTGGCTGGTAACGCACACGATAGGCATCGCATATGTTGCCACCGATGCGTCGTGGTATCGACAACGGACACGCTGTGCCATGGATGCCACCGCACAGCCCCTTATCGCGCGCGCTTATGAAGTAGTCATGTCGGACGTGACGGTGGTAATTATCTGGACAGCGTATCCATTAGTGTTTTACTCCTTGTGGAAGCGCTTACGACAACGCCGGCTGATGGCAGCGCCCAATAATGCCAGAGCGGATCAGCAGAATGCCAATGGCGGCTCAGTTACACAGCACCCTGACAGAAGCATCATGCAGAATCGGGAGACATCCAAAACATTACTAGTGTTCTCCCTGTTGACCATCAGCTCGTCCATTTGTTATACTCCAGCTGTGGTTATTTTTCTGGTATATGGTTGGGGAATCGGGTCAGTTTCGCCCTTGTGGTACAACATCGCCAGCTATCTCTTCACATTGCAGCCATTAGTGGATCCGATTCTTCTAGTGGTTGGATCGAAAGAGTTGCGTCGCACATTGCTGAGAAAAATATTACAGTGCACTTCAGAATGGCGTTAACGCCTACCTACGGCCCTCAACTAGCTCCGTAAGGCTGAAACTATCGGCTGTTGCTATTATCACCTTTATAAAGCCCACTTTAGCGAATTATTTCATTTTATGGGTTGTAAGTTTTGTGAACAGACTTAAGTAGTGCGTGCGACTGCTTTTCTTAATCAATGGTATAATCTGGTTGCTGTTAAAGGAAACTGCTGCGGCTGCTTAGTACGTACCTTTCACCTACGTGAAGATAAAGATTTTGGTTGCTTTCACTAACGGCCTAACGCCGACTTCTGGATTGATTTTGGTATTGTGCAGCCAACTGTTTGTTTACAGAGGCGTGAAAATTTTACTTACGCGCGCAATATTCGTTCGCGGCGTAATCAGGTGAAAAAACTCCCAAAAACTTTAAAAGCGTTCACGTGTACCAAAAGTCTCCATACGGACCGATGTTCTTGAAATTTCGCCTGTAAATGCAAATAATTATGAAGATCGTCTTTATACGGATTCACAGTTCCTTTTTTTTCCCAATTTTAAAATCGATTTTCAAATTTTCAAAATTCCGTATCAGCGGCTGTTTTTCTGTCTTTACTTGAAGTAGTCCCACTTTCCGACGCTTACAAACGTACAAGTTGAGTTTATTTCCCTTTGTAAAACGCTTGTCGAGTGCCCTTAAACCTGAGTAAGCATTTCGCTCAAAGAAAAAAATTCCGCATGCAGTATGTGTAAAAAATCATGTCTTGCGGATCGATGCCGTCGCTCAAGGCGGCCGCCGTCAGCGTGGTCAGCTGTGTAGCATCCAACGCGGTGATGATCGACCAAACATGGTCAGAACTGACCAAACGGGGCTTTCGGTGGTCATGCTGGCCTTTACAGCCACCTCCGCATGATGATAACCAGAAGAATCACAGAAGACGTAATTGAAAGGTTTTACACAAAAACGAAACAAAATTTAGTGAAAAACTTTTACTGGTCAGCGATGGTCAACTGAAAATACCCTGTCGGTTTTGAAACAGTTGGGCATGGTATTAATTTCATAATACTCTTTGAAAATGTATATGAGTTGGCAGATGCATCGTAGGCGGTACTCTAAACAATCAATTAAAAAGCCCGTAAAAAGCGGTATTTAACTGATTTGAGCATAGTGTTCAGCAAAGTGGCCACTGGTGAATACATACCGGAAATTAAAAAATGTTATTTTTGACTGAACACAAATAAAATGAATGTAAATCAAGTGCAAAAAAGTGTGTGATGACTGCTCTTGGTAGCTGTAAGATAGCTTTTACCCGTATTACTTACAAGCTTGAAGCTACAATGGACTGCAAAAATGACTTAACGTAAAACCAAACTAGCTGCATGACCAATTGTCCAAAGCATAAATTACCTAAGTACTGGTACATATTAGTGCTTCTTGGCTTTTAAATTTCTCTGGACCACTGGTCATCTTGATGAACATCACGTTGCAAAATGCAAATATATTGAAGTACTCGGTAAGATTTATCGTTTGAGGCATTGCGTATCTTGTGCGATTTTTCTATCGGCTGTCTTAGGCGTCAATGGATAACGTGTCGGTGCAATATGGTTACCAAGCGTGTTAGTCCGACATGGTCATCTTCTGCTTGGCCAATTGACAACGGCACAATCAGGCGTGCCGAGGGTATACGAGGCGTAGCGTGCCTAGCCATTGTCATTTCAGTTGAGACAATATCGCGAGACATATAGGACTTCTGAACAACCATATGCAAAACTCCATTCCGAATCCGATCTAACAACTTGCTTCAACGCCATTTTTCTTTTAATATCTTTTTTATAACAATAGTTAATTAAATAAAGTTATAATTGACACTAACATGGTGGAAATCTGTTTGAGAGTTCATTGTTGAAGTTATATCTGCACTCTGTAGTTGTGTGATGCTACGCAGAATTTGAAAATGAATATATTTTGTTTGGAATTGTGCTAACGGTAAGTATATCCCAGTAAATGGTTTTAGCTTATAGAATGGTTGCACCAGCAAATGTTACTAATGACTAAGATTATCTAAAAACGCGCGCTAAATAAAAGTTTATTTTGGATCTCATAGGGCGGGCATGCGTCGTCTGGGATATCTTCAGGATATACTGGATATAAATAATTCGTCGTCAGATACTTTGTAATACTGCAGAGTAGCAGTAGACTACCAGTAGTTACTGCTAGTTACTACTAGTAGTTGTACTTATAATAATTTTTATAATTTAAACGAAACATCATGCAGCGAAATCGCTGATATTAGATTTAGATCGCGGTTTGAACATTTCACAATACATGATAATATGAGCTGAAGTTTATACAAAATCGACAACGTTACTGGTTTGCGACACTCCAACGTTCCGCTTAAACTTTTCAAAATTAATTCATTTTTGTATAAAAGTTAAAAAATGGGTAATAAATTGTAGAAAAGTGCTGATATGTAATATATACTGTATACTTTGTAAGTCGTTGCTAAAAACTTGTCAAAAATCGCTTTTCACAATCGAGTAACAACTAGTAAACGACGCTCGCACTTTACAAGTTCTGTACAAGAGTAAATCGAAATCCATGCAAGTACAGAGAAGTCGCCGCCCTGGTTACGTGTATATGGCAAGAGCTATAACTTGGGACATAATTTACTTACGCATAAAACCGAGTGTGACATTTTGCTGGTATAGCTCAAATTGTTAAGATTAGTTTAGTTTTATAGTAATTCTTGTGCTGAATAACTTCTCTTTGATTGTACTTGAAAAAAAAAACAAGTAGAAAAGTGTATACACGTTGAAATGTGGACTGCACTGGTGCTTTCCCCATAGACCCATATGCTTAACCTTGCGAAGCGTCTCATCTGTAATGACACAATAGAGCCGAAATCACACCTCATTAGCGATTGTGCCGTTGTCAATTCATCTGGCTAAAGAATTTCATAAAAGAAAGAAAAGACGTGTCTCAGAGTGCACGAAAATGGAAGTTTTCGTGCATATACCCGAATGTAACTATGTACCGGGTCAAATCTCGGTTTTGGCGTTTCTGTTTTCAACAATTCTACTATGGGCTGGTAGGAAAACGCAAAGGAAGTTTTTGTAACTGTCGGAATTGCCAATGCCTTTATCTAGTCCGCAGGTACACTAATGCCGGCTTCGATCGTCCAGTTGCAGAGGTAAAGCGATTCCTGACTGGTAAGATATTGCTATTAATTGTTATTGATTTATGGCACAGTCCGTTTGGTTGTTCGTCGTACAGAGTCTGTACATCATAGTCTGCATTCAGTACATACCCAAACGTACAGTAAGTGAATGAGTAACCGACGGCGCGCATTGGGCCCATGAATGCTCACTTCCTGTGGCGTCTCATAATGCGCCACATGATTCATTCGCTAAATTTTTGCAGGAGATGCATGGATATGAAGGAGTATTACCGCGCGCTACTACGGCAAAATATAAACAATAATTATCGCACACAATAGTGAACTCGCCGAGGCTCCCATGTTGGATCATCGAAAAACACGCCATTACGAGAATAGTTCGGCATTCGCATCGTACTTTTAATTAAACATGCCCTTTTGTTTACGCTATTGCTTTTGCGATAAGGTGTACAGATCAGTACATGTACAATTTTTATAAGATCGTTGTAAGACTCTTTAAGCATTATACAAACCTTTAAAGACAACGGTCATGAAGAGAGACGGTAAAATAGCAACTACTCCCCCTTCATTTTCATGTTTTGGGCCTGTACTTACAGTATGGATAATGTCCGAAGTACAGAGAAAAGCTAACTGCAAAACTAGGAAACCGCGACTATCGACCAGTTAAACCATGTTGCAGCGACAGCTGTACCGTATGCCGTATGGAGAAAACAAACTGTCGCAGGGCTCTGCATCGATGAAAATTTTTGTTATCGGTTGATCACGCACTATCTTACAATTTCCATCGCGATTCTTCGCGAGATGGAGCTTGCTATCGGAAATGCATTATAAGCAGATGTTTGTTAAGCGAGTAAAGCCTTTTCTGTGCCTTCCAGTTGTTTGAAGAAAACACACTACCAAACAGACAGAAACTTCATAAAGGTATCTAGAGGTACTAGTGTTACTGAATTTTTACCAACTTTCAGCTAGTACGAGTGTTAACTAATTACCAGACAACTTATAAGACTGTATAAACGTCAGCTGTTAGATATGTACTGTTCTCACTGTATAATTTAGAACAGTTCACTTATGGGACACAAACGTAACTATGCGAACCACGAAAAGCACTTATGTCGACGTTAAAGTCACCTCCCCTCTACAGCATTTGGTCCGGAATCGGCATTGCGTGATTTGTCGGGTGGCCCAACAAATGGTGAAAGAAAGGAACCATCGAAAAACAGACCATCAGGGCCGCAGTTAGCACTATTCGCATGGTGACTCTTTGGTTGCACTGCTGCTTTTCGCAATTTTTCGGCCAGGCTCAGAGATGGTTATACAATTTTTGCAAGACTAATAAAATTTTTAATGTTTTTAACTTACCTGAAAGGACAAAGATCATAGATAGAACTGTGAAGCCGCAGTTACTTTCAATTTCATATTTTGTTGTCCGTCTATACATATCGCTAGCCTGCTGAGTTCTAGGGAAGCGACAATCATGAAATGAGCAATAATGGATCAGAAAACTGCTTTGCAGTTATTTGCAGACATCGCGTTTGTGTAAAGCTCGGGTTTGTGATTTATTCATCTAGTTTTAATATAAAGGGATCCTGCATACTCTACATGACGGACCCTCATGTCACGTTAACTAACGAGAAATACAGATAGTGATAGTCAATATCCGATCATCCATTTTTTACTTCTGGAAACTATTCCACGAAGCACGAAGAACAAAATAAGATCAATTAGAAATTATTTTGTATTCTACTGTTTTAAACAGATTTTTACGGAAATTCTACTGCAGTCTTGACATACACCGTAGCCTTAAACGAAAGTGCAGCGCATGCAGAATCTAATGCACGTAACAAGCTGTGCTGCTGTTTCTGCCGAGTGTACTGCGGACACCGCTGTTGGTAAATTCCGTTTCCTCTACTACCCCGTCTCCACTACCCTTTGTATCCATTGTATGAAACAGCTGCGTCGCTGCGTTCTTTGACGTTTCGGAATTAATAGGTGCACCATCCTGTAGCTTAAGATTGTCCAACACTTCTTGAACTGTCTGCACCTACAGCTATTACGGCGGCCGTCGAAACTACAAAGACATCATATCATTACGTTACCGATTCAAGCAGCTTTGTTGGCAAGTTTGGTAGCGTATCTTTCGTCATACAAATCACAGACTTACTGGCGCACGGTGCGGATAAAAGTTCTTCAAGGGGAAACTGCGAACCGACTAATAATTGCACAGATCACCGGCTTTGTAGTACTGCAGCGTGCCGGTTTGCAGTTTCCAGGTGGGTTCTTGGCGAGCCGCGAACGAGCGAATCTTATTAAAGGGGTCCCCAATCCTGGTATCGACTAGTTTCACATCATCCGCGTCATTACAAAGGCCGGCTGTTCCCATTGCACCCGGTACATGTTTGCATGCCAACAGCCCACAGCCACGCCATACTGTCGGCACATTTTTATTGCCTTCAGCCTAAAAAACGAATTATTTAAATTGCCTTAGTTAGCAAGAGAAAATCATCCGAGAAAATCGGTTTAAACGCAGTAAGGTGTGCCAAAAGCTATATATTATTCAATCTCCTACAAGCTTTGGCTAAAAGCAGAGAATTCGAAGACGAATTCAACCGAATCTTTTCCTGCATTTTCAAAGCGGATTGTTAAATTTTCGAAATTTTTTTTAAAACTCGTCCGAAGTATGCATCCGAGTATTGTGACAAGATCGGAAAACGATGGGACGGAGCGGGAACGCGAATGCCAGAAGACACACACGAAATCTGGACTCAGCTTTAGGTCATGTCTTAAAAAAAATCTTTCTTTTTAAAAAAATTCGACGGGAAACTTAACAAACCATCCATTTTTTAGTTTTTCTAATGGATGCATCGCAGGAATCTGATTTTGCTTGCACGCAGGATTTTTTCTGCCAATGTATGTGGATCCATAATCAAGAACAAACAGTAGAAAACTGTTTCGGAATGCACGAAAAACAGTTGCGGCTGACATATTATACGAAATTTGCACCAGGCATGTTCCCGATCAATTAAATTATCAGGGGAATATGTAGCAGGTATCGACCGTAAGACTTACCCAAACGTAAGTAAAACAGTAGCCAGAAAGGCATGGAGCAAGACCCGTTGGCACTGCTTCATCACTGGCGCCCCAAATACCGCAGGATGCATTCACTGGACCTTTGCACGTAACGCAGTGATATGGGCGCCGGCCCCGGCTTCCACTGCAATTTGCAAGAACACCAAAAGGATTCTGAATTATTAGTGTAGTATATCAGAAAAACCAAAAAATGACATTTTATGTTCCCTTGAACTTCGGTACGGGGTACGCAGTGCGTCATGGGACCTAATTTTTATAAGCTTACTCACGTTCGCTATCCCCTGCGAAGTGGGTGGTCTGACTGTTGCACCGGTCGCTATCGCAGTACTGCAGTCGCCCGGTGTGATTCTCGTTGATAAAGGTATACTGCTGATTAAATGGCGGTCCAGCGGGAACATTCTTACTTGTCCTGGTATAATCCTCCGCGTTCACGTCGCACACTTCCGAAATATCTCCTTGATAGGGAAGCGAGCAGCAAGATATTCGACCACAACCGCGCTCCAATCCCAACGCTAAATCAGTATAGGGTTTGTAAACGTTCTTCAACAGCAACATCATCAAAAAAGCCTTTTAAAAAAACCGTTTTGTTCTACTAACCTTTTCCTGCAAATGTTTCGGTCTGCAAAGAATGGCAAATGATTATTGACCGATCGCCGACCGAGCACAAGATCTTAAGATGATTTTTCGCTACCTTTTTTTATGTGTAACAGAATCCATCCGGACATGGCTTCACACTTTTCTCTAGATCGGTAACATTCCACCCGGCCGTTAATCCACACGCCATGCCGGCATGGCTGTTGCAGTGGTAACACGAAATAGTCGCTCCGGTTCCTGTTTCAAGAAAGTGAACTACGAGTACCTTATTTATAGACATTGCTGTCTCTTCCACTACCATAACATTTATTTCATTTTAAAGTAAGTGAGGGTCAGGTCAAGGAGAACTATTCAGATACATCCATACGATTTCGAAAACAAATTACTCTCTGTTTAATCACTGAAATCACTATTCAATTACTGCAAATTATTCACTGGTTAATCACTGCACTAATTATGTACATTGTACAGACATATTCACTGTCTTAAAAATAAAGTGAAGTAAAAAATACTTCCAGCAATGGGGACAAGCTCCCGCCTAAGCAAGATGAGAAAATACACAAAAGTAAATCCAAAATAAATACACACTGCCGACAGATGGCAGCAGACCTCGCAAAAACCACCATTCCCTTACAATACACAGTGAAGCGCTTATTGAGAAAACCGAGTCAGAATTCGTTTAAAGCGAATTCGGGATAATCATGCCCATGGCAACAAAAGATAGTTATAGTGCCAGTAAATGCCGCGGACAACCTCAGTTCCAGTGGCCCAGGTAGCCTGCTCTCTCGCCCAAACGGCTCTTGTGGATTCGCGCGTTTTTTGGGTGTTGCTCGTGTGGTATCACGAACAGCACCGGGTAATGCGGCACGATTCGTTCCTCCAGCGACGTAGGATCAAAAAAATTAAAAGGATCTGGACGCTACTGAGTAGTAAAGAAAGGTTTCAAACTCAGTTTGCAGCAAATCAAATCATGAATCACAGTTTTCAGACGATTGTGTGGCGATCGTTCTCGCGTAGCCGCTGTCTCAAGGAGAACGCGACAGTATTTTCCTGCAGCCCTTGCCATAGTTAAGTTGTTTCTAGTTCCTTAAATATTTATTGTAAAATAAATTATAATTAAAAAAATCGTAATAAATTTAAAAAATAATTAAAAAATATGTTATTTTTTCTGGTTCCCATAAAATGGTTAACTGATATTTCTGCATGAGATTATCATCACACTGGAATTCTAGATTAAATAATGGTTTGGCGTTCAAAACTTCGAAGAGCTTGCTTAGTAACATTGTGCACTTTTCCCTTGGCGTGCACCCGAATGCGTCCACCCGACAGCAGTCTAATCTGCCTAAAAAGATATTAGTGCTATTTGTTCCTTTACAGTGAAAAGGGTAAATAGCACTAATATTTTTTTAAGCAGATATCCGTAGCGACTGACACTAATCCGTACTGTATGGATTCCGTACAAGATTTAACGTGGTTTATAATAGCCGGATGAAGCACGTTCTCGCGCCAAGCACGAAAATAAAAAAAACTTTGTGCTTGCAGAATTTTCACAATGCACAACCTTTTTTTACACTTACGGTGATGGCTTACCGTATGCAGAACTTGCACCAATATTTAGTTGTTAATTGGAAAATCAATAGTTCAATGCGTCAGAATGACCGAAAATCCTCGGCTCGCAGGCTTTTGGGTCAATCCGGCACATTGTATTACTAATTCGCCAACGGCATCTGTCAAATTTCAACAATCTTCTTCAAATAAACGTGCCTTGCAGGATATGACAAATCAAACGACGATTAAAATTCAAAGACCCAGTGGAAGAGTACGTATGTTGCTGAAGACAGTGATGAGTCTGATGGCTGCATCGTAACCGGCTCGAACCGCCAGAAACGATGCCCGTTGAGTGACGGAGATGGCCGGACTATCCAGAGCTCTGGTTGGTCCTAACCATGTCCGTCATTCCACCGGAAAAGGGGATTTTAAGAACTCATGTTGCAAAACGATATCAGAAGCTCCCTCGAACGCGGAGATAGAATCGGGTTTGAGTTTGCAGTAATTGAACAGAATCAGTATGCTACCGCGTGTGCATGTCAGCTGGTTTATACGCATACAATACTTCATAGCACACTGGTCGATCAGAGCTGACGCAGAAGGTTCCGTTGACACTGCACCGAACAAACAACGATCGAAATTTGCAACAATGTAGCCACTAGCCAGTTGTTTTAACACGGCAGTCAGTACTTTGCCGGTTACCATCCATGTTTCACTTTAAAAAGCGGTATTGCAATCCCGCATCGGGGTTTATTCGTGCGCGGATAGTGCGCTTGACAGCTAGCTGTAATGTTTGCACGGGAACAGTAAACCGGGGGATCGCTCCTGCGCAACCTAACGTTCACTTCCGCTACTGTTCACTGAAACGTTGTCTGCCAAGCATCGTTTTGGGAATTTAAGGACGCAATTCAAGCGGCCAGTGTGACGAACTGTCATTTGTCGCAACAACATAGGACTTCCGAAACAGGATATGCCAACATGCACCTAGCTGTGTTTAACCAGGAGATCTTGATGTATCGCGCTGTTTTTGTTCATGCGGCTCCTGTGCAATGTGAGCCCAAGAAAACCCATGGTCTCCCTCCCAAGAAGTTGACAAGGCAGCTTAATTATGAGCGCAGTTGCATGATGAAGTCATCGTTACGAAGGGCAGCAGTTCTACAAAGCCAGTAAAAAATCACTACGTACGCTACAGCTCGAAAACTTTGGAACATGGATTCCAATTACTCGTAGAATTTTGGAAACGGTTTTCTACTGTTTTCAAGATATACTGTTACTAGACAAAAAGGCTAACAGGTAGTTCGCCTTGAGTACCAGATTCTGTGCTTTGGAATGGTTTTTCGTGTCGGAGGCAATGCAAACCGTCCAGCTTGGGGCCAATAAAGGTTACAGAAACAGCGGAACCGCGGTCAAGAAAATAAGGCAACGGGATCGGGTTGCCCGATATCAACAACTTAAGAAGGCCAGTTAAACCCAGAATCTTTTGCTGATACTGTAAGATAGGAAACACAACCGTACAGCCAAAAAGGCGTGAAGGAAGGCAGGGGGTAAAAGGTGGCAGTGGCACCTGCCACTGGCAATTGCCACCGGCAGTGGCAGCTGCCACTACGCGTTCTGGCAGGCGATAAAACGTGGCAACTGCCGGAATCTTGAAATGACATGGTTCCAACGATAATCTCTATAGAAAACATCTACAAAATTCAGAAAGAAATCGCCGGTAATTCTAGTTATTGATACTGGTTCAAGAAGTGGCTGCGGTAATGATGATGGTGGTGGCACTGGTGCTGGTACGTAATTGTCAGCATGAAATAATGGGAATATACCCCCAAGATTGCTATGACGTAACCGATGATGCCATTCGACTCAGTTTCTCTTTCTGAGTTGAATGGTCATGACCTTTTGAGAGGAAAGGTTATCTAAAGGTCATGGCCGACAATGATTTATATATTTTATTATAAAATTTCTTATGTTTCCCCAGCAGAAATCAACTTCCTATAGCCAATTTGTTCAGAAAAAGGTCACGTGATCAAATTAATCGATCAAGTAAAAACCGTTCTACATTAGCGGCTGGTTTCTTGGGTTCTTAGGGTTTCTTTCTTAGGTAACCCAAATTCTTAGTTTCCTTTGGTTTCGTTGGGTTTCTTAAGGTTCTTAGGGGTTCATAGGTTATTCTTAGGTTTCTTAGTTTTCTTAGGTTTCTAAGGTTTTTTGGGTTTCGATTATTTCCTAGGTTTCTTAGATTTATTGGGTTTCTTCGGTTACTTAGGTTTCGTTTATTTCTTAGGTTTCTTCTTAGGTAACCCAAATTATTGTTTTATTTCAGCGGCGGTTTCTTAAGTTCTTAGGGTTTCGTTTCTTAGATTATTCATCTTAGTTTAATCAGATTGCTATATAGCCGCTTAAAAACAAACACACTGCACGCGAGTGATGGTAAGACGCTATATAATTGTATTTTGCTCCATGACCTTTGGATGACCTTTGGTCATGACTATTCGACTCAGAAAGAGATTCTGAGTGAGGTCATTGGTTACGAATGAGGCCATCGGTTACGTCATAATAATCGTGGGGTATATTACCATTTTACCGTAAGCATAGTGGTACTGGTGGTGGTAATGTGACTGGTAGTGATTGCAATGGTTGTGCTGTAGTCTGCAGCCATACAATTTCCTTAGTCTTCCTAGTTTGTGCAAGTGCAAGACAGTGCAAGACAGCAAGCCATAATTATACGATTCGTGTAGATCACAATTTGTTTCTCCGCTACCTTTTGGGATACCACCTTGAGGCTTGAGGGACACCGATTTAGGGAATGCGACATTAGTCATTCATAGTTATTATGGTTTTCTTGAGTTTTCTTGAGTTTTTTCAGGCTGTTGTTACTATGAGGTTTGTTTCTGAAAATGTTTCTGAAAATGAAAATGTTTCTGAAAATGGTAACCCCAATAAATTCATTGGCGCAAAAAACCATGAAATGGCGTACTCGTATACTGCGAAGTTTTCACCCACTTCTGTGCATACGAAAACTTGAAAGCAAAATAGGTGTGTATCGAGTGACTGATAATAACAGCCACTTTAGTTGTTTTGCTGAGGTTGCTCCTGTGATAAAAATTTTTATTGAACGTGATAAGCAGTGATTTTATGTACAAAGCATCGGTAGAATCAGTAAACATGCCTTGGACGACCTGTGCCCAAAGCCGAATTGTCCCCTTCCTAATTTCCTATTTCCTACAAGGATCAGAACACATACGGTAATATTGAAGGCGTAGTGCCAATGTTAATAACCTTTCTACTGTACATATAACCACATCACACTGCGAAACAGGCCGACAGCAGCGGTTCCCTTTTGGATTGAATGTTCACAACCATCTCACAACGAAGTCACCGTTGTACCAAAGAACTAACTAGAAAGCAGCGTGGGCACAGAAGAAGTTTTGAATTCGTAGAAAACCTGATGAAGTGTATATACTCTGTATCTGTACTACAAATAATTATTGAAGTGGTGTTGTATGAAATCGTTTTTTGTAAAACGTGCTGTATGTTGAGAACTAATAAAATACACACAATTCAAAGCATTCTGCAATTCAGAAAAAACTTCAAAAAAGATCGTATTGTAACGTAATCTCCACTCTCCAGTGGTGTGAAATGGTACAGTAAATGCAACAAGCTCATGTGCACAGCACACAATGCCACACGTTCTGATTTTCTGCGAGATCCGGTAACAGTCGGGTAACTTGTGGCTTGTGCACACTGCCTTAGCCTGCTGAATGGCTCCAGTCACAGTCCAGTGCATTCTCAATGCACCGCCCTCTCCCCACCCCTGACACTAGGCTTACAGTCGTTACTGATGTCAGATGGATTTGTATGTTCCCACGCGGCTGCAGCCGCGTTGGCAGTTAAGACTAATAGTAACAAGTGTGCTATTTACGAATATGGCACAGCACCTCTCTGTCCGTATTTGCTCAACATTTTTCACGGGTTTCCTTGATGAGATTTTTACTTGTTTCCGGTACTGTGGAATGTGCGTATGGAGTTCGTTGGAACCAATCATATTCTTGGACGAAGATTGCAGGATTCGTGCAGTTCTGCGCCCCCGGTTCGCCACACTCCTGCTGCATCTACCGACACTTCATACAAGGTCGCCAGTTGCATAATGAAAGATCGTTCGTGTTTGTGTGCAGAAGAGAAACAGCCATCGCTGTTATCAGCTACCGTTGTGGATCTGACTAGTGCGTGTAGTGTCGCCATTAAGACATCTTTGAACGATCGCATCACATCGCTGCATATCGTCCAATCCGGGTCGGATCAAAAGGAATCCCTGGTGTGCGTTCGTCCACTAGAGCTTCCTTTGCCGCCTGATCACCATCCAGTGGGTCTCCGACGCTCCATTTCCTCCACAGACTCCGAGAGCACTCCCGTGTCACCATCTAATCACGGCCCAGTTAATGTGTTGGTGAGGGTGGGGGGAATGTTGCAAATGTGTAAAGTGGTGTCGGAGACCCCTATTGACTTTACCACCCCGATTGCCACCATGGATATCGGTTCTGCACCCGAGCATGTCCGTCGAATGCTGTTGGGTGATACTGTTGCTGGACCAGGTTGGTTAATTCTCTCTGATTTCCGTCCGTTGTTAACTAGTCAAAAGGGCGCGATATTTTGACGTTATTATGCAGCTGGCAGTTAGGAAAGTATGGTTAAAAATTCTGTGTGTCCAGTGAAACCTGTGAAACCATCGCAGTCAGGTACTAGTAAATTCCTGAACAGAAAGTAAATTGTGAAACCTAAAGCACGTACGAATGAACAAACTTCCTGAATTGCATCAAAAATGAATCTAAATGAAACAGTATTGCAAAGGGGAATTAACCATTAAATTTCCAGTTGCTCATTTAAATTAAAACTCCAAAGCGTGTACCTTTCTTTTACAGGCACTTCCAGTCGTGCGGAGAATGGCCCAGCTGTCCGCTGTGAAAAGCAACGCACCGGATCACTGGAAGAAGAAATTGTCAACTGTGACTCTGTCCATTCCGGAGTTAGAAAACCGGTTCTGCGCACTCTGTCCGTGCCGTGTGCGCCCTCAGAGCCACAGTCTACAATGCGCCAACTGAATGTCGAACCTGCTTGTATGAGTGTCAGCAACGGAGCATCGCCGCCAGACAAAGCGAATGCTGGCAATCAGCAGAGGCTGGTGCATAAAATCTCAAAAAACATCCAGATTGGCTCAAAGGAAGCTGCAACACAGGAGAAATCATTTCTAAGCAGCGCCTAGCCCGAAAAGCGCGCATCGCCCCGATCGCAGCTAATTATCTGGTGGCTCCCAATCACGACACCGTGAAACACAAGGACCCATTGGTTCTTCCCACACGGACAACCCACACTCCTTCCTTCGCCGTTGGCGCTCGCCCGATGGAAAAAGTAGCTAAAGGTGTAAAACGCGAGCCTTCTGTTACGGATAGAAATGCTTGGAATCATAGCGGAAACGAGCGTAATTCCGCTGGTGCCGTTCAATCAGTAAGTGACTGTAAGTCTCCTTCAACATTGCTGACCAGTATCTTGATGACCGACAAAATGTTCACTTGACGTTTTGTTGAAACCACAAACCGATGATCGATACATTGTTGACTATCTGCTGAACATCGACAAACATTTCCGGACCACAAGTTGTAGACAAGTTTAAGAGCTTTCAAAAGCACGTTGAATTTGGAAAAAAATATTAAATATGCGAAACACACACTGAACAAAAGACATGAGAACTGGACCGACAAGGCTATCGGTCAACGTGGTACTTTCGACAAACTAGTCAGGCGGTGATTACGAAGAAAAGCTAACCATCGATGAGCGAGCACGATGAACAGAAATAAGCTACTTGTATGTCGTTTAGAAAATTGTCGGAAAGCGAAAAGAAGACCCATGAACTGACATCCTACCCTATCCTTCCGCTGAATTCTTTCGCTAATCGTGTTGTTTTCAAATCAACAGGAGCAGAAGATGAGTGCTGAATCTTGTCAACCTGACTGTCTACAACAGCAGCTACTCCCGGTGAAGCAAGACGCTGGCGTTGACCGCAAAAGGAAAATATCCATGACCAGCGCTGACCGAACGCCGGGCGCGTTACATAGTGGGCGTGACTCGCAGCGCACCGTTCTTCCACGTTCAAGTCCGTAGATCCTGCTAGTGGTGTGAAGCTTGAAGCAGCAGCGCAGGCTGCCGTTCCAGTAGACCCACGAAGTGGACGAGGCGCTGGTTTTGTAGAAACCAGTGGAGATAGGTGTTGTCGCTTGATTCCCTCCAGTCCGGATCCAGATGCACCGCACACGAAGAACCCCAGCCTGCTACAACCCATGCCTTGGGCCAGGAGGCTCTAGAGGAAATGGTTCATTCAGCAGAAGGTCCCAAGAGACTGCAGACGAGAGATGTAACTGGCGCAGGATCGTCGCTGCTTGTAGGATCTGCCAACAACCAGGCGTTGTCTCTTGATCCTCATCCGTCCGACCCGCGTTTGCTTGGACGACAGGGTTCGTTATTTTTTCAAAGAACGCCGGGATAGTAGAAACTAACCATTTCTGGGTTACTGTCAGTTCACAGTAGTACATGTATTGTTGGAAAACCACCCTTTGTACATGTATGCGGTCGAGAGCCGCGTTTTGTATATGTGTGCAGTCAATAGCCAGTATTGTGGATGTGAATATCGTTCGATATTCACTGCTTTTGTATGTATGTAATTACGCGGTGGCTCCAGCTGGGCTGGTTCAAGTCCAGCCCAGCTGGTCGGAATCAAACCGAGAAAACGCCCTGCATATTTTATTAAGTGCGAAGTGCTACGAATCCGTGACCCATTGGTCACTTAGTAATTATATTGAAGGCTAACTAAACAAACACCAAAACTAAACAAAAAGGTCAAGCAACTCTTCCTCAGTCAGAACATGATCAACCAAACGTTGATCAGCCAAATACTCATCGATGCTACCATATTCTTCCACAATTCCCATGTCGTCATCGGAAACTGGAGATGAGGATGGAAGCCCGTTACACAACACCATACCCGGATTGCCATCCTCGATGACACCCCACATCGGTTCCGCTAGGACATGCGGTAGGGGGGCGGCAGGCACTGGCTGCGTTATGCCAGGTGGAACTAATGGTGGTGGAGCAGAGTAGGAAGCGGGGCCGGATTCCGACAAAATAGCCATTAGCGGTTCAGCAAGCGGAGCCGGAAGTGGAACCGTCGGAATGGGCTGCGGCTGGTTGGCGGGCACTACGGGTTGCGACGGACGAGCAGGTGGAGCTCGTAATGGCAATCCGACGCGCGCACGAACAACCCGCGCGGTGGACGTTGGCTTCGGCTTCTCCACTTTACGTCGTCATCATCGCTGTCGTCGATGGTAATAACAGGCGGGTTAACCACGGGAACGGTTTGCTCTTCACCACGCATCTGGCGGATGAAGAAGACGGCAGCCTGGTGGTGCTTGGCGCGCTCTTCGTGGTATTCCTCTGTCAGCATGTATGACGGGATGTACCCGGCAGGCTATAGAAACATGACACGCTTAATACGCTATATGGGTGAAACAAAAATCTGGGGTGACTATGATTGTGTAGACAGCGTATGTACCGTCTTGCTGAGGGCATCGATTTCGGCTAAACGAAGACTAGTAGCGAATACCACATCTTCGTTAGCCGCAAGGTGCTTGACCAGGGGATGTGCCATGTTGGTGGTATAAAGGATACAGCTCGAAAACTTTGGAACATGGATTCCAATTACTCGTAGAATTTTGGAAACGGTTTTCTACTGTTTTCAAGATATACTGTTACTAGACAAAAAGGCTAACAGGTAGTTCGCCTTGAGTACCAGATTCTGTGCTTTGGAATGGTTTTTCGTGTCGGAGGCAATGCAAACCGTCCAGCTTGGGGCCAATAAAGGTTACAGAAACAGCGGAACCGCGGTCAAGAAAATAAGGCAACGGGATCGGGTTGCCCGATATCAACAACTTAAGAAGGCCAGTTAAACCCAGAATCTTTTGCTGATACTGTAAGATAGGAAACACAACCGTACAGCCAAAAGGCGTGAAGGAAGGCAGGGGTAAAGGTGGCAGTGGCACCTGCCACTGGCAATTGCCACCGGCAGTGGCAGTTGCCACTACCCGTTCTGGCAGGCAATACAACGTTGCAACTGCCGGAACCTTGAAATGACATGGTTCCAACGATAATCTCTATAGAAAACATCTACAAAATTCAGAAAGAAGTCGCCGGTAATTCTAGTTATTGATACTGGTTCAAGAAGTGGCTGCGGTAATGGTGATGGTGGTGGCACTGGTGCTGGTATGTAATTGTCAGCATGAAATAATGGGAATATACCCCACGATTGCTATGACGTAACCGATGATGCCATTCGACTCAGTTTTTCTTTCTGAGTCGAATGGTCATGACCTTTTGAGAGGAAAAGGTTATCTAAAGGTCATGGCCGACAATGATTTATATATTTTATTATAAAATTTCTTATGTTTCCCCAGCAGAAATCAACTTCCTATAGCCAATTTGTTCAGAAAAAGGTCACGTGATCAAATTAATCGATCAAGTAAAAACCGTTCTACATTAGCGGCTGGTTTCTTGGGTTCTTAGGGTTTCTTTCTTAGGTAACCCAAATTCTTAGTTTCCTTTGGTTTCGTTGGGTTTCTTAAGGTTCTTAGGGGTTCATAGGTTATTCTTAGGTTTCTTAGTTTTCTTAGGTTTCTAAGGTTTTTGGGTTTCGATTATTTCCTAGGTTTCTTAGATTTATTGGGTTTCTTCGGTTACTTAGGTTTCGTTTATTTCTTAGGTTTCTTCTTAGGTAACCCAAATTATTGTTTTATTTCAGCGGCGGTTTCTTAAGTTCTTAGGGTTTCGTTTCTTAGATTATTCATCTTAGTTTAATCAGATTGCTATATAGCCGCTTAAAAACAAACACACTGCACGCGAGTGATGGTAAGACGCTATATAATTGTATTTTGCTCCATGACCTTTGGATGACCTTTGGTCATGACTATTCGACTCAGAAAGAGATTCTGAGTGAGGTCATTGGTTACGAATGAGGCCATCGGTTACGTCATAATAATCGTGGGGTATATTACCATTTTACCGTAAGCATAGTGGTACTGGTGGTGGTAATGTGACTGGTAGTGATTGCAATGGTTGTGCTGTAGTCTGCAGCCATACAATTTCCTTAGTCTTCCTAGTTTGTGCAAGTGCAAGACAGTGCAAGACAGCAAGCCATAATTATACGATTCGTGTAGATCACAATTTGTTTCTCCGCTACCTTTTGGGATACCACCTTGAGGCTTGAGGACACCGATTTAGGGAATGCGACATTAGTCATTCATAGTTATTATGGTTTTCTTGAGTTTTCTTGAGTTTTTTCAGGCTGTTGTTACTATGAGGTTTGTTTCTGAAAATGTTTCTGAAAATGAAAATGTTTCTGAAAATGATGGTAACCCCAATAAATTCATTGGCACAAAATACCATGAAATGGCGTACTCAGTATACTGCAAAGTTTTCACCCACTTCTCTGCATAAGAAAACTTGAAAGCAAAATAGGTGTGTATCGAGTGGCTGATAATAACAGCCACTTCGGTTGTTTTACTGAGGTTGCTCCTATGAAAAACATTTTTATTGAACGTGATAAGCAGTGATTTTATGTACAAAGCATCGGTAGAATCAGTAAACATGCCTTGGACGACCTGTGCCCAAAGCCGAATTGTCCCTTCCTAATTTCCTATTTCCTACAAGGATCAGAACACATACGGTAATATTGAAGGCGTAGTGCCAATGTTAATAACCTTTCTACTGTACATATAACCACATCACACTGCGAAACAGGCCGACAGCAGCGGTTCCCTTTTGGATTGAATGTTCACAACCATCTCACAACGAAGTCACCGTTGTACCAAAGAACTAACTAGAAAGCAGCGTGGGCACAGAAGAAGTTTTGAATTCGTAGAAAACCTGATGAAGTGTATATACTCTGTATCTGTACTACAAATAATTATTGAAGTGGTGTTGTATGAAATCGTTTTTTGTAAAACGTGCTGTATGTTGAGAACTAATAAAATACACACAATTCAAAGCATTCTGCAATTCAGAAAAAACTTCAAAAAAGATCGTATTGTAACGTAATCTCCACTCTCCAGTGGTGTGAAATGGTACAGTAAATGCAACAAGCTCATGTGCATCAGCTACCGTTGTGGATCTGACTAGTGCGTGTAGTGTCGCCATTAAGACATCTTTGAACGATCGCATCACATCGCTGCATATCGTCCAATCCGGGTCGGATCAAAAGGAATCCCTGGTGTGCGTTCGTCCACTAGAGCTTCCTTTGCCGCCTGATCACCATCCAGTGGGTCTCCGACGCTCCATTTCCTCCACAGACTCCGAGAGCACTCCCGTGTCACCATCTAATCACGGCCCAGTTAATGTGTTGGTGAGGGTGGGGGGAATGTTGCAAATGTGTAAAGTGGTGTCGGAGACCCCTATTGACTTTACCACCCCGATTGCCACCATGGATATCGGTTCTGCACCCGAGCATGTCCGTCGAATGCTGTTGGGTGATACTGTTGCTGGACCAGGTTGGTTAATTCTCTCTGATTTCCGTCCGTTGTTAACTAGTCAAAAAGGGCGCGATATTTTTGACGTTATTATGCAGCTGGCAGTTAGGAAAGTATGGTTAAAAATTCTGTGTGTCCAGTGAAACCTGTGAAACCATCGCAGTCAGGTACTAGTAAATTCCTGAACAGAAAGTAAATTGTGAAACCTAAAGCACGTACGAATGAACAAACTTCCTGAATTGCATCAAAAATGAATCTAAATGAAACAGTATTGCAAAGGGGAATTAACCATTAAATTTCCAGTTGCTCATTTAAATTAAAACTCCAAAGCGTGTACCTTTCTTTTACAGGCACTTCCAGTCGTGCGGAGAATGGCCCAGCTGTCCGCTGTGAAAAGCAACGCACCGGATCACTGGAAGAAGAAATTGTCAACTGTGACTCTGTCCATTCCGGAGTTAGAAAACCGGTTCTGCGCACTCTGTCCGTGCCGTGTGCGCCCTCAGAGCCACAGTCTACAATGCGCCAACTGAATGTCGAACCTGCTTGTATGAGTGTCAGCAACGGAGCATCGCCGCCAGACAAAGCGAATGCTGGCAATCAGCAGAGGCTGGTGCATAAAATCTCCAAAAAACATCCAGATTGGCTCAAAGGAAGCTGCAACACAGGAGAAATCATTTCTAAGCAGCGCCTAGCCCGAAAAGCGCGCATCGCCCCGATCGCAGCTAATTATCTGGTGGCTCCCAATCACGACACCGTGAAACACAAGGACCCATTGGTTCTTCCCACACGGACAACCCACACTCCTTCCTTCGCCGTTGGCGCTCGCCCGATGGAAAAAGTAGCTAAAGGTGTAAAACGCGAGCCTTCTGTTACGGATAGAAATGCTTGGAATCATAGCGGAAACGAGCGTAATTCCGCTGGTGCCGTTCAATCAGTAAGTGACTGTAAGTCTCCTTCAACATTGCTGACCAGTATCTTGATGACCGACAAAATGTTCACTTGACGTTTTGTTGAAACCACAAACCGATGATCGATACATTGTTGACTATCTGCTGAACATCGACAAACATTTCCGGACCACAAGTTGTAGACAAGTTTAAGAGCTTTCAAAAGCACGTTGAATTTGGAAAAAAATATTAAATATGCGAAACACACACTGAACAAAAGACATGAGAACTGGACCGACAAGGCTATCGGCCAACGTGGTACTTTCGACAAACTAGTCAGGCGGTGATTACGAAGAAAAGCTAACCATCGATGAGCGAGCACGATGAACAGAAATAAGCTACTTGTATGTCGTTTAGAAAATTGTCGGAAAGCGAAAAGAAGACCCATGAACTGACATCCTACCCTATCCTTCCGCTGAATTCTTTCGCTAATCGTGTTGTTTTCAAATCAACAGGAGCAGAAGATGAGTGCTGAATCTTGTCAACCTGACTGTCTACAACAGCAGCTACTCCCGGTGAAGCAAGACGCTGGCGTTGACCGCAAAAGGAAAATATCCATGACCAGCGCTGACCGAACGCCGGGCGCGTTACATAGTGGGCGTGACTCGCAGCGCACCGTTCTTCCACGTTCAAGTCCCGTAGATCCTGCTAGTGGTGTGAAGCTTGAAGCAGCAGCGCAGGCTGCCGTTCCAGTAGACCCACGAAGTGGACGAGGCGCTGGTTTTGTAGAAACCAGTGGAGATAGGTGTTGTCGCTTGATTCCCTCCAGTCCGGATCCAGATGCACCGCACACGAAGAACCCCAGCCTGCTACAACCCATGCCTTGGGCCAGGGAGGCTCTAGAGGAAATGGTTCATTCAGCAGAAGGTCCCAAGAGACTGCAGACGAGAGATGTAACTGGCGCAGGATCGTCGCTGCTTGTAGGATCTGCCAACAACCAGGCGTTGTCTCTTGATCCTCATCCGTCCGACCCGCGTTTGCTTGGACGACAGGGTTCGTTATTTTTTCAAAGAACGCCGGGATAGTAGAAACTAACCATTTCTGGGTTACTGTCAGTTCACAGTAGTACATGTATTGTTGGAAAACCACCCTTTGTACATGTATGCGGTCGAGAGCCGCGTTTTGTATATGTGTGCAGTCAATAGCCAGTATTGTGGATGTGAATATCGTTCGATATTCACTGCTTTTTGTATGTATGTAATTACGCGGTGGCTCCAGCTGGGCTGGTTCAAGTCCAGCCCAGCTGGTCGGAATCAAACCGAGAAAACGCCCTGCATATTTTATTAAGTGCGAAGTGCTACGAATCCGTGACCCATTGGTCACTTAGTAATTATATTGAAGGCTAACTAAACAAACACCAAAACTAAACAAAAAGGTCAAGCAACTCTTCCTCAGTCAGAACATGATCAACCAAACGTTGATCAGCCAAATACTCATCGATGCTACCATATTCTTCCACAATTCCCATGTCGTCATCGGAAACTGGAGATGAGGATGGAAGCCCGTTACACAACACCATACCCGGATTGCCATCCTCGATGACACCCCACATCGGTTCCGCTAGGACATGCGGTAGGGGGGCGGCAGGCACTGGCTGCGTTATGCCAGGTGGAACTAATGGTGGTGGAGCAGAGTAGGAAGCGGGGCCGGATTCCGACAAAATAGCCATTAGCGGTTCAGCAAGCGGAGCCGGAAGTGGAACCGTCGGAATGGGCTGCGGCTGGTTGGCGGGCACTACGGGTTGCGACGGACGAGCAGGTGGAGCTCGTAATGGCAATCCGACGCGCGCACGAACAACCCGCGCGGTGGACGTTGGCTTCGGCTTCTCCACTTTTACGTCGTCATCATCGCTGTCGTCGATGGTAATAACAGGCGGGTTAACCACGGGAACGGTTTGCTCTTCACCACGCATCTGGCGGATGAAGAAGACGGCAGCCTGGTGGTGCTTGGCGCGCTCTTCGTGGTATTCCTCTGTCAGCATGTATGACGGGATGTACCCGGCAGGCTATAGAAACATGACACGCTTAATACGCTATATGGGTGAAACAAAAATCTGGGGTGACTATGATTGTGTAGACAGCGTATGTACCGTCTTGCTGAGGGCATCGATTTCGGCTAAACGAAGACTAGTAGCGAATACCACATCTTCGTTAGCCGCAAGGTGCTTGACCAGGGGATGTGCCATGTTGGTGGTATAAAGGATACAGTACAGAAAGGCGAAGAAAATTTAAGAAAAACTAGGAACGCTGTGCAAAAAACAATATCTGCACGTGTAGCGTGGCTGAACGGTCAATAATTTCACTCGGCAGACGAAATACAACAACTGAATGTGCTTGCAAGGTAATACAGTGCATTTATGTAAGATTAGCGTGGGTCACCAGGCAACGTTGTCAAGGAAACGGTGCATGGGAATCACTAAGGACGCAGCAAACTTACAAACGCATACAGTTCATGAAATTGCACGCTGTTTACATTGTTTGTTTGGAATCCGCGCCATTGTAACACAATAAAAATGAGCCATGTACACAGTAACGATTACATGGTACATACACATGGCAGCCCGGGTAAAATACCAGGTACCACATTGTTCTGATTAGAGGGAAAACAAAATTATTAAACAGAACACAAGACAAAGTCGTAGTAGCATTAGTTTGAATCGTTCAATCAGAATGGAAACGTATAAATACTTAAGAACACTTAACAGCGATGTACGGGAAATTGTTCTTGATGGTTATACAGTGGATAATGTTGTATGGGCTAGCTTAGAGCGCTTCACTCGTGTCAGAAAAATAAGCGCAGTTAGCTGTGAAATTTATAATCTTATAGGACTGCCTATTTTACCGTCCCTACGAGTACTGATGCTTAACGACAATTTCTTGAGCGATGTGGATGACCTGGTTGAAAAGTGTCCAGCTTTAGAAAAACTGTCCCTTGCCTATAACCAGCTTTCATTTCCGTTCCAGGTTGAAAAGTTAAAAGATTTAACCAGTCTTCGTGTATTGGACCTTAGTTATACTCCGTTTTTCTACCGGAAGGATTTCGATATTACTATGCGTTTGCGTTTTCCAAAACTCCAGTCGCGCACGATGACATGGGAAAGCTCTGAAAGCGAGAATGACGAAGAAGAGAACAGCAGCACCTGGTTTTGCATGACTAAAATAATGCATTCTAGTAAGCCATGAGATGTTAAGAAGATCTTGAAGGTTAAGTCTTTGGATATGTCTACTGTGCTGTTTCAGTTACACCGATAATGCTGTTTGTGATTTTTACCATGGTGTAACGTGTGTGTGAAATCCATCAGATGGGGTTTGTCTATTAGTTAAACCAGAGTCAATAAAACTGTCACTCGGTGTCTTAGTACTGTTGGTTGTACTGCCATCCTCCACAATCCCACTGTTACATAAACCCACCGCTGAGTTGTAAAAGGGGCATGCGCTCATTTCTTTGCTACAGAGAGTTACTGCAAGTACCAATATTATTTGACAAGTAACGTAGTCATAGCAACGGTACGTGGTGCCAGGTACTGTTTTGGCTACCTTGGTTACGTATGTAAAAGCAACATGCAAACAGTCGGTAGTTATCAGAATGGACCTTTCCGACTGGATGCTTACGGATGCTCCGTTAGAGGAGCTTGGTTTAGAATTTGTCTCTCCTACAGCTTCGAATAATGTTAACGCTCAATCTCTACCTAGTCCATCGTCGAGCTACTGGGTAAACGAGCTTTTGCTACCAGTTACGAGTGGGCTGACCGGAACTGGTTTTGATCTCCAGGACGGGGAGGTGCCGGTAGTTACCAACTCGACCGCATCACTTGATTGGTTGGACGAACTTTTATTCCCAGTTGTCAGTGCTCCACAGGTAGTGCAATCAACGTACCAGGAAGCTGCGTTCCCTACGTTCACTGAGGAAGTCGCGTTACCTCCAGGTGATGTCCTGACAACGTACACCCCAGAAAGCGATTGGTGAGCGGGTTTATTATGGTACACTCTTTGGGTTAATAAAATTGGAAACATTTTTTAATGAAACCGTTGTACATGCAGCAATGTATATATACTCTGTATGAGCGGTTTGTTGATTATAATACGAATAGCTCTGTACGATTATGCTAGCACATAAAGTGCAACTGAAAGGTCACGGAACTGAACCTTGTCATTGCAGCTTGGCCCACTGTCTAGCGTCGATCGGATTGCTCCCTGACTCCACCCAGTACCATTTTGCTATTCCGGAAACTGTGTCGGAAGTTAATAACCGCAGCGTACCGGAAGCCACACTAATCCACATTCCTGAACCAACAACACGGGAGCCAGAAAAGACAGTCAGAAGAAGAAGCGGGCTAAAGAGCATATTATGCTGAAAGTCCAGTCTCGGCAGCCTACAGTTAAAGCTGGCAAGCTCCACTGCTACATTCAAAGTACAGGGTACACTGAACTTGTCGTCACGACGGAGCCTTGGACCCAACTGAGTGTGAACGGTAACGAGTTCGGCCGCATTGCCTTGTACTTGCTGAACGGAAGTTGGGAGAAGGATATGGCTGACGCTACAGTCAGTACGAAGAAGAACTGGGTGCCACGCGAATTGTATCGGCAGTACTCTAACACACTTCGATCGCGTTTTTTTCGGTCAAACAAGCGTAAGACCTGTTTTCTGCGATTTGTACGATTAGCTGATGATCTAGAGTTTTCAAGATGCCTCGTGGTTAACAGCTTAGCGATACGAGAACTTGTGAATCACCGCTCTCTGCTAATGATGTATGTGCGTGCTAATGCTAAAGAACCCGATTTTGTTGTTCGCGATAACGATTATCTTGACGATGATGAAGAGGAAGATGAGTAAAGCTAACAGCACAATATAAAACTACATACTAAGTTCTGTTTAAGTGGTTATGATTGATTGTGGTAAAACGGTGAACGTAATTGCAAGAAAATGAGAGTAGGTGTTTCTTCGGACTCAAAGCGTTTTAAGAGGTACAAGGTTGAGCGAAACGCAGATTGGGTGTTTAACTAGGAACCGACTAAAAATGAAACCAACACGGATTGCGTATGAGACGCATTTGAAGATGTTCAGAATGCACAGGTTGCGCAAAAGTTTTTAACATGGTTAGGTAAACATTGTTGTGACCGTAAAGATTGTTGAACAAGTTATAATTAATTTGGTATACGTTCCGCCTTTTAATAACATTTGTGTTCATGTCACAATACACATGAAAATCAACATCTGACAAACCACATAGAACAAAAACTAATAATAAGTCAAACTCGGTTTACGGTAGGGCTCAATAATTAGAAAAACACATTAACTGCGTAAGGAAATAAATTTGGACAAAAAAGAGCTGAACTAGTAGACAATAGTGGCGGATAATAAATAACTCGTTAATGAAAGGAACGCCTCTTCCTTCTCAAAGGTCACTCTGTGACACCCCTGTAAATGTCAACACCTGGAGTACGAAAATTAACATAAAAAACCAATTCGTACCGTTGGAATGGATAGTTTTTCCGGCCACGTACGCCAAGGTGACATGAACTGCAGTGGCCGTTTCAATACCGGTCAAAATATGTGTCGGTGAGTCCAAAATCATAGCCATTTCATCACCATGCAAACCGTATGACCAATTATTGGCTTCGCGGCAGCAGTGCTGCGAATTCACAGCAAAGCGTAAGTAAGTAGCTCCATCGCAGTCCAGCTTGGTGGTGGCTGTAGCAGCATCGGTTCCTCCCCAGCTAATTACGATGTGACCTTTGGTACCCGGGGCCGGTAATGGCATACACAGAGGTAATGTCCACAGCAGACTGGCAGAGGGTTGTTGGGATTCACACCAAGCAAATCGGTGTTCACCATCCAAGCTAATGCGACGAAATTCCACATCTAATGAACACTTGGAAAAGGCCATTTTTGCAGTCAAGAAGTAACACAGAGGGAATGACTGAAAATGCGAATGCGTCTTGCTAAGCTCGTAAATTTTGAAGGTAACATAACGAAACTAGGTACGTTGCTGGGCACCATGTATCGTACCCGGACACCCATGTACGGTACAACGGTACATGTCAAGCAGAACCTTGCAGCATGTTAAGTAAACCTTTATTATTTCGTTTGTCGTTATGAACCAACTTTTTTTTAATGTAAAAACTGTGCAATGCTTACCGGTTTAACTGATCTGCCTCCGGACATGGAACCGTACCAACTTTCGGCTGCCGATGTTGCGGATTGCGCCGCTTTGGCAGTCATGGACGACTGGGTTGATGAAGATCAGGGCGTCCTATATCAGTATGGCGGGCAGTCAGCGGCACTCACGGAAGATCAGATACCACTCATTGATATTGATGAGCATGTCACCATTGACTGCACCGGATACAAATACTCGAAAAAGTACAAGCTGCACTTCAAGTGCTTTGCTGTAAAGGTAAGCCTAAATATATGGTACCCCTAAATCACTACAGTATTTAATTTGCGGTATGGTACAGTGCTTTTACTTTTGACAACAGTAGAGTTAACTGAAGCACTTTATTTTTAAGGTGTCCGACCTTCAAGATATTAGTTTTGCTGATATCCCGTTTATAATAACGTTCATCTTGGAGCACATTCTACAGTCTGTGTTAAAAAATATCAGTGACACTGAGCTGGTGCGTTTGCGTATCGACTCGCACTCACTGGAACGCCCCATTTGGACTCCACCAATACAAAGGTCACAGTTAGATGTAAAGCGCTGGATGGACGAGATTGAAAAAGTTTTGCAGTCTCATGAAGATTTTATTTTGGATGATACCTTTGAAATTTCTGTGCAGTATACCGAAATTCCACACGGTGGTTGTCGGAAGGATGTGCCGCAACTATTACGTCGAAAATTGCAAAAAATGCGATCGGTAATTCAAGTGAAAAATAGCGACAATTTGTGTCTGGCGCGAGCACTTGTACTGGGTAAAGCGTACGCAGACAATGACAAAAAACTTTGCCGCCGCCTTCGCCGTGGAAAGAAATTGTGGACCAATGAAGCGAAGAAGTTAATTCACCGAGCTAACCTCGACCAAAGAGTGTTCAACCTTACCGACATTCCGTTTTTTGAAGCCGCACTTCCTGAATATCAAATTATTATTGTCAGTCTGGACCAGGGAAACCGGATTGTATACAGCGGCAAGGTAAAGAATCGGCATATTGTTCTGCTGCTGTACCAAAACCATTTTGATCTCCTGCTGTCGCTCCCAGCTTTTTTTAAACGATCGTATTGGTGCTACCAGTGTAACAAAGGTTACTCTAATCGCACAACTCATCGTTGTAGCATCGTTTGCCACCAGTGTTTGCGGTCAGACTGTGAGCGTGATATGACAGATGTTATACACTGTGCGGACTGCAACCGACCGTTTTACGGAAAGGGGTGTTACGATCATCACAAAGTCGCAACAAAGAAGGATCGTGGTAACCGAACAAGAACTCAAAAAACCTTGTGCAGCATGGTCCGTGTATGTGAAGACTGTCAGTGCGTCGTCTCTATGCGCAATCGAAAAGCCGGGAACGTTCACCAGTGTGGTGAGATATATTGTAAAAACTGCAATGTGCACATTCTACCGGAAACGCACAAATGTTTCATGCAGCCACATTTGGTCACAATGGAGGAACGGCAAAATAATCAGGGCGCACATTTTTTATATTTCGATTTTGAGACTTATGTACGTGAAGATGGTGAGTTGATTCCCAATCTGGCAGTCGTTCAAGATGACAAAGGAAACGAATGGATGTTTCCATCGGTCCGTGAGCCTCTGGGTACAAGTATTATTGATGCATTGTGCTGTTTCCTAGTGAGTGCTGACCATAAAGGGTATTACATTATTGCGCATAATTTCCGCGCTTTCGATGGCTACTTTATTTTGAACTGGTTATTAAAAAATGCCATTACACCAAAAGTTATAATGAACGGGGGAAAAATTTTACAGCTGGATGTACCAGAATTTAACATTCATTTTCGGGACAGTATTAATTACAACCCCCAGAGTTTGTCAAAATGGCCGGCTACATTCGGAATTCCTGACCTAGCCAAGGGAACTTTCCCACATAAATTTAATCGTCCGGAGAACTGGGATCGAATTCTCGAGTATCCAGACTTGGACGAATACGGATACAAACTAATGGACAAGAAAACCCAACAGTCCTTTAAAGAATGGTATGATTCGGATAAGGTTGCAAAAAATAATCTTTTTGATTTCCGCAAAGAGTTTGTGACCTATTGCCAAAATGACGTTACCGTTCTGCGTCAGTGCTGTCAGCAATTTCGTTCACTATTTATGGAGATAAGCAATGGTCTCTGCCCTTTCACTTCCGCTTTGACCATTGCCGGTTTATGTAATCTGTTTTGGAGGTCGTATATTCTGAAACCGGGTCAAATTGGTCTCGTTCCACAGCAAAGATTTGCAAAAAATCGTCTTCAATCTACAAAAGCCTTGAAATGGCTTTCCTGGATGGAGGAAGAGGATAATTGTACAATACAGTCGATGGTATCGGGTACCGAGCATAAAATCGGACCTTACTTTGTAGATGGATACCGTCAAGATACTGGTCACATTTACGAATTCTATGGTTGCTGGTACCATGGCTGCCCTACCTGTGTTGACCAGGAAACAGTGCACCCCTATCGCAATCTTCCCATGAGAGAAATCTACAAAGAAACGGTAGACAGGGAACAATACCTCCGTTTCCAAGGACACACCGTTACCACAATCTGGGAGCACGAATACGACGAAACCGTTAGGACCAACCCGGAAATGCGACAATTCCTTAAAAATGTGACCTTTGTTGAGCCTCTGCATCCTCGTAATGCTTTCTACGGCGGCCGCACGAATGCTGTTCGATTGTTTCATTCAGTTCAGTCAGATGAAAGAATCATGTACTTCGATGTCAATAGCGAATACCCCTTCGTAAACAAGAATCGACGGTATCCCATCGGTCATCCTGTTATCATTACAAAAAATTTCACAGACATTGCCGACTATTTTGGTTTGGCACATTGCACCGTGCTACCACCGGGAGATTTGTGGCTACCAGTACTACCTTATCGAAGTAATGGGAAACTGACCTTTCCTTTGTGTGCGACATGTGTCAATCAGCAAACAATGGAGAAATGTGAGCACACAGACCGCCAACGGGAACTGACAGGTACATGGTGCACACCGGAACTGGTTACCGCAATTAACCGCGGATACAAGGTCACGCGTATATATGAAGTTTGGCATTACGACACCTCTGAAGATCACTTGTTTAAAGCATACGTGGACAAGTTTTTGAAAATCAAAACAGAAGCGAGCGGATGGCCTGCCGGTGTTGTTACTGAAACGCAAAAGCGACAGTACATCGAAAATTTCCATCAGCGGGAAGGTGTCCGATTGGAATATGATAAAATAAAGGAAAATCCTGGTCTGCGATCTCTGTCCAAACTGTGCCTAAACAGTTTTTGGGGCCGTCTAGGGATGCAGGATAACAAACTCAACACGTTGTACGTTCATGACCCCAAGGAATTCTATGAGATGCTGTACTCAGGAAAATACCACGTTCATTCCTGGGATCTTTTCAACGATGATGTACTGCAACTGACGTACACCAAAGAAGATGGGTTTGTTGAGCAGAATCCTAATACAAATGTGGTCCTAGCTGGGTGAGTGTAAATTTTGAGCATTTGGTACATGTAAAAAAATTATTAAACGATAATGTTCTTTAGCTTCACAACATGCTGGGCCCGACTCCATTTGTACCACTTTATGGATTTGGTGAAAGAGCGACTACTGTACTTTGATACAGGTAGATTACTATTTCAGTGACTTACTTTATTTCCAAGTACAATTCTAGTATTTGCAGATTCTATATTTTTTGTGTCGCACCCCGACTTACCAGATCCCCCGTTGGGAGCTTTTGGGTGACCTAACAAACGAGCTCAAACCTGGACAGTTCATTACCGAGTTTGTCAGCTTGGGAGCCAAGACCTACGCCTATGTAACCAACGACGGGAACTCGGTTGTCAAAGTGAAAGGATTTACCATTAATGGTCAGACAAAACAAAAAATCAATTTCCACTCAATGTTGAATATTCTACATGATTCTAAACATATTGATGTGCATTACCGCGATATTATTAACCGTGTGAAATCTAAACTTATTTTGCGCAACACAGACATGATTAAACGCCTGCAAGTCACTTATGACAAGCGGAGGATAACGAAAAACTGGAATACTGTACCGTACGGATACACAGTTGAATAAATTTATTGTGCTTTCATGAAGTTGTGTATCATTTCACCAACCGATTTCACAGCATTTTCAATTTCATCGGCATTTCTAATACCTAAAAAATTACACTTTCCCGAAGAAAACAACACGGCTGTGCATGATGGTAATTTTAAACTCAAACCACTAAACAGCTCTGGAGTATAGGTCAAATCAAACAAACAGCTAAATTTTTCAAGATTTATACAGGTGTTATAACTATGCACAACAACAATATTGACAACTCGAAATCCAGTCGCTTTACATTTAATACCAATAGACTGTAGTAGAGACACAAACCGTTCGACCAAATCTTTTGCAGCAGGCTCTGAACGTGCACCATTTACGGTAATTTTCCCATTGGCGTACAGCTGACAATGCGCTTTGTACGGAGACAAAATGCGGATTAACAATCCAGAAAACTTTCTTGGTATGTATTGCGCCATCGGGACTGACTTCTCAATCTTCGCCAAGTTCAAAGAAGTGTTTAAATCCGCAACGGCAACGACATTCATGATTTTTGGCATCGCAGTAGAACCACAAACCAAAACGAATTGCTTTACGCAAAGTCGTTTGCGGCAGGTCAGTCAAGCGTTGATAAACAGGACAACCGGAATCCTCCAGATTAAGAACCTCGGGAACATACTGCTCTAGTAGCCGGCACTTTTCTAAACCTTTGGCATAAAAAACCAATTCCGAAGGTCTTCCAATTTTGCGGAAAATATCTTCGAATGCGCAACCGATTTGATTATGGCGAAAATCTCCCTTTGTGCTCCATACCAAACCGTGTGAATGTCGGGCCTGTCTGCACAAATCTCGAGAATGTTTCGAAGCGCTTCGAGGCAAACTGAAGGTGTATTGACCACTAGCGCGCTTCTCTGGGCACGAAAAAGCCAACTGCTTTATGTATTTAACTTTATCAATAACAAACCAGTCCGCGTCCAGAACACATGGCAGCGCCATGATAATACAAGTTAATATACACTACTAGCGTACTCTTATTAGAAACCTTTATGGTCATTTTATGTTACCTAGCACCAGGTGGATATAGTACATGGTACCATGCACTTTGCATGGCACCATGCACCGCGGTAACATAGTACCTGGCACCATGCACCGCGGTAACACGGTACATGGCACCGTGCACCAAGTTGTGTATCTGGTTCAGGTTGGATAGAAAGTAGAATTCATATCTGGTTTACCACCGTCACAAAAAGTTTTCATTCATAGCGCGAAGGGATTGAAGACAACTAGCTTTTTTGAATTTTAGTTTTAGTAAAAGTTGGTAATTATCAAGAAAATTTTGTGTGCAATGGACCCGACAGTACCATCAGTTCCACCGTCAACATCAAAACCGGGCAGCAAACGCCGTCGCCCAGATGGTTACGAAATCGGTATGGTTAAACCGAAGTCGGAAGCAACCATCCAACCGCCCTTGGAGGTGCAACCCAAGTACCGGGCTAAACCAGTTGAAGGGCATGCTCGCCTGGCTTTTTTGGAAGCAAGTAATCCAGTTTACCGCCTGGGAAACGATAAATTCGTTCATGTTGGCCGCCAGTGGGGTGACACGAAAGTCTTTATCGGTGAATGGAAGGAGGGACCTGCTGGAAAATGGAAACAAACATGGGGGAAAATGATCGGTGTTAACAAAAAAGGATTTTTACGCTTGGCGTCATTGTTGTTGACCGGTAAGGCCGATCTGGACCCAGTGGCCCGTGATATGTCTGCGGAAAGTGGTCGTTTGACCCCGTTATTTCTGTTGGACCAGGGAGTGTATTTCAACTGGAGTCGGTACAAAAGCTCTAACGTTGCCAGCATTCGTCGGTATCAGGTTTCCAAGGATGGAGATTTAGTTCCAACGAAGAACGGTATTTCGTTCGGTGAAAGATGCTACGATGCGCTGAAGGAACTAATGCAGGACTTGACACTGTTGAAAAACATCGTCAGCGTGGATGAAACTGTGGGACATGTAGACGGAAACAAAAGGGGTTGGAATATGAAACCTTATGCGATGACATTGGGGATGCTTTAGTTAAACTGCTGGGTGAGCGGTGCCCAGATGGCGGATTAATTTTGCGTGATGATCGTTTGACGGACACTGAATGGGAGGAAGCGGTTCAACGCCTTTTGGACTCGCGTGTAGTGCATGGAATTCTGTTTGGATATGAAGAATTGAGCCCAAAGCAAGCTCTGAGTCTGGACGTTGCAAGCTACCTCAAAACCAACGAAGACCAGCTCCGCAACCAGGTAAACTCCTGCCTCACTGATTTCTAAATGACTGAAAATCCTGACTAGCTGTTTATGCAGGTTTCTTGAATCTTGAATCTTTTTTTTCTCGTTGTTCTGTGTTGCTTATAATTATGTTTCTTGTGTTTTTTGTATACGTTACCATCAAGAGAAAGTACTTGCGCGTTTTCTGTCACTGTTTCATTGTGTTGCTTAGTCTTCTATATTTGTTGTTTGCGTTTGCATATATATAGCGTTACCCTAAAGGAACAATATACAGTATGCATGGATTGCATGGAAAAAATATATCATTATTCGTGATGCTAATTTCTTTGCATGTTTATTTCATTAACCGTTTACATATCTGACGGAGGTAAGAGCCGTCAATAAGTGTTGTATTAATATCAAAAAAAGAGTTGACATATTGACAAACCATCTTGTCGTTGCTTATTCGATTATCGGTAAATAAGTGCACAATATTAGTAAACGTTTCACCACTAGCTCTTCTCAGAACAAAAAACAGGCAATATTGCCCACATACAGTGCTGTATTCAGATTGAAACTGCTCGGACTGGCAAACCACAGTATTGTTTTCTGTAAGTGTAGAAAAATTGGTAGAATATGACTGCAAAGGTCTACCATATGAGTCGAAAACCTCCATAATATCGTCTTTAGTTTGGTATAACGCGATCCAGTGTTCCCCGTCTTGGTCTGCTGGGTCCGTGTTTACAACACACGCACCGGGGTACGGTGTCAGGTTTGTTGGTGCTCTGTCGCTAGCATAAACCCCTCTGAATATTGGGGCCGTTACCGGATTTCCGTGTAGACAGTTAGCAATTTGTTCCGTATTCATGTTGAAAAGTCGGCAATTAATTGCCGGTGCTGATTTATCTCAATAATGCTGTCATATATTAACATGCAAACCATCATAATCGTTGAACTCAACGGTTTACTGAAGGCTACCGATACACTTAGATTGCCTTGCTTTATCAGCGTTAGTGGGCCACGACCAGTGTGTCCTGGTGTCAAATCAAATCCGAATATGGTGAACCCTTGGTTGTATTCGGTACGGTCAAAAGGCAATCCATTTTGTAAACTGGGTCGATGTCCCAACGTGTCCAGCAATCCATCATAGCATTCCAACGACATATTGCGCTCGAAATCGCACATGTACGGTTTTGTTGGATAGCTTTGTCCGTCGACTTCGACACTGATCTGCGTAATACCGAAGTGTTGAAAGTTAAAGGGATTTTTCTTTAGGGTGCCATGAAAGTCTTCACTGTCGACAAATCCGATAAAGACAACTTTAGGAATTTGTCCGATTTGAAGATTACTAATCACGGTGCTTTGCGTTTTCTGGGGAATATCAGACACACGCATTACCACACGCTCAATGTGATATTTGACTGTTTTTTCAATAACTCTCCCGCAACTGCTGTTAGAAAATCAGGTGAAGGTATATATCGCCGCACGGCTAGTCGAGCATTCCGAATAAACGGCTTAAACGATTTGGTTGCATCTTTATCCCACGTACGCAACGCGAATTCCGGTCGGCTCACCACTAGACGTATGTTCAGTGGTACACCCGTGCACAAAGGTTTGCTCTGATCAAATAGATCGGAAAATAGCTTACCGGACAGCTGCACGTATTGTCCTGTTTGAAACAATGCTTTGCGGTTTTTTTCACCTTTGTTGAGAGCTTCGTCGTTGAATTTAGCGGGCGTATCTAAGTAGAATGCAGCGGAAGTTAGCTGGCTGTCCTGGGCTTCTCTAGCGTATGACAGTAATGATTCAAAGTAGGCACGGTACGGGTAGAATGTTGCCGCGTCCGAGATCAAGCGGTTGGCGACCGTAACGTGACAGGATGAAAACAACGAGTGTAGGAAATTATTAACTGGTGCAACTCCATCTTCAGCAGTTACCAACTCCCAATCCCCGGTCGTCTTGCGTACTTTAATACCGACCTCTATTTCAAGCATCATATCGGCTAGGCTGAGCAAACCTGCCGTACTAGGTGGAATGAAAAAATTGATGTCGCCGGCTGATCCGTTATCGGTCAAAATTGTTGTGGGGTTGAGTTTTTCGTGCTCTGTACGCCAACGGTCCGTAAGAGTAGCCGGCAAGGCAAACAGCTGATTCTCCAGTTGCATCGCCGGCTCCGAATGTTCCATCATAAGCATCGCCATCTTTACAGAAAGTCAGGAATACTGGTCGGAGGTATGCGTTTAACACGATGAACTTTTCGCTTAAATCGTCGCTTTTTACGAACTCCTTCACCTTCTTGCAAAGCTAGACGTTTACCAATTGCCGCACCTGCCCGGGACGTTACTTCTTTAATAGCCCCGGTCGCCGCATCTTGCAGGTGAGGAGTAGCGGCTTCTAAGGCTGCTTTGGCATGAGGCGCGGCTTTGCGTAAGATCGGTTTAGCAAAACCAGTAATCTTTGCCAATAAATTTTTCAAAATTTGAGGAAATCCAGAACCGTTTTGCAGGGTTCCTCGATACCGAATAAGGGCACTTCCACCCGTTTGATTCACAAACACGTTGTCATACCGCCGAGGGTCGGGTACGTAAGCTACTAGTGGCATCTTCAGTACAGTCGTTGAGGACGGAAGTGCAGCTTGACCAATGACTTTCCCGTTTGGAATTTAGCGTCGTCACCTAGGTCATTAGCAATAGTCAGATGAATGGTCTCAAAATGTTGGCGCAATACTGGAACGTAATGGGGAATATCGAAGCGTGCTTCCACGATCTGGTTGACCTCTCCTCTAATAGGTACAGCACGCAGAAACTGCGCCGCGGTATCGCCAATCAAGCTATAGTCCGCAACGTCGCTGTACAGGAACAAGCTTTGATTTCCCAGTAAAGTGTTAACGGGGCGTTCCGAAAGAAAAGTCGTCAGTTTAGGGGGAGGTGCTTTAGTGAAAAATGATAGGTACTTAATACGACTTGTTTTCGATTCAAATGGAAACGGGCCGCGTGCATTAGAATGAATTTCCTCTGGGACGTCCGGTTTGTATTCACTTTGCTCAAATCCTAATATTTTTTGCAATGTAACGGATCCTGGGGGGAAGGAAACTGAAACACGATCGTTACCGATTGAAAGTTTAACGCGATGATTAGTAGCCGTCAGGAACTGCAAACTGAAGGCCTTGTTGTCATGTAAAGCACTCTTGTCTTGATGAACCACATCGTCCACCATGTACGGCCCAATTACCGGTACAAGATTATTGATAGTTTCCAATAATAAATCGGCATTTTTATAGTTTCCTGGCGGAATGACCAAAATCTCTTGGTGAACTACATAGTCCGCGCTGGTGATAAAGTCGTCCTCTTTTTTCACACGAAATTCTTTAACTATATCCAAATGTATTTTCTGTTCAGTTGGAAGAGTGTAGAATGAATTTAGATACTGCAGTTCCACCAGCGCCATTTCCCACTTTCCCTTGAGGGTAATGGGGTGTTTTAGTTTTGTGGTCCAGTTTGATGGAGTGTTTGTCGTGTCAGTAGCGACATCGCTTGGTAGCGTTATGTAGAATGGGGCTCCCCTCAAACATGATGTTAACACCCAGGAATCGTGTTCGGGTCCGTATCCTAACCAGCGCACCAGAGCTTTCTTTCCTCGTCGTTTAATAACAAAATCAATCGCGTATTTTTGTCTTTTGGGTTTGAAACAAGGGACAGTTCGTGTTCGTAAAATGTCCCTTTAATAGATTCGCCTTGATAATCTCGCACCCGGTACACAGGAACTTTATGCGGAATAACTTGATGAACGTAGAACACTTCTTCCTTAAACCGGTAAGTGTAACCCTTTTCTACTTTTGTCTTGTGCACCGCAATGCGTACAGCGTCACCAACCTTGAAACGAGGTTGTCTTAACTTTTGATTTTTGTACAAAGCATTGTACACGCGCAAAGAGTTGTCCTGGCTTACATCTACTGGCCGCAGACCGTGAGCACGATGTGCAGAATGATTGTACGAGTACACAAGATCTTGCAACTTGTCAATATAACGTGTAGATAAACGTGATCGGAACAGTCGAAACATTCGTGTCTTGATAGTACGGATCACCCGCTCCGCCATTGCACATTTTACATCTTCGTTTTCCGAAGTAAAAATCATGATATTCTTTTCCTTCAGAAATTTCTTTACGGTTGTGTTCAACATCTCCGTTCCTTTGTCGTACTGCAACTTTTCAGGCTCGCCCAGATCAATAAATGCCTTGCTTAACGCTTCCTTCGTGTCAGTTCCAGTCTTGGTTTTTAACGGTTGCACACTCAATTTCTTGGAGAAACAATCAATGACGAAAAGTAAGTACTTATATCCATCGTTTTCTTTTGCATATTTAGCCAAGTCAGCCAGATCAGCTTGGAACTGCTGTTGCAGGTTGGTGACAACTATGCGGTTGCGCGGAAAGCGCTTCCGCGACTCCTTGTTGACAGTGTACGCATCGATTTCCTGCAGTATTTCCTGTGCTTTCCGTTTGTTGGCTCTTGTCTTTAAGCTGTTTCGAAATCTTTGGACGCCGCCAAGACCGCCGGGGTCCCGCGGGTTGAGATATTTCTTCATTAGCTTCTCCATTATTACAACAAGTTGATACGCAGTTGATCTTAAATATTCGACACAAGCGTAAGACTGTTGGAATAAAGCCAGACATTATGGTAAAGTAATCCACCGAATTCTGTGAGCACCGCTACCTTTCTGGACCGTACGAGAACGTAATTTTCGCTTTGGGTCGTCTACAGATATATCGGATTGTCGCTTTTGTCCTTTTAAGGGGGTAGAGAGAGGAAACAATGGAATTCGTTTTTGCTTGCGCGGTTTTGGATGCTCTTCTTTGCCTTTGCGTTTTTTTCCCTTGGTAGGAAAACTCGCTGGAAAAAGTGCTAAACGCTGACTTTTTGCCGGCGATTGTTGATCCGTATCGTCTGAGAGGTTTCGTTTTTGACCTTTCACAGGTAATGACTCTGGAAACAATGGCAGGCGTGGTAGCTTCTGGGATGTGTCGCTGACTTCCTCGTCAGTCCTTTTTCTTTTCCAGCCTTGACTTCTGTTAAATTCTTGAGGGTCTGCTAACGGTGTTGGTTGTGTAACAGGATCAGTGGACAGCTCCAGAGGATTTTCGTCCGGTAAGGCTTTCTGCTTAAGTGCCAGGAAACGCTCTAGAATGCTTGTTAGTTGGTCGGCCTTTTGGTATTCGTTTAGATCGTTTCGGTGAAGCGTTTTGGCAATAAGCTCATCTAAGGATACAACTGCTCTAGCTTCAGGCGGTTCTTTGTTGATTTGCAATTTTTCATGCATTCGGTCTTCCATGATACGTCGAGGAACAATGTAGTACTCATCCATTTCCAATTAACGAAGTCAGGACTCCCGCGAGAACTGGTAAAATTGCTCCAATAAATCCTCCCTGCTGCAATATCTTACGCTTCTCTTTCAACGGGTATCGTCGTAAAGCAATTAGCTTTAATGCTTTTCGATGGCGTTTGCACTTGTCCATCTGTGATGGGGAAAGGGCGACTGTATTTTTGACTATATTGACAGCAATCTCTTCCAGAGCTTTCATCTGGGGTTTGCTCATATAGCTCATCAAAACACGTCGCTGCCGTGGCTTCAGTTTCTGCAGTGTTATTATAAATGGCGCCAAAGATTTTACGCGTTCAGACATTTTGGAAGTGCTGAAGAACCGCGATGCAAATAAATCCTCATCTGTTCGTGTGGAAGCACATGGGAGCGTATCCGTAAATAGTCTGGGCAGGTTGACCTTAAGTCCAATATAAGCGGTTGGTAGGATTGCGAAGTAACTTTATTATAGGCATCCACAAGGTGTTTTAATCCCGTTTGCCTAGCCAAAAGTGCTATCTGATTAACATCTCTGACATTTTTAAAAAGTACCAAATATTGCAAATTCAGGGTTATATCCCGCATGCTTTTTCCTTGCTTAAATAGGTTTTGCAGTAGAACAATAACTGAAACATTTTTATGGTGAATGCCACGTGTGAAAAGGTCAGCGCATCGCACATCCTGGCAAATGTCGGTAGCCAGGTCGTCGATGACCACCAACGTCTGCCGATTTGTATCAAGCAATTCCAAAGTGCTGAAAAGTTCGTCCAAACCCTTAATGAATTCAATAATAGGGATTGTAGATTGGAGAGTCTCAAAGCTTTTTTGCCAGGCCCCATAACAGTAAATAATTTTTTCTGGTACTTTATCAAAAACATGATCTCGTTGTTCGATTAAAGAGAAAACAAATTGTGACTTTCCCGACATTGTAGGACCGCAGACGGACATACCAAACGGTGCGCAAAAGCGCGGATACTCTTTTAATGTGTTATACATCTTACAGGCAATGGACTGCACTGCTTCATGCACAAACTTAAATATTCACTTTTATGAAAAAAACAGCTTGATGACCTTTCTAATTCCAGTTCGACATATGGGACAATTTTGAACTTTTACTGCACAAGACAGACAACATACTGCATGACCGCATGGATCGAATACCGCTGTTATATTCTGTGCAATACATATTCGACACTCTTTGTACAGATCACTTTCTTCATTATTCTCCGCTTTTTTCTTCACCGAATCCTTGATTTGCTGTATGGCCTCTCTTAATTCTTCGACGGTTTGAAAACGTTTGACAGGTTGTTGACGCTTTTCTTTTAGGGCTTGCACAATATGCGTGTAATGGCACCCACTGTTCAACGCTGACATAACAATGTACTCGTCGTGATCGTCTTCGTCTTCTTCAAAAATCCACCTGTTACGCTCCAAACCATGCAGGCGTTGAACGTCGGAGATAAAAGCTTGACCTTTCTGCTCTATTAGGTGCGGACACTCTGGTGAAAACTTTGCATGCTCGGTCCACGGATCGTCATCAGTCTCCCAACGTTCGATGCGTTGCCCACATGAAAAGCATTGCGCACAGTCACCCATTTCCAGAGAAAAAAAACCAGCACTGGCAAAATCTTTAGGGTGCTGAGCTAAATGATCAGGCCAACTGGCAAATGTACTAAACCGGTCCCGGTACTGTCGCATTCGAGGCACATAAACATCCTCTTCCTTAATACCCGCCACGAACGTACAGCCAGGGCTAACTCGCCTGTGTTCGAACAAGGGATTGTCGCCGATAGCCCACTGGGCGAGACAGCATTTACAGGATACACATTTAACTCGATCGTCAATTCCTGTGTATACGAAGCCAGCCTCAGCTAATGAATACGGTGAAACAATTGCTAGAGGCCAGTGATTAAACGTTCGTAGACGCTTTTCCAAATTCATGACGGTTTCTGCAATAAAAGTTAAAAATCCTTTATGAATCTATTAAAGGTTAACGATAAACATTAAGCATACACAACATGGCGGGTATACAACACATGCTTCCGGACACCTCAGGTGTCCAGAAAAAGTGTGAAAAAGTTTTGCTAATTATTTTGTATGTAGTATTCTTCATAGTTTTTGCCGCTTTAATAGTGATTGAAGGAATCGGAAAAGTATTACAAAGCGACCATTGGAATCAAACGATACGAAATAACTCGCTATAACTCACATCTTCATTCAGCAGCAGAAACCGCGGGAATTTGTAAATTGGGATAGCTCGGTCTGGTAGGTAATATGTCACTCATCATCTTAACCTTGAAGGTATGTTTTTTGTCCGCAAATTACAGTTGCTGGGAGCTTTTTGTGTTGAGGTCCGCAACAACGACCATTCCGTTAAAATAAACTAGCCACCTGTGGTAAAAATCTCGAAAGCTAAATCTGTCCGCTGATCCCGAACACCACCGCATCAAAAGCCATCCACACAACGTGCACAACAGCGGACATTCGCGTTTTCGGGAGCTCTTCGACATTAGGGTGGGTGGGTATTGTAGTACTTAAATAAAAAGGATTACTTATTTTCAATTTTTCTTACCTTTCACAAATATGGAAACCAAAATCCACCCCACTCAAGCTCATTGGTCGGTTGCGATGGTTGATTCAATCGAGCCACATTTTGAATGTAACCGGTACCACGCACATCGCAAATATACGCGCATTTTCTGCTTCTCAGAGCGTGCTCATACCACACATCGAGACTACGTTCCCAAAACACCAGCTCCAGCCCACAAGAAAAACACTTTGCGTAATGAACGGCATTAGGTGTGTAAAAAAAACCAGCCTCAGCTAAAAGAACTGCACCTGCTCGATGATGTGGGTGACGATTACGCCACACCTCAAAACTTTGCAGGCGCGAGGCAAATGTTCGGTATTCTGGACGTAAAACTGGGGTATCTGATGAGAAATCTTGTTTGAAACTCATGCTCATACTTTGGTTTTATGGACAACTAAAAGCAGTAACGTTAACGGAAACGTTACGTGCTGCCAAAGGGTACATGGTGCCAGGTACCGGTGTTTAACACCAAGCAACGTGCTTGGTGTCAGGTACCAAATATTTGCGAAAGTACAACTATTATGCAGTAGCTACTTTCAGTGCGTTTTCGTTTGTCTCATACACTTTTCTAAAAACAATCATGCCTAGCTTGTCAAAAATGCTTAACGGTTTAGATTATCTCCGAACTCTGAATTCCGACGTTACTGAAATTATACTAGACGGTCGTTGTGTACAGGAAGATGCCTGGGTCGAATTGTCTCGGTTTCAAGAACTGGAAAAGTTCAGCGCTATTGACTGTGGCATTCGCAGCCTCCTGGGTTTTCCGCTACTGCCGAAATTGCGTGTCCTTGTCTTGCATGATAACCAGCTGGATGAATTTACCGTACTGCAGCACACATGTCCTGAACTGCAACGTCTGGGAATTGCCAACAACTTTGTGTTTTTCCCATCCCAGCTGGAGCCGCTGCGCCACCTACCAAAGCTGGTATCCCTAGATGTTGAGGATAATGACGTATGCAACATCCTACGTTTTGAAGTCTACATGAGCCGTAACTTCCGAAATGTCAAGAGACACGTGGTAGATTTCTACGACTCGGACAGCGATGACGACACCGGCGCTAACTGATGTTTTGTGCAAGTACTGTAAGCCATGTAACGCTGTATACCGCTATCTGTTTTTTCCTACAAATACCTCAAGTTTTTCTGCCATTTCCAACGTAGTTGTAAGCGAGATATCGAATTACTTAAGCTATAATTCATTAACCTGTTTCCTGTTGTTTTGTTGTTTTCACCCTCAAGATTTTTTTGTATAGAGTAACTAAGCGTTGCTAATTCATTAAATATCACTTGTTCGGTTGTTGCAGTTTGTTCTCACTTTTTTTTAATACTTAATTCGGCACATACCAGCTAGAAATACACGCAGCACAAAATAATAATGTCAAAAAAACACATATTTGAAATATGGTGATCTTCAGAATATTATTACAGCAACCCATATAAACTAGTACGTGTCTACAATATCGTCATCAACACTGTACGATTCCAAACGTTTACAAAAATAGTCCATCAAGAAAAGCTGCGGTGTGTACCGTGGCCAGTAGCGTTCCCAGACCGGGTTTCCAAACAAGTCCAGGTGTTTCAGGTTCTGCAGGTCCATCAGCGGTAGGAACGCATGCTTCTCACCAAACCAATTGTCTGCCAGGGAGAGCTTTTCCAGATTGGGGCACATTTCGGATAAACGGGACAGGCAGCCGTGCATTAGCAAGTAGTTGTCATTCAACACCAGGGTACGAAGATTCGGGAGGTATGGTAAGGCACTCAAGTTATATAACTCACAGTTCCTCATGCTAAGCGTATGTAAGTTTGGAAACCAAGGCAACGTCTCGAAGTCACGACGTCCATTAACAACTTCAATACGCCGGCCGTCCAGGTTAATAGCTGTGGCTGTTAACGGTAGTGAACACAAATGCTCATAAGCACTATTAACTTTGGAGGAAAACGACATGGTTTTAACGTTAAATAAGACGAAAAACTAAGTGTTGCTGAATACCGACTTTATTTTCACAAAAACACGAAGGTGTCAGAGTTACTGCTGGCTGTTTATATTAACCTGGTGGTACATGGTGCGCGGTTTCCTTTCGACAACCATTGGTACATGGCACCAAGCAACCATTCGCATAGCAACCGTACTTGGTTTTCGTGCACGGCACTGATGGAATAGTCCAGGTTATTTAAAAGCATGCGCAGCGCAAATTACCTTTACTTTGATTTTGTAAGTTACCTCGTCTGTACTTTCTACAAACATGGAGTCTAAGAAGTTTCCATGTAGTAAGTGCTCAAAGTCCTATACATATTACCATGACATGAAGCGCCACCATAAAGAAAAACATGTCCAGTCCAGTGTTATGCCTTGCCCATTTTGCCAACGCCGCGTGCAGAGTCGTTGGCTGCTACGTCATCAAATGTCCACCTCTTGCCATACCGTACGCTCGATTCCCAATGAGACTTCTATGGTAGCTGCGCCCATCGTAACCACGCATGAAATACATACTGACACAGCTTTCTTTCCTGATTCTGATACATGTTTCGTATGTCCGATTTGTAGCGTTGGTTTTGGTAATGCACGTGCGCTTAACGACCATTTACTGATTGCTCAGTGTCGCTATAATGGATATAAGGATAGTGTATTCACGCAATAAATGTTGGCCGTGTTTATATTTCTCGGTTACCTTCCGACCAGTTGGGCTGGACTCGAACCCGCCCAACTGGTGCCGCCGCGTACTTACACATATACACCGCACTGAATATCGTTATTCGATATTCATTACAAATATATGGCTAATGACCGCACACGTATACAAAACGCGGCTCTCGACCGCATACATGTACAAAGGGTGGTTTTCCAACAATACATGTACTACTGTTCACATAACCGCTTGGCGGCTAAGAAATTTTATAGAACTGGCGAGAGGTTATGGCCAAATACTTACTTACATGCTGTCAGCGCGTACTGGGCCATCACAAATCTGTATGTGCACAGCGTTTACACCATGTAAAAGTTCGAACAGAAAATTTTCTTTCGTCTGTCTGAACGCTTGGTGCAGTACGAGGATGGGGTAAATACACGGGATAGACGAGAGAAAGGGCAAGAATAAGGGATAACCTGCCCAGGTCGTGCAACACGGGCATTCGACACTGTTTTGCTGACACAAATAAAATAACCGAAAATATTACGCATTAGTACCACCGCAAACTTTATCATTTACAACAATACCGTACAAGTAAAACAGTAAAACTCGTAATACTTACATGACTTTTGCACAACATCACAAACGAAAGAAATTCACTTTCTACACATTCTGAAAGATTTTTTGTTTTTCGTCGGTGTATTTGTGATGTCACTGAGCCCCTTAGAATTCTTTTTTCTCTTATTCTTCTGTCGCAGCTTTTCAACTTCTCGCTGTTCGAGTGCTTCAATCACTTTGCTGTCCGTTGCAATCAGACCAGCCTCCGCCCGCAAACGTGAATCTTTGAGTTTTTTCTTTTTCTGAGGATGAGCGCTCATGAAATTTTTTGTGCCAATCCGCAGCCACTTTTTCCGCGGGAACGGGGTAGTAAAGCCTTCTGCCTTGGTAATGGTAAACGCCAAAATCTCTTCTATTGCGCCTTCGGTCAAAAGAGGAATTTTTGAAGACTTCGGCGCACAACTTGCAGTTCGCTCACGTAAACATTGGCAATAGAAATAGGCAAGTCAGAAACCAGCTGACTTGGAACTGGCTCTACATAAGCCCGGCACACCGCATCCGGGTTAAACGGATAAATTCCGGAAGAAACAAACCCAGAGACAATATTGGCAGCCATGTTAAAATCATTCCACTTTTCCACAATGTGCCGGGCAAAATTCTGTTTGGTAACCTACAAACAACGAAATTCTTCTCACTAATAATAATAACTAATAAAAAAAAACTAAAAAGCGAAAATGATAAAACAAAACAAAATAATGAAGCAAAATAATGAACCAACAGAATAAAATTTGCAAAGTTGTTTTACCTCTTCCGTGGGAATCAGCGTCATCTGTCGTAGGTAATCCCGCCAGTATTTCTTAACAGGGCCGTACACTTTAATATCCATGGGCTGGAGTTTCCCAGTCTGGCCGGACGGCAGTATGACAACGGTGATGTCCTTATCGGATTTCATACATTCCGACAAAAATTCCAGATTGAACATATGAGAGCTATGCCCGTCGAGAAAAATCACATTCTAGAAAACAATCACAGCTCTTTTATAAATCAGAAATATTAAAAAAACTAAATACCAAAACTGGCTTAATCAACAAAATAAAAATCATACCTTCGCTGCCGTCATTTTGGGGATAACTTCCTCTCTGATGTAAGAAGTAAAAGTCGAGTTATCCATCACGCCCGATGAATTGAAACCAATGTAGCACTTGTCGTCCGTGCCCTCAAAACGAGATGCAAGAACAACTTTTCCATCAAACAAAATCAGTGGACGCAAAATTTCTCCGGCCGCATTGCCACCCGCAAGTACAGTAATTAATTCCCGGTCGTTCCCGTCGTAGTATGAAAGTACTTCCTTGACACCCCGCTTGGCATAAACGGTGGTTACTTTCTCAGATACTTGGAACGCCGACTCGTCGAAATTCCAAATTCCAGCGGGATCGTACAGCAGTCCGTCGGTGTTGAGTTCACTCAGCCGTTGTATCCAGCCTTCCCTATTTTCCACCGTCCATTCTTTAGCCTTTTTTCTGGAGACGCCGTGTGAGATTCGTTGCGAAATCTTTGGGTGCCTCTTAAGGAATTCACGGTGCCAAAACTTGGTAAACGTTTTCCGCTTCTCTGGCATATCTGTAAAAAATAACACCGTGCTACGGTAAAACAATAAAAATAATTAAAAATTAAAAACAACAACACTACATGATAATACTAATGCCATTTAAATAGTCTGCAAAATTTAGACGCCATTGACAGCAATCGAAGTGAAAACTATAAAAAAGCTTGTGTGTTGGCAATTAAACGGCAACAATTTTTTATCTTAATTTATTTGTTAAATTTTTTATATAAGTACCTTTAGATTTGGCCAACAACGGGACAATTCGCTTTAAAAATCGCTTGTCCAATGGTATGCCGTTCTCTGCACATTTCAGCAATAAGTGTTCGATGTAATCCTCTTCAGCTTCGGAGAATTTTCTTAGGTGAGCTCCCTTCTTTCCCGTACGCACTCCTCTAAGTTTCTTCCACAACGAAGTATAAGGAACCTTGAACTTTTTCGCAGCTGCATATTGCGAGAGGTTTCCTGATTTGTAGGCTTTCAGTGCCAACGCCATACGATCACTGTAAGCGTGTGGCAAAGGCAGATCATAAACAAATTCCTCTACACAGTCCGCACTCAAAGGTAGTCCGGAGACGGCGCTGGTAGACCCGAATGAAATCTCCATGGCAGATGCAGAAAATAAACTGGCAGGTAGCTGTACTTCTTCGCTGATATTCTCATCGCAATACACTATAGGAGGCGAATGCGCTGCTTCGGAGGGAGATTCCGAACTCTCCATTTCTTTAAGTTTAATTGAGTGTCAGCAAAATAAAACTCACAAACCAAAGCATAAATGATAATTTGACGAACTCATAAGCAGAACCAAAAGTACTCACAGTTACAGTGTTACTGTACAAGCAAAGTATTTGAAACAAAATGGCAAAACGGCAGCCCGTACTCAACGGCTAATGCAGTATTCTGTGCGCTAGCTTTCACAGACCGCCAGCCTTTGGCGGCTGGCTGTCCTGCACAACACGTGAATGGTTATCCCTTATGTTTGCCTGTTTTTTTGTCTATCCCGTGTATTTACCCCCTCCTCGTATTACTGGAACTTGGCGGTACATTAAAGTACGGCGGTACGTTTGGTGCAGTAGGTTTGGAGCAGTAGTACAGTACTTCTTGGCGGTACATTAAGAGCTGGTACGTAGTTCACTTACTTCACTTTGTATTTGCAAACCTACGTCGGATAGCTCTCAGGTGAGATATTGTTGCCTTCTTCAGAACACGCGATTTCGCAAAAACATAGATTTTCTATGCTAACACAGCAAATGCTTTCCTATGCTAGCACAGCAAATTCCAAGGTTTCTTTTGCAAACCGATGATACAATGCAATAACAATTAACGGATAATAGTGAATCATGTATTCATTGTCGATTACCTACTGGCTTAGTTGCATCACTTGCATGGGCAGCCGACGCGGCTGTTGGTAATTCCGTTTTACCCAGCACACCGTCGCCATTCGTATTCTTATTGCGGAATACCTGTTTAGCTCAACTGCTTGCCGTTGCAGGGGCTGGTTTTGCCACGCCTTTTGATGGCTTTAGGTGGTCCATCACATCTTGCACCGTCTGCAAAGCGACCATCGCACTCATTTAAACTGAACAGTTCGCCCAAGGCGGTGCTGATTTTAATTATGAACTCTTTTAAAGAAACCGAAAGGACGTACTGGTGAACGATTCGGATACAGGTTAGCCAAGGGAAAATTGCGAACCGACTGATAATTGCATCGTGATCTGGTTTTGCAGTATTGGATTGTGCGGCGCGCATCTGACCAGTTGGTCTATGTCGGGATAAGAAAGCGCGAACTTTGTTGAAAGGGTAGCCGTTGCTTGTATCCATCGGTCCCAATTTGTCAGCATCATCACACTTCCCGATGGAATCTGCTGCGCCGAGGATATATTTGCAGGTTACCGGTCTGCAGCCGCGCCATACCGTCGGCACACTTTAGTTATTTTCAGGCTAAAACCCAGTCACAACCCACCACGTTTACGTGTGCCACAGTGCTGACAAACTCCCCCAGCTAACCCCGTTACACGGGAACTCTATCCGAAGAATAAAGATTGTACACGGCTAGCGAATTGTTTCATGAGTGGTGCCAAGTTGTGGTATCGTGTGTATAAACAACCCTACCGACCTTTCCTCATGTGCACTGTAGGTACATCAGAATGGATTATTACTTATATATGAGCAGAAACGACCAAACCGGCAGACTGTAAATATGTTATGTTATTATTTAACTATGTAATATTTTATGTAAATATGTTATGTTAGCGTAAATATGTTATGTTTTTGAACTCACCATGTGCGCATAATGTAGTCACTTCATACCATTCTCACACATACTTCCAGAAAGAAACACAGAATCAAAAGTAATTGGTGAACGCATCATATTTTGTTTTATTTAAGAAATAAAATATTACGGCAGTAGTAATCTGCATAAGGAGAGTCATAGAATACAGATATCTTCCGCTTCTAGTGAACCCATGGAGAAGTTTGAGTAACCTCTAATGCCTTGCATTTCCAGTTGTAGCTGCATAAATTTTCTGCAGCTGGCCATTTCTTCTGGCATTAGGGGAACGTTCTCTGCCATTCTTGCAGCGGTTGGGCTTTCGTCCAGTTATAACTTGAGTCGTGATGATCACCTATGACAACGGTTCTAATGAAATTTGATTACATTATTCCACATTATTCCTTTACTCTGCGGCGCTCGACTCGTTGCCCTACGGAAAAAGGGCGGAGGCCTGCGTCCAATTGCCGTCGGAAATGTATACCGCCGCATCGCTGCCAAGGCGGTGGATACCCGAATTCGGCCAATTACATCGGAGATTCTCCAACCACACCAACTTGGTTGCGGTGTAAAGAGGGGAGTGGAAGGAATATTCACGCAGCTAGGGACTTTCTTCTTCAATATAGCAGTGGTGTTAAAGCCCTCCTTAAAATTGATTTTACCAACGCTTTCAACTGCGTTTCGCGCGAGGAAGTATTGCAGATAGCAGCCGACGTCATCCCGGAATATTACGCCTTTATTAAAATGTGTTACGGTGCACAGTCTTCGCTCTTTCTGGAAGAAACAGTCATTTCCTCGCAGTCCGGCGTACAGCAAGGGGATCCTCTCGGACCGGTTTTGTTTTGCTTGGTACTGCAGTTCATCATCTACAAACTGAACACTTACCTGAATGCGTGGTATATGGATGATGGGACGCTAGGAGGATCACCATCGGAAGTAATCCGTAACTTCCTGTTGCTGATAGAAGAAGCTAAAAAGATCGGCCTGGAAGTTATTATTGCGAAGTGCGAAGTTTTTCTGTGCGGGGGCACCGAAGCACAGCGTACATCGGCCGCTGACGACTTCTCCACATTATTCCCCGGAATAGCTGTAGTGACAGCTGGTAAACTGAATTTGCTCGGAACCCCTCTCTTACCAGCCGCCGTAACCCCGATGATCAACGAGAAGATCAGACAGTTGAGAATTATGTGCAGCCGCTTGCAGCTTATCCCTAAACACCGAGCGTTGTTCCTGTTGAAGAACTGCCTTGGAGTGCCAAAAATTGTGCACATATTGCGCACCTCCCTCGCATGGATGTTCCCACAAGAGTTGTACAGGCTGGACCAAGTATTTCGCGAGACGGCGGAGATCATCACCAATGTGAAGATGGACCACCCAACGTGGCTCCAGGCCTCCCTTCCCGTTCGTTTCGGTGGTTTGGGGATCAGACACACTGAGAAGCTAGCTCCTTCTGCCTACTTGGCATCGGCTTCCTCGTTGCACCCACTAATTTCCAGATTATGCCCGACACTGACGGCCACGGATGTCGTTACCGTCACGCGCGCCTGGAAGTTAGAAGCAGACACTGACGAACTTCCGGTGGAAGTTTTCCGACACGTCCAGAAAGCATGGGACACTCCCACGACACTGCAGACATTTTCAAGGCTGACCGCACTACGGACTTCACAGGAGGAAGTTGCGCATCTTAAGGCGGTATCAGTCCCGGAAGCAGGCTTGTGGATCCATGCATTACCGGCAGCTTGCCTTGGTAATCTGTTAGATGACAACGCTTTTCGCATAAGTGTCGCGCTGCGTTTGGGAGCACCGATCGTCACTCCACACGTATGCGTTTGTGGTGGGCTGGTCGACGAGTTCGGCCGGCACGGACTTCGCTGTAAACGGTCTGCTGGAAGATTACCACGACACGACGGAATCAGCGCGGATTTCACCCGGGGCCTAAAATCAGCTGGCTTTCCTTCGAGAATGGAACCAAAAGGTTTATCCTTGAAAGATAAGAAGAGGCCGGATGTGATCACCCTCATTCCGTGGAAGCGCGGAAAACCGCTGGCAGTGGATGTTACCTGCGTGGACACGCTGGCAGCCTCGTATATCGACCGCACTTCGTGAATGCCGGCGCAGGAGCCGAACTCGCTGAAAAAAAGAAACTAGCGAAACACGCTTGGATGCAAACAAGATACGATTTCGTTGCCGCAGCTTTCGAAATTGACGGACCTTTTGGAGACGGTACTAAAAAGCTGGTAGAAACGGTTGGAAACGGTATTGCGGCTTCAACTGGCCAAAAGCGGGCGAAAGAGTTTTTTAAACAGCGAATATCTATGCAAATACAACGGGGAAACGCGATTTGTGTAATGGGTACGATCCCCGACCAGGATAGCATAGAGGAAGTGTTTCTTTTGTAAATGCTGTTTTGTTCTGGTGCAAGTTTGCACTCGTACCATGATACTTATTAAAGGTTCTCGTACGATAAAATTTGAAAGGCACAATGAAGCACCTGCAGAAAATCAATTAATCACACAAGTCATTTCGCCAGGCGCACAGCGATGACCAAGCGGTAGTACCATCGAGAAGTAATGGCTTCTAGTAGTTCAGATTTTGTTTTGAATTTCCATACTGGTTATTGCTGCTATGATACGGAATAGTGGAGAGCGGGAACAATCATAGCTTCTGTCTGGACAGTTAGATGGCCTGCGGTAAAGGTCATGAAAGTATGGTCAGAACATATACCACAATGTGTTGTGCCACACAAAAGAAACCAGCTTATTTTTGCGAACGTATGATTTTGCGAATAAGATTATTTACATATTGCGATTCGTATTGACTGTTAGTGTGTTACCAACAACCAAGAACTTACTATAGGTAGAAGACTGGGAAGCGACTCTGCAACGGTCGACTACGTCATCACTGTCGCATACAGAATGCACTGGTGTGCTATTGCTTACCATAGGCCCACAGATTTTTTTGTCCCTTTTTAAAGATATTCTCAGTTCCTTTCACCTCTAAAGTTTTCTGATATTTTAACAGATCATACCAAATTTAGAAACCCAAACATGATGGGCTAGAAATAGAAGAGAAAAGAAATATGCTGAGAAAACTGACAAAAACCGTAAAAAACGCGCATCTGTCACCATGGCAGCCGCCCTCCCGTGTATGCGAGAGTGATGACGTCAAACGGTAGGTTACCAGTCCTCCTCACACTATAGTAAGTACTTGCAACAACCTATGTATCTGATGCAATACAAAATTCTGCACCGTATTCCTGTGCTACAAGAACCAGAACAATTTTAAAGTTATCCAGTAGCATGGCTCAAGTTTATGCTGATAATTATACCAAAACCGAGTACAGAGTATATACTCCTGTTCATTAGGGAACTATTAATAAAGCGAACAGCATTAACAAGGCAAACAGCATATCCCGTAGCACGGATTAAGACGGATGTTGATAATTATACCAAAAGTGAAGAGATTTATGCCTGCTTTTCAGGGAACCATCAATAAGGCGGACATCATGACAGTGAAGGAGAGCCAGCAAACGGTGGGACGATGTGCTGGCGCAAGCATCGCGTTGACCTGGTCTGTTGTGTATGCCCACTCCGCATTGCATCCATCGGTGTTACAGTAGCACGTCAAATGCGAACGTGAGCCGATGCCGGAGCAGCCCAGTTTTTGTTCGGCGGTTATCCGCCAACAGGTGCGATATGGCTCTATGTCTGCAAAATATCTTCATTACAAAGTACTTATTTGATTCTGTCCATGCGTCCGTATTGATAAAATGAAATGAACGGTGAACGTCGGTTCCCGGTCCAAGTCACTATTCACTAAGCTAATCCACAATTCAACGACCGAGATAGTGCTGACTGGACGGACCGACAATATTTGCTTCTTTGTGAAATCGTTGACCAAATATTTCGTCGAATCGAATTCTGTGAGCGACAGCTTACATTTCGGTGCGGTTCTTTGTTCAACTGCTGTTCTCTGAGAAATCGTTTTGATTTTCCTTAGTCTCTACGGAATATTTTTATTTTTTTTATTTTTGACGTTCAGCCGAATGTCACCAGCAAATCGTCGATGTTGAGCAGAAATTCAAAAGACTCGCCGATCGTCGATTTGCCACTTTAGCAAAACATCGGACAAGGGTTTGTCGGTCATAAAAAAGGGGGGGTTGACCGATCGGTTACCAAAATAGTGACAAGCAAACTGCCGGCGTGGAAATTGTAGTACAGTGAACCACTGCCGCCAACTGTTTTACCTTGTGCGTTTGTTGATTTCTTGGTAAATTTCACCATGCACACTTCACCCAGTTCGCATGTTTCCACTCTGGAGAAGATGTTCCCCGTCGACAAATGCAGGAATACATAGCACTGTAGAGCACTTACTTCCATGCCTTCAATAAAAAGGTTCATTTCGGAATCCGTCGGTTTTTAAACTCTTGGCTGAACCTATCTAAGCAAGCTTACACAGAGCGTAACAACTTATTAAGATAAAGTATTAAATCAAGTTTACTTATTTTAATTAACTGGCTTTAACACTCTATATTTGCATTTATCTGTACACGAAGGTTTCTTCTGTTTCGCGGAGGCGAAGTCATTGGGTTCACCTCAAGCTGGTGTGAAATGGCCTGTTATTCACAAAAAAAGGTTTTTTACACTTTGTTCTTGCCTTTCATTCAGCAACCCAAGAAAAACGTAAATTATTCTGATGATCAGAAAAAATGCTTCGCTGAATGTTTTGGCTGCATAGGCTAAATTGCGCTGCCATACCAGGAGGCTGCCATTTGTTGATTAGCCGGAAGCGGTTTGAATTAATAGTTTAAAAGCTTAGACTTCATTGATTTCAACAAAATGTTTGAAAAAGTTGAAAGAACATAAATTTTCCGAAGAATTCAGGGTCGGTAGTATGAAATCCAAGGCCAGGGCGGGGTTGCATGAATTTTTCAGTGATTAAACAAGCCTCACAGACACACGGACGAGTGCGAGCAGTAATTAAAATAAAACCTCTGTTAAGTCTAACTTCGACATTGTACTGCGTATTTTACTGAATTTTTGCAGAGGATTGGCACCTATTACATACACTGTACACAGTCCAGTTTAATCTCAGTAATCTGGCAATGATGAGTATTTGAATCAACAATTGCGGGGTATTTGCTTGTTTTTCGGCAGTGAGCGATGAAGAAGAAAAATAAAAACGTTTTACCCTTAGTTAGTATTTAACAGCCTAAATCAAACTGCTGGAAAGGGGAAAATCAAAGAAAGTAAATATCGTACCTACCGTAGACTGCGAAATACAGGAGGCCAAAAACTACAATCGACCGCATTTTCCGTAACAGCAGAACGCTATTCACTTTTGCAACTTTACAAACAAAAATATTTGCGCGCAATACTGGTTCCGAAAATACGCTCGCTTTTAAAGAAATGCAAGCACCAGGCAAAGCGCTTCTTAATCTGAGCACTTCCAGTCAAAAACGTTATTCTCACCACATATGAAGTCGCAGAGATTTATAACTGATTTTGCTATTTTTAGACGGCACGAGGAGCTAATGCCGGAGTGATGTTTCAGTATAGTGTTGTTGGATGTTGGCTTGCTTTCCCGTTAGTTATGGTTCTGTGTTTCACTCGTTGCGCCAGCTAAATGTTTAGCTTGTCCGTTTTTAGACACCGCGTAACTGCTTGGTACAGCAGGGCAAATTAGTCGTTCTTGGCTTAGGCCCGGTTTGTCTTTCAGTTTGCAATGGAGCGGATTAACAGAGCCTAAATACTAGAGCGGAATACTTTTTGCAGTAGAGCCCTACATTTTTTTATTGACCGGAGCGCAGCGAAGGTCTTCCTAATTCACTTGTGACTTGTGAGTGCTTTGCTTCACTTGTGTCCGTTACGGAAGTTCAAGCTATGCCGTCATTCTGGACCATTCGGATGGCGTCACGGCTAAATACAACAGTTTTGTGTTGCCGTTAGTGAAGTTTCGGCAATGAAGTCGTTGCTTCACATCGGTAGCATCACTGGACTGTACAGGTGTTCTAAAGTGCATTCGGGCTCATTTCGCAGTACTATAAGTGCGCTGCAATAAAAGTTCTTAGACTGAATTAACATCGTTTTGCAAAAGATATCAAAAAGACTATGTTGCAGCGTACATACGTCCGGCAGAGCCACGTTTGGTAGTGAGCATCTAAGAAGTCACTAAAAGACCTAATTTGATAAAAGTTACTTGTTTCAAAGGCCATACATGCAGTAGAACCGTATCCGCAGCAGGGTAATCCAAATAAAGTAGACTCTATAGCAGATCGTTTCCCATTCTCTTACCCATTTCTTGATCCTTGGTCGCCGTACCCGACATATGTTGTGCTCTGACTTTTATCTTGCATGGCATCTTGCATGGCTGATCATGATGCACGGCAAATGTAATTATAAAATAATTATTTCAATCGTATTAGTTTTTTGTAATTCAGTTATTGAGTACAGTGTTTCAGAACCTCACTAAATATTGAGATATTGCCGTAAATTTGTTATTGCGATAATGCCGATAACTGTTTTACAGTGGCCGTATTTTTAAACGCCAATATAGGCGCATAATACAAGCCACAAAGTAAATGTTCATTTATTGGCTTTAACGCCTCTTGATTAAACTTGTACAGTGAAATGACGTTGAAACTCAGAAGGCGACAGAGTATAACGCTCGCACGCCATCAGAACATAACCTTTAAGGACAATGGGCAAAAGCTCAACAGTTTTTCGGGCTATGGTGGCTGCATTTTGGGAATAAGATTGTTGCGACTCGTATATCGAACAAACTACCGTTGACACACTGCAAAATTCAGCACTACAAAAGCCAGAAAATTTGTCAGTTTATCCAGTAGCACTGGTCAAGATGGATGTTGAATAAAATAAAACAGAATGAAATCCAATTAAATAAACCAGAACTGAATAAAATCTCCAACTGTTCTTTAGGGAACCAATAATAAGTCATACAACATGGCAGTGAAGGAGAGCCAACAGATGGAGGGACGGTGTGCTGGCGCGAGCATCGCGTTGCACTCCTCCGCTGTGTACAAGCTTGTCCGGTAATTTCTGCCGGTTCAATACAGCGAAGTATACAAATTTGCGTGTTACGCCAAACTCTATGCTACGGCGCGCCACGCCCCACTGCTTAAATACGTAACACGCATCTGGCTGGCAGGTGGCTTGGTGCACGCCAGGTAATTTAATGAGAATAACAGTAACTGCCTGGCTGAAGGTGGTTAGAAAACGGTCGGTGTAGTAATGGGCAATCTATCTGCGGAGCGCATTTAGGCAACCCGATAAGAGGTAGTGACGTGGCCATCATTTTAAGCGCAAATTTCGCGCTAGCTGTACCTTTACGACAGAAATTGCCGGACAAGCTTTTACATCCACTCCGCATTGCGTCCGTCAGTGTTACATAAGCACCTCACCTCCAAGCCTGTGCCGATGCCGTAGCAGTCCATTTTCGTCTGGGCGGTGGCCTGTATACAGGTGCGGTACGTCTCTACGCCTGCCAAATATCTTAAGTAATATCTTATCTCGTATTTAATTTTGTGCATGCTAAAATATTTTGCCAAAACCATTTCGTGACCTTTCGGTTCTTCTCTTATGTTTATTTCTGCTTTTTCTTAGATATCTTATTGTCTTCTCCTTCTCGAAAACTCTTATGTCATTCAGCCGAATGTCATCAGCAAATCTTCGGTATTTAGCAGATAGGTAGTCATTTAAAAGCTGTTGATTTTCGCTTTTTTGTTGCAATAAACTATCGGGTAAGAGTTTTGTCGGTCAGAAAGTATTCGTTACTGGCCGGCGGTCAGTCACCAAGATAGTGCCACTGGCCAGTAAACTGTCGAGTTGCTTCAGCTGGAAATTACAGTACTTGTTTACTGTAGTAAACTGTATCATATCCGCCAGTTGTTATACCGTACCTTGTCCGTCTGTCGCTTTGTTGGTGTAGGCAAATCTCACCATGCACACCTCACCCAGTGCGCAGGTTTCCACTCCGGACTTGACGTAACCCGTCGGCACGCTCAGGGATACATAGCACTGCAGAGCGCTAACTGTTGGCTGGAAAAGAAGGTTTGTTTTTGTATCCGGAGGATTTCCAGCTTTGGCTTATCCTGTGTAAGGAGGCTTACGTACATGGAGCGTAAGAACTTATTAAGATAAAGAGCCAATTCAGTTCCCCTTGTTTCGCCTGCGATAATGTTTAAAGTACGAGAACGAGTGTCCAGTGGGCGAACCGTAGAAATTAAAATTCTTTCAGGTGCGAGGTTAAGGCCTATTACCACCTCAATTCAATTCAGGTTTCACACGAAGCTGATGAGATAATACGGTAACGGAACCGTTTTAAATCAGGTAATTAAGTTAAATCTTTTTATATTTGTCTATGTGAGAGGTTATTGACGCCATATATAGAACTGGACAGCCTAAAACTAAACTTCTAGAAAGTAAACAACACAAAGAATATAATTACAGTTCACGTCGTACAGAGGGTGATTTCGCAATATGCTTCCACTCTACTCATAAATTTATTATAATCTCCGCTGCATTGACTTTATTTTAATATTTGCTCCATCTGAAAGCCCTTCTTCTCTGCCATCAACTCCACACGATAACGCCAGAAAAGAAGTATTTGACGGCTCAGGGTAATTGAAATACTAGACAAAGATCGGCGCGCGACTGTTAACAAACCGCGAAGCGACGCTGCATACTTGCGATACAAAATTCTTTTAAAAATCCCATTCGTTCCAAAATCCATTGATGTTTAGTCCGGTGGGTTGCTCGGCCACAAGCCCTTCGGAATGTTTCGGATGCCGCGAAGCTAGCCGCTGGCAGGTTTCTTTGGAAGTATGTGCGGGAGAGAGTCCTGATGCAGTACTACCTTCCTTTCTTCACCTGGATAGACACGGGGGAAGTCTGCTTGCACCAATGGCTCTAACACGTTTTGTATGTAGAGATCGGCGGTTATTTTAGGAGTGGGAGGAATGAACCGGATCACTGTTAGGCCACGATAAAAAATTCCGGCGATAAACATAACACCTAGTGGTTTTTTAACTTTGCAAAATTTTATCAAATTTTCGGGATTTTTGGATCCTTTAAACTAGTAGCAGATCTTTCTTCGCTTGCCCGTATAATCAAGATAGACTCATGCTTCGTCGATTAAAATGATGTGCAGTAAATTTCGCTGGTTCAGAAATTTGGCAAATCGGGGACTACGAGAAACACGCTGTTTTGCCTGCTTATTGGATAGGGGATGTACTTTGACTCTTTTACGTACTTTAGCTTCAATATCCTGAAGAACAATCTTCGATATCATGTACTAGGATGTCCTAAATTTCCTTGCCAACTGACTCTGAGGCGGTGGATTCGGTGTTGAGATAACCCTCTTGACTTCGGCGATGAGGGACTTTGTGGGAACTTTGGGTAGGCACTGAGTTTCTCGGCGTTTTACAGGCGAAACATTCCCTTCACTCTCGGGCCCATAAAGTTTCAAGATCTTATTCACTGTAGTATGAGAAATAGCGATCCCTTTGCTCATCAAACACTCGGCGATTTTTTTGTGGCTTTTACAATTTGTTGATAGCGCCGGCACACGGTACCTTGTTTTTAAATCGGTTTTTCGTGCCATGTTTATCGCTCGAACTAAACAAATTATATTGAACAATTAGGCACACTTTATCCCACAAGACTAGTTGCCAAACAGATTAAAAGAATAGAAAGGGAAATTTTCGGGAATATTTTCCCGTGCTGGAAGCATATTGCGAAATCACCCTCTGTACCTACCAAAGCTGCCGAAACTTACGAGTGCCAAAACGGCGACCGATCGCATTTTTCCGTAACTCATTCAGCATGATGCTAAACACATTTGTGAATCTATAAACAAAACAATTGCGAAAAACCGCCTTTGAAAATTTGCTTGCCTTCAATTATTATTTTTTGTGGGTCGTGGTTAAGAAATATGGATGTCAGTATATATTCTTTGCCATCTGCTGTGATTCGGTGTTTAACTCGTTACGGCAATTCAACTTCTCCATGTTTAAGCACTGCGAAGGCCAACAGGCTAATCTTACCTGCCTCTACGCACTTTGCAGGAGGTAACGAGCTTATTCGTCTGATACGGTGAGCGCTTACTGTTTTATGGAATATTTTCTATTCATACGTTAACAGACGGCAGCCTTTCTCGGATGCAACGCTGCGCTATATGAGGAGAATTCATGCTACGCAAGCGTCAAGCGTGCAAACCTGAAGTATCATTCAACGGCTACTGTACCCGGCTTTATTGTAGAGTCTGGACGTTGAGTCGGTTGTCATGAGGCGCAAAGGCATTCTGTCAATGTTTCTTCGAGGCCCTCGGCAAAATTTGAATATTGTGGGAAGAAAATCTTGAGCACATCTTGAGGATATGACATAAATTTAAAAATCTGTGTATCGAGCCATCAGGTGATAAGCTTTCTGTAGATTATTCGAATTGTCATCATCTCAGTAATAATAATGAAGTTAATGTAATAATGATGTAATAATGTTAAGTTAATGTAATCATAGTGAAGTTATTGTATTCCTGCAACGGGGCAGCACCCCGTTACAGCGGTGAACAAAAAGAAGGCACGGTGGAAAACAATGATAACTGAGGTGGTTGACAAAATGATAACAGCGACAACATCCAGACAGAAAGAACACTGTGTCAACCGAACGAAAGCATCTAGTATCGTCAGCTTTTTTTAGCAGTAGACGTTTATCAGTTATTTCTGTCTCGCATAATATCAAGAAAATTACTATCTTCCAGTCTTGGAAAGCTGGTACTCTCAGGCGCTTTTTATTGTTTATGGCAAAGGTATCGGCATGGACGTCATGGAACTGGAAGCGGATGTAGCTGCATACTGCAACATTACACAAAAGGAAGCAGCACTATTCTGGGTGCACGGCAAAACGATCGCAGAATAAATGAATGTTACACAGCGTGCAGTGCTTACGTCACGTAATGGATCCAGTTGAACACAACACATCCCCTTACGACAATGTGGAGCATTCTGTAGTGTTCTCACTCCACCCGCGCTTATTATTGTGTCCTATAATATTATTAGATCGCCTTTCGCCGTATCCACAAACAAAGGAACAAACCAATGTCCGCGTTGAAATGGGACCAGCAAGTACTCACTGTAGCTGGAAGTCACGGTACCAAGAAATTTCTGGAGCATATCAGCATCCTCAAGCTGGTTATATGGTTATTGATGTACGCATTCGACGTTTACTTCCACAACCTGTCAAGTAGTGTAGCTTGCAACAGACATACAACGCTATTCTGTATATTACTTTATTATATCACGACTGTTGTTTCAACTATCAAGGATAATGTCTTCGACAAACATTACGTCCCTTAACGTCTCTACGCGGCCCGCCGCACTGTCGGTGTCGATGGTTGTTTTAGATAGAACGTCGGTGATCGTATGGTTCACGGTCACTTTACTAATCTGTATTGCCGGGACCTTGAGTTCCGGCTGCTTGATCACCGCGTTCTGCGTCCAGAAGCATATGCGCCGTGCATCGACCTTCTTGATCGGCTATCTGCTCTGCTTGGATCTGCTTAACACCGCGATATTCATGCCGATGTCGTTCGTTGTTTTGCTGATGTCGCAGCTGGGTCGGCAGTTTCAGGCGGATGACGTCTGTGAAGTGTCCATCTTTTTTCTAGTGATGCTTAATTGTACTTCCAACTGGGCGGGAGCGTTCGTGGCGGTTAGCCGTTTCGTCGCCATATTTATTCCGCATAAGTATGTCGTATGCCATTCTGAGTCCTGAGTCTATGATTATTTAATTTCGCGCAAAGGAGAACTTCACACTATTTATTGATTTTATTAAATTTTCAAGCCTGAGAGAGATATACTGAATTCCTTCTGTTTTAGCCTTACATTGGTCGGCGTAATTAATTTATGCTTTAAGAAAGCATTGAAAATTAAAACCTTGCACTGCCGTTAACTAAAGTGCTCTTGCAGTGTGGATTTCACGTCCATTAAAGCACGCAAATAATTGTTAATTTCTTTAAGATACGAACAGTGGATGAAGCGGAAGTCCCTCGTGGTAATGGTGGCCATCAGCTGTGCTTTTGGGCTACTCGTGTCCGTCCCTCCGCTACGGAACCAGGGCGGATACTTTGGGCGCTTCTATCCGTTGGGTAATTGCGCTATGGGCACCAAGGAAGGTCCCTTGGCCAGTATGTTCGTCGCTATCGGCAGCACTATACCAACAGTGATCCAGGGGATATTCTACGCCGCTCTGGTGGTGCAGATGGCATTCAGTCAGCGTATACGTAAATCACCGGTCATATCGACCGATGCCGCCCTGACGCGTACCGACAACGTTCAACAGCGGCGTCGCACGGTGGGGCGCATGCTAATTGTGTCGTATCTGTGGTATCTGGTGTGTTTCATCCCAGTGCCAGTTATCCTCACATATTACCCGGCAGTATTCAGGATACCCACGGCGTTCATCTGGCTGAAGACGGTGCAGCTCTGTGGATTTGCCGGAACACCGGTACGAAAGGCATAGCAGTGTGTGATGCAGTAGGGTGCCCTTCCGCATGGCGTACGGAAAATTAGTAACACCCTAAATCAAGAAAAGGCTATAGGCTAAGCAGACAAACCGTCAACTATCAAACAGACCTAGGTCTGGTCACAAGACCAGCATCAGAGTAAAAAAACTGTTCCTTGTTCACGACTACGACAGCCAAGCCTTAACAAGTCTGGCCAGTAATTAGACAAATACCCGGATATACAATATTTTTCTGAAAGCAGTAAACACATGCCGCATACGCAAAAACCCACAAAATACTCAGTACATCTTCAATTTGCAGTTTATATTCCTTCTTCTGAGTGCAGAATACCGGGACGCTGTTCGATGTCTCTTCTACGGCCAACCGGGCCTCGTGCAACCCTCCAGTCAGAACCTGCCGTCCGGACAACAGTTGGCTCTGCGCACACGAACCGCAACACTTACACAATAATGCAAGATACTTATCGTTTTTCTATCTTTTAATTTACTTTTATGCTGGATTACTTTACTTTCATACTTCAAACCTAAATCATTACTTAGGTAAGGTTATACACGTACCATGGAAAACAGTGGTTTTCATACAGTTAACGCCATTTCCCATTGATTTTGAGGAAACGCATCTCACTAATTTCAGACTAATTTTTCAGCGGCTTGCAAACAGCACACTTCTTATTTGGATTTTTGTACAAATTTGTTGCGTATCCTTTTTCTTTCCTTTTGCTTGGAGGGCAATTGCCGAATTTATTGCATTATGAAACTGTAAAATTTCAAAATAGTTGTATAATGTTGTATTTAAGCTTAATACAACATTATCATTTTATGTACAGATATTTAAGCTGGTGATTTTTCCGAAGAAAGAATACCGTAATCAAATGGGAGTTGGTAATGACATACGAGACATCGATCACTCCAGTTCTTAAAAATCACATTTTACAACAGAGGAAAATAATAGAAAACGAAAGATATGTGGATACTACAGTAATCAATGAACGCCCTTTATGCGCTTTTCAAAATTTTGCTTTTTTGGTTGGCTTCTTTTTGCATTATATACTGCCCAGTGAGCGCCAACTAAGGGAAAGAGTGTACGTATACAGACAGATCATACGAGAACCGTAGGTGTGCGATTGCAAGCGTTGCCAATAGTTTACCGGAAGTGCTCGGCTGACTTCTAAAATGTAGCCGCACACTGCGGTTTTTACATTCAATAAACTCGATCCGTTGACTGTCACCGAATCACCGACAACCTGCGTAAAATTCTGAGGGGAGTGTGGTTTTCCACGAATCGGAGAATCGATGTTGCTATAAATGGCGCTGGAAACGCAAGTACCGGCACAACCGATTGTGTTCAAGATAAGTAATAACAACAGAGAAAACTGTCTGCAAGCTCATTTTCTGAACAAAGTTTTCGGAAATTAATTACTTGAAAAGGTAGCGCGTCATTGTATGTACAGCAGTGAAATACAGGAAATTTCAATTTGGGCGCTATGTGTCGGTATTCTTTCTATGCTCTGCTTTCCTATCGTGAGCATAAATTCAGTATAATCCTTTAGAAAATCCCGAAACGCGCACGGTAACGCAGTGGCTGCATGAGATGATCTGGAAGATTAATTTCCGGTTAGCCTGCCATTTCGTGACGAGAATTTCTACGAATTTCAGCGGATCCCCTTTAATACACGACTGCACGCTGGATCAACGTATTAACAATGCGTAGCTCAAGCACAATTACAATCCACTTACAACTCGTTCACAAAGCGTCGATCATAGTGCAAATCGCAAGTGTTCGTATCATTCTTTGTTGTGAAAGCAATTATTTTCTTTAATTATTTGTTGTGTCTGCTGTGTCTGCTTTTTAACCTCCACTGAAAAAGAACTTTTGTACACAAAGAGAAAAAACGCTAGCAAGAGGAAATTTACGTAACATGTGGAACACTACGCTCAAGATCAATACAACGATTAACCACCAGGATTCGCTTCAAATCATCGTCAACTACGTTTCGATTGCCGTGACTCCGCTAGAAATTGCCTACGTGCTGTTAATTCTCATGGTATTCCTCACGCATAAACAGCTTATCACGCCATTTAATATATATTTAATCAACATTCTCTTGGTATACGTGATGACCTTTCTGCTAAAATTGGTCAGTCTATTCAACCTCATAATCAGCGGCCAAACAACAGCAAATGGACGGTTCTGGTGCGGCTGGGATATCTCGAACAAACAGGTCAGCGACCCGATGTGCATCGACATGCAGTATCTGCTGGCACTGACCCGAGTGTGGGCCGTGACCTTTCCGATTCTTACCGTGTTCATCACACAAAGCGTTTGGCGGTAATCTTGTCCGTTATCATCCATTTGTTGTTGTTAGCAACGCGAGGGCCGCATTTTATTCTCGCCATTGTGGAACATGCAGGAGAAAATGGGAAACCGTGTGCGATTCCACGCTACCGCATTCTTAAGGGTTGTAAGTTTCTTTACGTCAGCTGGTCTGGTGTTCGTGTTCGCAGCGGCGCCGTACGTGTTGATTATGCGACGCATCAAACGCTCAGAAGCCGCCAGAGCCAGGCCTGGTAAGAGGGACAGCAATGCATAAAATGTGTAATCTAAAACCTCAGTATCAGAATAAAACGGGTAATACTAATTAATGTTACTGGTACTGGTAGTGTTACTGTTAGTGGTACAATATAATGGTACTGGCACTGGTACTGGTAGTAAAAATGATACTGTTACTGGTAGTGGTACTGGTTGTGGTAGTGGCATCACGTAATGGTACTGGTACTGTTATTGGTACTGTGAAAAATAAATTTTATTAGGATATGTCGTTAAATTTTGGAGAACAACTTCATATAACATCGTTGCCGTATAGCACCCGTTGACCTTTTACAAATTTCGGTTAAACAATTTTGAAAAGTTTTTAATGTTTTAGTGCAGTTCTTATGTTTTAATGTGCCACTTTTGTCACCTGACATGTACACAATCATTTATGAACTGTAAGTCAGCTTCAGCGAAATGTAATTATCGCGCAAAGGGGCAAATACAGTATATCTGCAAAAACATCCGGAAAATAAAAAATTGTTTGCCCGATCACAATATGACATTACAAAATTATAAGCACTAAGAATTCTTCGCAGTTCAGTTAAATCTAAATTGCTGGGATTTTTGGAGCTGCTCGTTCACAACCACCACTGCTGATTAGTTCGCCATTCCATCGTACGAGTATAATTATTTCAAGACATGGACGGGGACAGACTTCTTGATATCTTGTCTGATGATGACGACATCACCGCTTACTTCAAATCTTATAGTGACATTGCTTTGGCGTTATACCAATCATTTCAGCAACCAACCATTTTGGTGTTATTATTGCATTTAATGTTACTGCATTCAAATATCTGTCATCAGGCCTGTAACTCTTGTTGTCTCTTGAAAGTAAAAGCACTTCAGTCGCTTTCTAACTGACCTATGAGCTGCCGCTTCGAATAGAGTTGTTAGTAATTTTTTTAACGCACCTCGCATTTGCTTAGGAAAATGTTATGGTCTTATAATACTTCTCTACGGTCTGGCATTTTGATGAGATGACCACTTAAGAAATATTTCCCGGAGAAAGATTATCTTAATGGTTTAGTCAAACGGTTCTCTTAGAGCACAGTAAACGAATGCACATCACCTAGAAAACCAAAAACAGTTCATCAAGGGAGCGACTGTACTCAACCGTACCAAGAACACAGGCAGCATTGCCCCGCTGAATTTCTAAATTGCAACGCTGCAATAAAAACTGTTTCGCACGGATTTCTCCAGTCTGCTCCCGAATACGTTTGGCCAGGTCCGAAATAAAACCTTGAGTACTCGGGCCACAACCTCCAAAGTTTCGAAAGCCAAAGGCTGGACAATGTACCGATCTATCAACTTCTCATACTTTCCCAGTTTTCGAATCTCAGCGGCTTCCGCGGCTGCGCCAGGGTGATCAGAAGTTTGACCGATATAGGTTGCCGCAAGCGTGTCAGCTACAGTGACATCCCACACTAAAGGTTTTCCATATTGCCAAGGATACAAAGTCATGCCATCCGGCCGCTTTCCAGTTTCCCTATCAAGACCAGGAGGTTCCAAGATGGCGGATATTTTAGCTGATCCGAAAGCCCGCTGAATTATATTGTTAAGCGCGCTATGGCGCCGCAGCCGTCCTGCACTTTTCTTACAGGAAAGACCATGATGACCGTATCTATCCACCATTTACCACAGCGGCATTTGTACTCATTACAAATAAAATCACCCAAACGCAAAGCCACAACCACTCGTAAACTCACGTCATCCAGGAGATTTCCCAAGTTGGACACAGGCAGCGCCGACAACCATGCAAATGACTCTTTCGTAGACAAGGCCAACAAGCGAGCTTTAGCAATAACGTGGGCATTTTCCACTAAGAGACTGTGCAACTTGCCGTACATCAAACCGGTCCAAGCTGACTGCAAACGGCGGCTCTGCAGAGGCGGTGGGTCTTCTCCAATTTTTTCTTGATAAACCTTGACAGCATCCTCTCGAGAGTTTTGATCTGCGTCAGGTATAATCTCATTGACCAGAGAATCTGTAGCGTAACACGAAGACAGATATGCAGGCAAAGCTATATCTTCTGCCGTGCTAAGGCCGATTCCCCCATAGCGATCAGGCAAAATCGCTTGCCGCCACACAGGTTCGGACATTTCCACATTTGTTATTTCCTCTGCTCTTTTTCTGACAGTATCATCGAACTGGCGTAGTTTTTCTGGACACTTCCAACATGGGGCGCACCAAAGAGTAAACAACAATCTCGGCAGCGATAGACTGTTTTTCAAAAGGAACAATGACTGATGCGCTGGCAACACACCAAGCAGATCAGCCAGACGCCGTATCTGACCGATCTTTCCATCTAACACTCGCCCTATTGACAAATCCGTAAGTGGGGCACCAAGCAAGTCCAACTGCTCCGTTGAGACGAGCTGTATCTCCGGTGCAACAGAATGGAAACTCTCCACAACATCCAAACGTTCACTTTCTGTGCCACCAAAAACGTACAGTTCACATTTGGCCAAGTTCAGCTGCAAGCCCAATGCGGATGACTCCTCTAATACAGTTGCGAAATCACCCAGTACGGTATCCGGATCCCCGCCGCATGTACCATCGTTCAGAAACCAGATATTCAAGGCAGATTGTAATTCTTTGGACAAAGTATCAGACACCAAACAAAATAGCAGAGGTCCAAGGGGATCCCCTTGCTGGATACCGTGGGCAGAGGCAATAATCTGGTCTCCACAGGACAAAGATGACGGCGTGCTGTATGCCGCAGAGATAAAGGCAAAATATTCAGGAATTACTTCGGCGACTTTTTTCAGCAACACATCTCTGCAGACAGTATTAAACGCATTAGCAAAATCAAGTATCAACAAAACCTGAACTTTTGTGGAGTCGCTCTGAACAAATTTTCGAGCAACATGCACCCTTTTAGCCGCCGAAGGTATGACACCAGTCAGGGCCAGACTGGCCAACTTGGACAAAGCCGTCAGCAGAGACTCTCCGGTTTCTCCCGGGACACCAAGCATCACCTTCAAATGCTGCGGCCGAAGACCATCTGGACCAGCTGAAGAGCCTGCAGGAAAAGATCTAACAGCGACAAAAATCTCGTTCGGAGAGACATCGTGAGTTACAGAATTGACGTCACAGACCGTTGTATCCAGATCCGCTGGTGGATCTAGATGTTTATCACGTAGCGCTTTAAATAACGTCATCCGTCAGTGAAGCAACTGATTCTTCAGACGTCATCACTTTATCCGCACCACTGATGTCGCCATCCTGCAGTTTGGCGTTGACTAATTTGCGTAACGTTTCATCAGAGGACTTCTTCTTGCTAGCCTTGATCCTAGTAGTATTGGGGGGAGAGGTGTCTGAAGGTGTGCCACACAAGTTTGCCTTCACAGAAGCGGCTAAGAAAGGTCCTCGCCCAGCCTTAGCAGGAGGTGCGTGCAGATTCTCAAGCGGAAACAACAACAATTTGGCCCAAGACTCCTCGTCATTCTTGTTACACACATCATTGACTGCAGCCGTGTAAGATTCAGCGCAAGCTCGCCTTGCTCCCGCTGGAATGTGTCGAAGAACGGGGTGCTTTTTCCTAGCTGCAAATATGCGGGCTTCGATGGTCTCTGAAACTACTGTAGAAGAGGATGGTCCAGGATGTTGTTGAGCTTGGCGGAGGTTCTTCGCTTGAGCAGTGCGACAATTATCTGAGGCTCGATGCCTGCTCAAACCGTGTTTTGTCACACACACTTTTCCACAGAGATCACAAACGAAAGACATTTTTACGATTCATATTCAAAATTTAATTTTATAATATATCATAATAATACGATCCACAACTCTTCACCGCATACCATTCTGATACTGTCTGATACTTCTTAATTGAAATTATAATTATCAATTAAGATTATCTGGAAAAACAACATTCATAACTTCATGCGTACAATAAAAATATTTACCAATAAAGAAACGTACTAGTATAACTAGAGTACTAGCATAGCATTTGAACGATAGAAAACGAGCGAACTCATCATGCTAAAATTTCATTTAACATTTTGATTAGATGACCACTTATGGGTTTATACTTGTGATATCACGACGTTACGTCGGATAAATGCCGGATAAAATTTATAATTATTATGACAGTCTGCACTTTTTTTGCTGTTATTCTTCTAGGTAAACCAAATATTGCCTTGAAGTAATATTTCGTTAATAATAATAGCTCGTTATTAATAACGCGTTATTAAAGTTATTGTGTACCAGTCTTGCGGTTCAGCATCCGGTAAGGTGTCGTGTTGTGCCGAGTGCCGATAACACAATCGGCAATAACTATCGTAAGTGTTACCACTACCAGTACCAGTACCATTACGCGATACCACTACCACAACCAGTACCACTACCAGTAACAGTACCATTTTTACTACCACTACCAGTACCAGACCATTAAATTGGTACGCACTACCAGTACGCAAAAAATAATGGATAATAATTTGCCATTATGAATTATGGTTGCTTACCGCGCAGCTAAACCAGAATGTATTATTTGACACGAAAGGGGCGGAACTGGTTAGCCAGGTGCTCATTTGGGCCTTAAACTTTTAACTTTAAAATGGTACGGCCTTCCCATGCAAAACAGCTAAACTTATGAAAGTAATTATACAGCCATGATTAACAAATTTTCTGAGAAGCTCTGATAATATTGAGTTATTAATATTCAGAGCTAACTACTAATTAGTTAGAAATAATTTATTATGATCAATAATACTTCGAATACTGCCTTATATGGGCTCCCCTTATATTACTCTCCCTTATCTGGGCTCCCGGCTAGTTTGCAATACCCGTCAAATTAAATTTATCGGATTTGTAGCAGAACCTTTGGTACTTCTTTCAATCGGATTTACCAGTGAGCACACCAAAGAATTCCGAAATTTCACATCCAAATTATATTTAAATATATTATTTACATATATTTTTCATTAATTTCAACCGGATTTGCCAATGAACAAACTGAAAAATGCTACAAAAGTACTGGCAAAATAAGTATTTTAAATAAATCAAAACTTTCAGTCAGTCATAACACTGATAAAAACTGCGAAAGTGTGAGTAATAACGTAACCGTCCATGTAGAGGGTTGCTCAAATTGCTCGGGAGCCCAGATAAGGCAGCATTTGAAGTATTATTATTAATGATTAAATAAAAGCTAATTAATTATGAAAATGGCAATGATTCCCGAGAATTAATAATAAATAATTATGAAAGGAAAAATGGCTAATATAAATATTATTTATCAATATTGATTGTTAATCAGTCAATACATAATTACTGATATTCAAGAGTAAATAATGATATCTGCAGATCACAATATGAGTGGCCGACGCCAATGGTGGAAAGGGAGCAACGCCATATTCTTCGGCTCAACTGTCATCAATTTTTTTACGTGGGGCTTCGTAATCCTGCAGCAGTTCCTTTATCCCCAGTGGAGACTGATGGATGAAATCGGCCGGTTGGTTGGCTATCTGAACTGCCTCTTGGAAGCCACCGTATTCATACGCTGCGCTCCTATGGCTTGGGAGATTTTCTTAGGTACCCTGGGAATTCATCAAAGGGTTCAGGCCACTCCCGGGTATACAGCCGCCACCGTACTGCCACTTCCAACCATAAGCGTTTCTCACGAGAAGAGCTTGGATGGTGTCAAGACGTCTGTAACCCACTGAGCGGGCATTGACTTATTTTCATAAATTCGTAGTACGTCTTGTTTGGCATGCGCTTCTCCCCCTGCCAACGGAAACGTTATATAATTGTAATGACATTATGTAAGCGTCCCATTTTCCTACCGACAAAACTTTTGTAGCGTACAACCTAAGGCCTTCGTACAGTATATACAACTAGGTGAACTGACCGATTTCTGACCGGTTGGCAGTTATTCTAGCAGCGGTTAACCTTGTGGTCTACGCCATTATAAAATAAACACGCACTACAGATATTTTGTTTTATTCATAACATAATTTGATCTGCCGTAATGCTATGTCTACGAGCACTACTTCAGTAATTGAAAACTACTGCGGTACGAGTATAACTCTTATTACACTACCGAATACACATATGCACTACTCAGATCGTCCATAATGCTCACTCTAATTACCTTTAAACACTATACAAATTTAACGCAACTACGTGGTCAATTTTTGCATAAGTTGTAGCACTTGCCTGACGTCATCACTCAGTGCATGTGTGCAATAGTTTACTGCACTTATACTGTAGTATATTATGTGCACTGATCGAAGGAACTTACAATAACTTATTGAAAAGCTGCACTTTCTACTGAACCAAAGCATCCTGCAAGGGCTGAAAATGGAAAGTCTCATAAGCACTAATATACAGACTCACGCGCTTTTTAGTTCTAAATACACTGAATAATCCGGTTGTGCCGTTATGCGCAATTTATGATGGAGTACTGTAATCCAGCGTCGGAGTTCTTGACAAAAAGTGTAATGTTGTACTACCAAACGCGGCGCCTTATGCAAATCAAAGCATGTAGGGTGAGTGTTAACTCAGTTAAGTATTTGCCGACTGCAGTCATTCTTATGCATACCATTTTTCTGCATATGTGTGCCCATACAGCAGCTAGAATAAGACCTTTCGGTATCGCTCTGATTTGTGTGTGCAAATTTAAATTTTAAACCAATCCGAGTTCTAACTGATTCTGCACAAACTGTTCTGAATACATGGCAGGTGTCCGGTTACAACTGAATACCGGGTATGTGGCCAGTAAAAAGCTGTAGCTAATTGATTGGGACTCGAAGACGGTTTCTGTGGTACATTGTGACGCTTTCCGATCTTCGTAATACATTTGACCGAATACAGCCATCGAAGCGGAATGTGGGTATACTCTGTATTTAGAATTTAAGCAGATGCCGGTCTGTTGTTGAGTGATCTGCAAGAAAGTTCCGCGCGCTTACACCAAATGTTCCAGTTATAGTTCATTTCCTCTTTCGCGGTTGTAAGTGACATAATTATTATGTAAATACAATCATATTAATAATTGGAGAACTAAATTTTGCTGAACCAGTTTTGCGTACGGCATGACCGTTTTCTTGAACTGCAACGTCACAACTATGGCAGCATGTTCTTGTGGCTCTACTGTTTCGGCAAATTGTTTGTGGTTAAAATACTGTACGGTAATGCAGTACTGACTATAGTAGCGTAAAGCTGATCATCTTGTTAAAGTTCTTGTCTTGCCTGAACAAAGTTTTTATCTTGCTATTCTTGCTTGCTTGCTTAAGTACTTGCTACTTAGGTTGCTAATTTCATGGTTCTGTATTTTGCAATATCTCTGTACAGTATTTACGTCTATATATACTTCGACAATTGCCTTAAGTGGGCTCCGGGAGCCCGGATAAAGCATTTGTCGAAGTACTACTCTGTACAAGCTCATATGATTCTGGGCTCCCCTCTAATTAAAACGGCTACGAAACCGCAGATACTAATGCAACCGCGCACAAGGTTGGTTGCGCACACTTCCGGCAGTAGTAATAGTATGAGCAACCGCGTTTCTGCGCGGTTGCATTAGTATTTACAGTTTTGAAGCTGCATTATTACTCGAGGGGAGCCCAGATATCCGCCTGTACTCTATAGGGAGCTCAGATAAGGCATTTGTCGAAGTACACCACGTGCTAATATCATACATAATGCAGAGCTTATACAATTTATCTGCGATACAGTTAGGGATGGTCTCAGAACCGAAGCGAATCTAGTTCCGATACAACAATTCCATCACGCGAGGGGGATATGCGTATCGAATCAGAAGGTGTAGCCAGTACTAGCCACCACAGGCAGCTTTCTCGTGCGGTCGAGCAACCATACCAAAGCTAATTCGCTTAGAATTCGAGACGCAGCCTACGCTTTACTGTATTACTGCCATTTACTGGGAAGAGAAAGTATCGTGCATTGACATTCTTAAGGTAAATTCTAACTTTGTGTATTTGGCGAATGGCATCTTGACAAAAGTCAAAAAGGGTTTGTAAGCGTTTCACAGACGCTTTCAAGATGTGCGTTTAACGCTAGTACGAAAGGAAAACAGGTTTTATACCTTCCTGCAAAGGCCAGTTCCTGTATGAATTTCTGTTACGCAACCACATGTTGGGAGTAGAGTAAATTCATGGATTTGTAAAACTCGAAACATGCTCATTTTCCATTTTTTTGACAAAGAACGCTTTGTTCAAGTCAGATAGGGGTTGGGCGGTTCAGCTGTTATCGGTCAATGCTTGGGTCGCCTGCCGAAATCAAAGCGAAATCGCACCCGATACAGGTTTTGTTGTAAATCAACAACAATTTGGTCTTCGCATTACAAAGGTGACACTTTTTTGATTGCCAACTGGCGCAGAGTCTCCAGGTTTTATCGTTCGCCATGCCATTGGCAGTGCCAGTGGCAGGGCCACTGCCAGATTTTACTAATTGCCGTAAATTTCAATATGTCGTATCTGGAAGAAGTACAGATGGCAAAGGCTCAGCCGTGACTGCGGCTTAGCCGGCTGATGGTTTTTGCAAGCTTTTGACAGTATGCTTTACACTACACTCTTGCGAACATGCCTCTCTGTGGCATGAGTACATCGTTATTCTTAAAATTTGCAGACTTTCGTTATAGCACGAATATAAATGGCGTAGCCGGCAAACAAATTGGTCAGCCGCTCTTGCCGGCTGAGACTTCCAGCCGCGTTGAGGAAGCCCATTAAGGACTTCTGTTCGCTGTCAGCCGAAAGGTCAACCGTTTAGCCGACCGTTTCCAACTATAAGGAGAAGCGATAGGAAGCAGAAAACAGGTTTAACTGCAACCTGTAGGTAATTTCAGAATCCACTCCTCCGTTTCAAATCTCACAATCAAAATTATCTTTTACTAGAATACGCAGCGAGTGTTACATTACCGGAAGCTTGACAGCTAGGACCGTCTGGTCTCTTGGGATTTTGAGTCAATGGCATCGGGAACGTAAGACTACACTACCGTTAATTACACTGTCTCCAGTCCACGAATCTTTACACAAGAACAACAACTACGGATACAAATCTTTCGACTGTGTAGAAGACTATAATTTCCGGATGAAACCCGAAGATTGTTCACTGGTTGCACACAAAAACCATCAGCCGCGCGGTGACCTTATCGAGCAAGAAATGTTAGATATCCGTCCGGTTTTCCCGTCACGCTCTGCCGTACCGGTTGTAACTATGACCGAGAAACCGCCTTTACAATTCAGAAAAATCTATCGACGTCATGAATTGTTCGACTAATAATCTGGTTTAATTCCGGTTAACGTGTAATTTCCTAAGGAGTTTCGCAGAACCCTTTCCTTAATCAAATAAATAATTCGTGCCTGTGTAGTACGAGTATAAATATCATAAATATTGTGGCGTATAAATATTGTGGCGTAAGGTTACGTGAGCAAAATACAAGATTCTACCAACTCTTGCCGAAGACAGTTAGTAAGCACGGTTTCTCTTTCCTAAAGGTCATACCTCATTGTGGCGCGTGTATGCGATCCTGAAGGGCATTCCTGTACGCCATAAAACCTTTACTGTACAAAGACCTTCACTGTAGAGATCTATTTTGCTGCTTACAATACCTCCCGCCAATTCGATATTATCTTAGTTTTGTTGATATACCGCAATATAAGTGAGTGAATGCCGAAAACGGAATGAACCATGTCGAACCTAACGGTTATTATCAACGCAACACTCAATCAGCAGGATCGCCTCCAGTTAATCGTCAACTATGTCCTGATGGCGTTGACCCCGCTTGGAACTGCCTACGTGCTGTTAATTCTCACCGTATTCCTGAAACACAAACAACTGATCACGCCGTTCAATATTTATTTAATCAACATACTGCTATCACAGGCTTTTGCCTTTTCACTGAAAATCGTGACTTCATTGAACCTGGTAATCACTGGCCAAGGGATCGAAAGCGGACGGTTCTGGTGTGCCGTTAAGCTGCTTAGTCAGCAGATCACTGACCCTATGGGTATTAATGGCCACTATATGATGGCGGCCAGCCGGGTGTGGGCCGTGACCTTTCCCATCTCTTACCGGACGCATCATACGAAGCGCTTTGCAGTGATTGGATCCATTATCATTCATCTCCTGCTGTTGGCTACGCGCGGCCCGGATTTCATTTTCACTATCACGGGACCTCCTGGAGAAAACGGTAAACAATGTTCAATTCGCCGGTCCATTGCTCCTGAATTTTCGGCTGTTGTGCGCTACTTGACGACCTCTAGTCTGGTAGTGTTGTTTGCCTCGGTACCGTTTGTTTTGATCATGCGATCGAGACAGGCACACGTCGTTCGCTCTGCGCCAGGTAATATTACCAAATTTCAACAAAAGCAACGCAGATCTGAGTATGGCACTGTAAACAGAGGGATGTGGATTGTCAGCGAGGTTGTCCGGCGGGACAGTTAAAGCGTATCTATCTGACAGCACGGCAGCATCGGCCGTTCGGTCGAAAAATCCGGCACTGTCGGATTTCGACCAAAAGACCGATGCTGCTGTGCGAACAGCGATCGATTGAAACTTTTCCTGTGCCGTTCGCCACAATTAGATTCTGCCAGGACTATTTTAGATAAAAAAATGTTTAGCTTGCGCAAATTATTAGCAACCCCAAATTTAACTTGGAAGCTATGTAATTCGCGTATAGCGTGATTGTGCATTGCTATCTGTTGTTGTTGTGGTAGACATGAATTCCGACATGCGGCGGCTACTGTAAAAATCTTGATATACACGCTGAACTTCAGTACTGCTACAATGGGTAGCGCAAACAATGCCAGGGTCGACCTTTATGCTGATCTGCGGCAGGAAGATGGATCTGCATCAGTCTTCCTGTCATGCGGTGATGATAATGCAAAGAGGGTCTACAGAAATCCTCTGACTTTTAGATTTAGCAACAACCAGCTGGAGAAATTGTGCGAGAATAATTACGTATATGATATTTGCAGATCCGAACGCTACCGTTACACAGAAGTGGTGGAAAGGCAATAACAGTATCTATATCGGATCAACGATCATCGACTTCTTTGCGTGGGGGTTTGTAGTTTTGATCATGGCTCGTTTTCCTCATTTGAGGCTGCTGGATGAAATCAGTCGAATAATTGGCTTGCTGAACTGTCTCTTGGAAGCCACCGTATTCGTACGCTGCGCTCCCATGGCTTGGGGTATTTTCTTGACCCAACTGGGCGTCAGACGTACTGCTCTGCGTATTCCGCCCGCTAATCTGCCTATGCGCACCAGAAACATACCTCCAGGAAGCGCTGTGAATGGTGCAGGTTGAAGTCTGTCATGGGTTAAACGGTCGTGATCACCTTAAATTCACTCTGTTAATTTTATTGCATTAAAATCCGTAGTGCAGCCACCCTAAGCTCTGACGCTGAATGCGGTAAAAACTGGCAGCTTGCGCGCGGCACGAGTGCAAATACGTATCGTAGAAACGCTGCCCAGCGCTTTTCTTGAAAACTTTCCGCAGAAATGTGCAGTGACTCTAGTGATGAGAAATCTTCATTGCATGTACCGTAAGTCCGTAACAGAAATGAACACAAATCGAAAAACAAACATAATTAACCATAAAAATCAGCATCGATTAGAAATTTTGAGATTATGTGTTTCACAGTCGCACAGGGTGGAGATGTAATAGAATTATAATTCATTCGTCTGACAACGCTTGTTCTGTAGTTCCTAAATACAAAAAGTTATATTGGATCAAAACAAAATCTGTTTCGTCTACCGAGCCAATTTACGTACTTGTAAAGGTACTCTATGTTTTGCAAAAATGCTAAAGTTTTCATGTGCTTAATATGGTGCTGAACAGCGGCGCGCTTATTCGGAAGCTTGCGTATGCGAGCACGCAAATTGAGCTGCTGATCACAGTAGCGGTAAGTTGACGGTAACAGTGTAAACATGCAACGGATGGAAGTGACGATGGACGCCGCTGTTTCATATGGGTCAGTACAAAGAAACCAATTAGCGTAAACGTTTCGATTTTGAAGATAAGCCCTTTATCCGGACAGAATTCTACAGATGCCGGTATGGCGTTGCCGTTAAAGAATTACCGCGAAGGTCTTATACAGTTGCGGTTTGCGCTGCTAAAAGTCTGTTTTCCTGGCCGACCTTGCTCAGGCAATTAAGATAGTGTGTGCTCGAAATGTACTGTATCCGATGGAAACTTTCGGAAATATTAGCACTAATGATTCCTGCGCGTGCGCACCCATTCAGGATCCTGCTAGGACGGTGTTGTTAGCCTTGATTCTTGTCGGATGACGTTACTTCCGACTCGCCCACTGATTTCCGCTCAGATGGATATCTCTGGTTGTCTTTACGAAGGTCGCCGCAAACATACACACACCAGTATCCGGATATCGACACAAGCTTTATTCAGACCTTATTCGCTAATTCACGTACGCGTACCGATCGACCGATTCTGCCCCAGGATCAGGTGCAAACCAACACGGGATTTCTCCTAGTCACTCACTTGACATAGGACAACTGCACAGTCGAACAGACTCGTGTCGAAGCTCATACACATTAATCTAGTAAAACGATAGTCGTACTGTCCGTAACACATCATACAATGTACGACAAAAAGAGGTTGAACCGATCAGTCGGTCCGCGGTTCAAATAACATCGCAACGACACGCCACCACTAAAACTTGGACGCTTACTCACTACTTTCAGACGCATTGATTGCAGACTTAAGCATTGATTGCAAGCCAAACGGTTATGCGCACAGATCCTATGCTGTGCCTACGAGAAAGCAAAATGGCTAGAATTTGTGCTGTTCGCCATAAACAACCACAGGTTTAGCATCAAAAAGTTTAAAATTTTTTTCTACACCTTTTGATATGCAACTAGTATAGCTGCACTTTGATATTCACGGAGCGCGAGCGTCTGAAAGTAGTGAGTAAGCGTCCAAGTTTTAGTGGTGGCGTGTCGTTGCGAGGTTATTTTGAACCGCGGACCGACTGATCGGTTCAACCTCTTTTTGTCGTACATTGTACCATGCTAATACACTGCAGCTTTAAGGTACGCTTTGTACGAGTATAGATATATGTTTTTTTTGCGGGCTGTTCATTCCTTAATGCCCTATATGTACAGTACTGATATGTAGGATATGTAGGATATTGAAATCTTAACTGAATCGAAGTTTTAGTATGACTGAATGTTGTGGCTGTCTGATAAAATATTTGGAAAAGCAATATGATCCTGTAGTGACTAAATATAAATTTTTCAAAAAGTGAACACACTTGGCTGAATAACCCTCTGTACTATGTATGAGCGACATAGTACGAATGTGTAGCCGATTCAAAGAAACTAGTTTTGCTGTAACTCAAATATCAGTTAATACCAGAGTGTACGTCCAATTGGCTTAACTTTACACTGTAGATACAATCGTATTATTTTTTTTTGTGTATGCAGTCCATACAACGCTTTCCACTGCAGCCAGTAGCTGTGTGTATCTTTGAAAATGTGCGCTAGACACTTACAGAGCGTGATTTGAATTAGCAGATCAAAAGTCTTCTTACTACTTGCCTACCACTTTTTGTTTGCATGCTTGTAATCTCGATCGGTGCCTCGTAAGTTCTCAAAGGCATACGAGATTCTTCGGCACGTCGCACGAAGCAAGTAAGAATTGTTATTACATGTGACTCAATTTATTTTGATGCGGCTAAGAATAAGAAATTGAACAACTGCCAGTACGCCATGCCGCGATCCGTGGAATTTAACAGCCTGCTGGGGACCATGCCAATCGGGTTGTCAGCGTGGCTTCTGTTGAGTTTAGCTGGTGCCATGTGCGAATCGACCTGTGACCAGTTGCATGGGCAGTTTGCGGCTAACAATAATGCGGTCGCTGCTGCTCATAACGCGATCACCGACATAGACTGGCCTCTTACTGATGATCTGGAACGTGAAAAGGCGTACCTGGCTGGAAACATTTGTCGGTAATCAAGTTGTTTCTTATATTTTTTTCTAACTTGCCTACATTTGCTGTGTATTCTAGTATCTCTATGTATAATTTGTTTAACCCATGAACATTCCAGCAACTCAAGCACGGCGGCACAACACTTGACAGACTTTGCCCGTCTTTGCACAAATGATGAGAGGAACGAGTTAATGTCCTTGAAGTACGGATGGACGTACGTTGCATCCTTTGGTGCTCTGACACGATTGTCGACCTATCGACACAACCTCTCCGCTTCCTAAAGGCCGTAGATTATTGCGAATGGAAACTACGATCGGTGGGGTTATAGTGGATGGCTGGTGTTGCGCCCTACGCATTCAACATAACCACTGCTGCGGAAGCGAAAGAGCATACGTGCAAGTACGTGCGCAACGAATGGAGTGCAGCCTAGTTGTATTTTCAAATCTGTTTGCACTGTAGTATTCTTCAGCGGATTCTGGAGCGCCTAAGCGACTTCGCTTACAGATCCCAAATGACCGTCGCGTGTGGCGTGAATGCCGTTATTACTATCAAGGAGACCTATAAGTTGCTGCATACCAGCATCTGCCAATTAATGATTTAGCGGCCTCTGGTATAATTGCGTTTTCGTTACAAATAAATATGGCATAACTTGCATAACATAATAACGTACGCGTTCAACGCGTACGGCTGATCCTTGGCTTTTTGTTCAGATGCCGTCTGCAATAAAAAGCTTCGTAGCAGTAGTTATCGGTTCTTCGGTTGCTTCAGAAATCAGTCAGCTTGAGAAAATATACACATAATACAAATCCGATTTTCTTAGTACAGAAACTTATTAAAAATTCACTAAGTTGTTTCCGATATTTATAGTATCGGATTCGACGTGTGTCTCGTTTATCTTGCGGTTCTCGTCATGTCTTGTCAGCTGAATGAATCTATTCATTTCTGCTACTGGGAACCGCGTTTTTTTAACATTTACGGTCAATGCTAAGTTGTTCATGTTTGTTTATTATTAAAGTTTTTGTTTATTGCCAGGTTTATGTTAATTTCAGCTGAGTCACTCTGTACAGTACACGCTACGAGTACATATATAGGATTTCTCACTATTAAGCCAACTGTCTACTTGGTATAACACGAGACTGCGGCGTGCTTATTCGGAGGCATACTGTGCCTATCCCGGCACGCTGCTGCAGCTGCTGGTCTCAGCTTGAACGTCATGTGCAGAAAAGGGAAGTGACGGTGGACGCGATTATTTCACATAATTCTGAAAAAGGAACCGATTAGCGTAGACATTGAAATCTTGGAAATGAATTTATTTCCGGAGAGAAAACGTGCCAAATCGAACCAAAAGGATTGCGACTATTTGTCCTCGGAGAAATGTCGACGTGCCACACTAGGTGATTGCACTGGCTGTGAAGGTCTCTCTATACGTACTAGTAACTTTGACACTACAGAGAATGATTCTGATTTTGGAATTATTTAGTTACAAGATTCCCTTAGGATCCTTTTCCGCCGTTCGTGTTCTTTTTCAAAATGTTTGCACTTTTCAGACGGTCGAACGAATTCATTTAGGGCGAACGACCGCCTGCCGACGCTACTACAAACATTGCTAGATGGTCGGAGGTATCCCAAATGCAGTACCGTCCACATGTGGACGCACATGTTTCGGTAAATAAGCATATAACTTTATCAATCCCAATGTCTTATTTTGATTCATGGTTTTTACAGCATTAACCGGCACTACTGCTTTGAAATTACATTTTAAAGTATAATCAAAACAGTTAACTACGTCTGGTTATCAGGGAATTTACCTCGTGATAAATTGCCCATAACTGCCGGCGCATTACCGCGAACAACGACACTGCCGAAGATCTACAGATATATGTAGTCCTTGCACTACTTTCCATTGGACCCTTCGACTGATCGAATCTCCGAAAATCTCGTTAGGCAGCTTTGCAGTTGGATTTTACTTAACTGATAGAGCGTTCTTTAACAGCTTGTCGACCAATTTTGTTATAGTGATTGAAATCTTTCTCGGTGCCTCCGACCATCGTTCTCGAAGGTATTTAGTAAATGCATGGTCATATCGCACGCGTACGTTAAAAATTATTATCAGATGTCACTCAACTGAATGAGTTTTGAACTGGAACTAGAATTTGTTGCTGCTAACAAAATCAAGAAATACACGGCTACTAATGAGCCATACCCGGGTCACTTATATTTAGCAGCCTGCTGGGGACCATGGCCATCGGGTTGGCAACGTGGCTTCTTTTGGTTTCAGCTGGTGTCATGTGTGAATCGACCTGTGATCAACTGTATGAGCAGTACTGTATGGGATTTCTGAAAATGCGGTCTTTCGTGCTCATGATGCGATCACCGACATATAGAGTAGACTGGCCCCCTACGGATAAGCTGGAACGGGAAAAAGGCGTAAACCCCAAGAAAAAAAGGTGCTGACATCAGATTTTCCCAGCGGTTTCTTACTCCAACATATGCAATAAAAAACATTACAACATGGAAATACATATTGCGTTTTACCGATAAAAAGTTGGTTCATTATAACTTTATAAGTCAGTTAGTTATTTCCTACTGTAGTCTGCACTCTGACGAAGTACTAGGTTGATTTCAAAATTAGTAATTCTACGAGTACAGATAGGACGAATTATTCGTAACGGATTACAGTTGTACTGTACTTAATGGTCCGTATTGTACGTGTGCTAAAGTGTGTACACTACATCGTCCGACGTCGAAATCGTCCGCTGAATAGTTTTTGATAAAACCTACAAACGCTCCTTTTCTCGCACTGAAAAAATGATTTTATGATGCAAATGTGGGCCATTATGAGGTTAAACTGTATTTGAAAATGACGATTGAAAATGACCATAAAATCGGGTGATTATAAACAGTTTCCTGGCCGCCCGAAAAGCTTCGTCGAACCAACCCGGAGGTCGGAATTTTTCGCCTGAAAAGGTAAACAAGGCGGTAAAGGCAAAGGTAAAGGGCAAGTTGAAAAAGGCAAAGTGTAAAGGCAAAGACAAAAAGCGGGCAAAGGTAAAGTAGGCCGACCGGAAAATTAAGGATACAATTGTATCCTTAATTTTTGGGTCGGCCTACTTTACCTTGCCCGCCGTTTGCCCTTTGGCAAACATCTGTACATTGAAGGAGTACTGGCTATTGCAAAAGCCAGTATTCCTTCAATGTATGCGGATGTTTACCGAGAATGTACCGGTTGCTGATAAAGTTTCTCAGATCGAACTGCTATTCAGCGATCCAAGGGAGCGCCCGGCTGACTTGGTGTAAGGCCCATGTAAGGTCACCCATGCCGCATGTGAAGACTATAATACCGGAGCAGTTTATTACACACCATTACTATTACACCTCCCATACTGCTTGCTTCCATGAAACCCAAAACAGATCCATCATTTTGAAATTACTCGCCACGATCTAAGTTCTGGTTAAATTAGATTGCCACCCTCAATCAAATCCATAAGTGACTCCAAACCGAGCCGAACCGAATTTAACCGAAACGTTTTGGTGGCTTTGTTAACGTTCTAGGACGAAATTTAGCACGTATAGAAAAGAGCTGTTTGGCCATTACCGCCATTTTGATTTTTATATGATCATTTTTGACCATTACAGCCTTGCTGAGTGTTTCGTGAGTATTTTTAGCCAAAATTTCAGGTTTTCGACTCGTTTCATAGAAACTGTTCAGTTTTACCCGGCATTTTACGCAAAAAGGAGCTAGAAAGGTTGTGATCTTGCAATCGTTATTTTCGATTCGACTTTAACTTTAACCGATTCGTACGGTGTGCTTGAACGAAAAATTCTTACTCGAAAATCGGGGAACCAAATAATTGGCAAAAGCAATTTTCGGTACAAAAAACTGGTAAAATCAATTTTTGGTACGGAGTACCGTAACTGTTTTAGCATACATAATGGCTATATGGCGGTGTCACATCTACCGTCACGAACTGTTTTAACACTCAGGCATGCATAGGTTATACTGTTATAGTAAGGGTGACCCTGGTTCGTTGTTTGGCACATACACCAGCTAAACGCTTTCCTTGTTTTAACTGAGCTGTTATGCCTTGTCAGAAATAAAAGCTCTAGCGTCAAAAGCAACGCTTCTCGTACAAATTTTCCTAGTAAACCAACATTATCGTTTGTACGCGTTTGTCTCGCTAGAAACTTGGATAAATTACCGCTACAGCTTTTGCAGAATTTTGACGCGCTGTCACCATAGCGGCTCGGTGATGATGGATCGGTGATAGATGGTCTTTAAGCCCGTTAAAACCATCTTAACATCAGCTGCTGAGAGATGCCGGGATGCGGCCAGGCATGCGCACAACCTCAAGCATGAGCATTCCGGGACATGCATAACTATGTAAACTCTTGATGCAACATAAATCTAAAAATATCTAACAGAATGTCAACTTAAAATTTGACGAGGGTTGCCTGTTCCAGCAGCAACACATACTGCATTCTACAGCCATCCCCCACAAGCGACTGCGCCGTCTAGACTTATCCTCCGCCAGAGCAGTATATTCTGGGAGAATTGGTTTACAACAGCAGCACTCATATTACCAGTATCCATATAATTTTCTTAGTATCCTTTACTGTTAACAGTGTGACCGGGCAGGTGTTGTTGTGGGACTCTTGGAGGAATGCGGTGGATTGCGGTGATAACGCTGGCATGCCTGGGTAGGTACGAAGTAAACTGAATCTTAAATAATTTTTTTATGGTTATCTAAATTGATCATCAACAAATTAATAGTAACAAAAACCTTAATTATGGAGGAAGCGGGCTAATTACTTAAAAATTTATGGTAATACTGACTGAACGAAATTTCTGCTGTTTCTACAATATATTGCTACAGATTTTGGCAAATTACGTTCTCTGATTTATATGCCGGCTGTATACATGTAATCTTGTTATTTAAAATTTGCATGTGACGCTACGTCCACGCAGCTGCATGACGTTGTTGCGTAATCGTTGTGTAACCTGGTATTGTTTACGCTCGCCGGGTTTTGTTTCTGCCGCTGAAATTATCTGTTTTGGCATTGTTTACCTTTTTGTCTGTGTCGTACGGGCTACTGATGATGTATATATATGTGTTGTTCGGTTAACTTGTACTCTAGCAATTCTATAAGAAATTATGCAATTTTGATTAATTGAAAAACTATTAACAGTCATGTTTAGCCAAAAGCTTTGACAGAAATTTTGTATTTGTCTAAAGATTACCTCCACAATTTTTATCAACATCAATTTGGATCATACGAAATTGATAGGTGAACGCTCGCTGTACTAAAATCGTATGTTAAAACTATTGCTGTATTTAGCATAGAATAATGCTAAAATTTCTAAATTGTTCATGCTTATGCATTATGCTAAAATACTGTGTTTTCTCCTACGCACGCTTTTCAGCAATATTCTGAATTTTCCCTTCTTGTGATAAAACTTAATTTTTTATACAGCAATAAATTCAGTATTTATTTTCAATTCAAAAGTGTCGTCAGCGTAATGAGCGAACAACGGTTTCGTTGCTGTCTCGGCTTGGCGTTGCAGTGTTCTATTCATAGAGGGATTTTACAGCGCTTCCTACAGTGTATGATAATCCATAATCCATATTGGAAGATAATCCATGTAAAACGGAAACTGGTAGGCAGAAACAAAGCCTGCAGTTGCGTCTGTTAATCGGTTAAAGGAAATCAGTAAAAAAACTAGTCGAACGGGAGAAAGCCCAGCTCGATCTGTTCCCTTTTTAAACGTTTATGTCTCGAGATTCAAAGCAGAGCGTGTACCGTCTCATGTTAACTGGAATGGATTTTTCATTTACGTAGATTATCTGAACGCAAGGAGTTGTCTCTTATTAAAAGTACTGAATAAAGTTCATTCACATCTGCATTATAAGTATTCCTGTGGGTGTATTTAACTGCCGAATGGGTTACTCAACATCTGACGATGTCAAACAAAAAATCAAATTTCCGTAGAAACCGTAATGATTAAACAGTGATTTGTTAAAACAAATGCTGTGTTTATAGGCCTGGGATCCAGTGCCCTGGAGTGTTCCGAGTTCATGCATATTCGTCCGGGTGAAGTGTTCGGGCCAAAAGCCGAAACCTGCGAACCGGGCGAGGTGTGTATGGCACAGTTCACCAAGACAGAAACGAACGGAAAAGGTAAATTTCCTGTAAAATATTTATCGGTTTAGATATTATTGTATTTATTTCATTCGAATTAATGAGGCAGCCCATTTCCGATGAGAACAGATTGACGTTGTCACATTGCTTAAATATTCGTAGATTACGTACAGGCCGGGTGCTTATTTTTTTTTCATGTACATCGTACAGGTATTCAGGTATTACTAAGCAGTAAGCAGCCACTACACTAACAATTATCGCAATGATAAATTTATTTCTACGCGGTGAATTATTACGATAAAGGATTTCGGTTAATAAATCCTTCGATGTTCCGATAAAATTATTATGTTCTTACGATATCAATAAATGATATGCATGAGCCATGCCAAATGCATATAAGGGTCGTGGCGTGGCGGGCCGTAGTATGAAGCTTAGCGTACCTGAAATCAGAATTTGTCGCTGAACCTTTGCGTAAGAAATAAATCACCGGGCTTATACAAATTGCTCTACCATACGTATACAGGGCTATTGTAGGTATCAGTATTGTGCACTGACTGTGAATGCGTTATCTGGTTGTAGTGGAAGTGCAGCCCCACCGCAACTGCGTGAAGATCAACCCCAAGACCAAGATGGGCTGTTCCATAACCATTAAAGACATCCAGGTGTCCTGCTACTGCGACACGAACGGTTGCAACGCCGAACGGATGTACGGACTGCAGACATTCGACGACGTGATGAACGCAGCGTGCTCTACGACCTTCAGCTGGGTCTCCTTCACGGCCGTCCTCGTCGCCCTGGTCGTGGCCGCTTAATGGCTGACATATGTAGATTTATATCCTGCCTTGTACATTAACCAAAGGCTAAAATGACGCCGCTGTACAGCTTGTATGTTTTGTGATTAATTATCTGTCTTGTGGCTCATGCAGTGCGAAAAACAGAATTTCTACACCGGTACACTGTAGTCGGGGTTTTTTAAATTCTCGGTGTTGGCAGTTAGAAAGTAATTTTCGTGCCGGAGTTTCTCTTCCTTGTAGAATTCTCGATGGCAAAGCACAGTAGAGACGTATCGTATTACGAAATAAATTACAACTTAACTGCATTCCAAAAGTCTGGCTTAGTGGAAACACTCGTGGGGTAATTACTCTGATATTGACGGCTCTTATATTTAATCCGGTCACTGATTTGCTTCAACGATTATCGCAGTACAATCAATCCCTTTATGAAAATCAGTCCAGTTTTCATGGCTGCAAATTTGATACATCCATCGAAATAATATTATTGCGATGGATGTATGAAATTATTTTCAACCATTTTCAACCTTTTAGACATTATTTTCAACCATGTTCTGCAGTGTTGTACTCCTATTAAGCATAGAAACATAATTGACAAACAAACAGTCTGCAGTATTTGTATGTACGTACAGATACATTTATCCGTACAGGACCAATTTTCTTATTAATTAGTAATTCTATCTTTCTTTATGTCACTTTTAGACAGCGGCTGTAAATTTGTAATAAACACTGCCGTGTAACTGTGTTATGCGGTAACATACCGTAAAAGCTTATACAAACGCACACCCCGAAATTAACGCTCCGTGCTGCAAGCGTCCCTTCCTGTGGGCCGAGAAATAACAGAACCCCCCCCCCCCCCCGGAATGATTGCCCGGGACGCCTAATCAGTTGTGGCGCTTCGACTTCTTTTTCTGCTGTCGCCTGTCCGTACAGTCTCAATGTGCGATGTATGGTACGAGTACATCCTACTTGGTAAATGCTAACCGGTAAGTCAGGTGAAGCCGTGCACACTCAATGAATTGTAATCAAATTTTGGTTGCAGTACTGATAACGTCCTTAAATATTACTTTTTAAAGCTGAAATATCATGACTATGAATTCAGTCGAAATGTGAGACGCTACCCCGCGGAATAAGCACCCCTGCGGTGTTAAGCCTTTTCCGAAAGCTCTCGAAAACATATAGCACAGGGCGTTAAATCAGAGTTTACGGTATCTGCCCTGAAGATGTTTGTATTCTTTTGACCTTCTGGAAAAACTACCCGTCGGTTCTCAGCGAACGAACCTGACAGTCCTGGCTGACTGTAAAAGGTGTCCACAAAGAGCACAACTGTACGCCTTTTTCCTGAAATCATGAGATATACTTCAGCACGGCATACACTCTCTACTGTACTACAGCGTCAGATAGTATTTGTACCGTGTAAGTAGTCAGCGAATGTAAAAATACATAGAACTGATAAAAGTATACAAATACTGCACATATACGCAGAATCGTATCTTCATTTTCATATCCCGTATTTTTAAGAACACCGGCCGTACATAATGTTATATCCCATCGCTATAGACTATCAACAGCGCACGACGTTTATCGAATGCTAGAACCAACAGAAAGCCCTTATAAAGAACATAGATGCTTCAATGGAATCATTAAGTGACGTAGTAGGCGTAGTACACACGCCGCGGAGTACACCTTCCACAATGACGCTTATAGAATAATCTTCTTTAACGAATCAGTAGAAAAACCGCTGCTGCCGGCGGATACCAGGGGGCGTTGGGCTGGATTCACCGGGCCTTGCCGGTGGACGTCAACATCTGCATCAGGGATTTATCATTCAGGCAGCCCTCCACGAATTCCTTCTCATCCAGGATACCGTCGCTGTTGGTGTCCATTTTACTGAAGATCTGCTTGGCGCGTTCTTCAGCGCTGTGCGCGTACGGGACGCCGTTGGTGTCGTGTGCCGCTATGGATGCGCTGCTGTTCGTGCCTAACATTTCCTGAATAGCCTGCAATAAGAAAACGGTATATGTCACCATGAATACTGTACATCGAACATGACCACGAAATCACTCCTGATAAAAATTTGGCATTTTATGAACTTTTTCGTGCGCCGAGAAGAAAATGCGTCTCGGAAACGTGCGGCACAGCGCTTTCTTTAAAACTGTATTTTGCCAAAAAATTATACTAAATTATAGTGTTGATAACTTCATTAAATAAAAAAAATTTATTTCAAAAGATTTTTTTAATAGATCCATTTTAAACCAATCATTTTCAGTGAGAAATTTATGAGTTCTAGACTTGCTAGAGAAGCGTTTATACGTTATGTACACTGAAAAAGAAATATTATTATGTTAGGAACTTCCAGTTGTTTCAGCTTATAAAACGAGAAAGGAAAGAAAAAAGGTGTTCTGTTACCTCGAAATGTGCTTCTACCCAAACATCACTTTTAACAAAAAACTATAAAAAAAAGGTGTACTCGAAGATTTATGGCTTTTAGGCATACTTTTATTATTTTGGTCATTTCCGGTAGATCGATGTGCCCGTTGGAATCAATGTCGTACCTACAAAAGAAAAGAGTATACATCGGCCATAACCAGGCAGAAAAGCGGAGCCATAAATCATCCTTCGGATGTGATTGTGCGCCTTATAATGGATTGTCTGGCGCAGTGCGTCTGCTGGCGTCAACCCCATGCGCCTCGGCCGTATATCGGCATTTATCCTGGCGATGACGTCAAAGATCATCGAGGGCACAGGGGAGCCATTGTGTCTGCGAGTGATAGTGCAGCGACTTACATGCGAAACGCCCATTTGAGCTTCTGCTCCGCGGTCCCCGAGGAGGTTACGTTGATTGCGAGGAGGAATTCCTACGATGCAGGAACACATGCCCATAGTTAGTCTTCCGCGTATACAGTCAGGGTAATTGTCGCTCTTGTGTCTCAACGTGCCCGCTGGCGGTCGGACTATTAGCGGAATATAGAGTGTCTACTTGATCGCGCAACGTGAATCAATAAACATACAACCCCGGGAATACTGTGGCAGTCGGTGTATAAATGGGATACGTTCATTAGGGTTTTGATAAAAATAGCCGTGGTGTTGAGATATTAACGCGGAGTGGGAATTGGTTGTTTAGCCGGTGGTGTAAGTTTTATTGCGCTGGTGGTTATTCGAAAAAGCCCGTTACCCGAATTGCTACGTTCACAGAACTTACATCAGATTTTAATTTAATTTTCAGCAACTAAATTAATCCAGCCAAATAAATAAATGTTTCGAAAATTTTAGTATTGTGTCTTAATGCTCTTCACAAGAGTACATTATCATATAATAAAATTATAGTACTTTGTATTTTAATTAATGTCAGGAAGTTTTGTGATACTGTAAATATTTATCATCATTGGCAAATTTCAAATGTAAAATTTTCAAGTAAAAAAACGTAAATTAGAGTAAAAACAACAGTTTGTAAAAGACCTTACGGTAAAATTTTTTTCCGGTTGCGAGCGGTTCCGACTTTGTTAACGTGCCAAAAAAAATAACTGCATTGACCACAAAAAGCGGAAACGATGTGCAGCCGAAAGGCATATACAGTACTGCGTAAGCTGTTAATTGATTTAGGAATTCACAAGTGTTAACGAAAGCAATTAAAAAACCGTATTTCCTGACGAAGCTATATGTATTGACATATTTGTGCGATATTTTCGAGAAATGTTGAAGGATTCATTTAGCACGCAACTTCGCGCGTTTTTCTTGCATATTTTCACGTGAACGCTATTTATTCATAAGCTCAGATACCTGTATTTCTAATCCGGGAATACCTGTGTGACGTGTGTTGCACATGTATTTCTGTACATATTTCCCTGAATAAGCTCAGTCGAATACGAGAAACACGACTAAGCAAAGCGATTAAATATTGTATGTACCGTGGCTTTAGCAGTCGTCCGAGCGCTGACACTGACAGTACTCGGTGGGTGTCGACTGTCGAGGTTAGCCGGCCTCGGCCAGCATATGGATCAGCAGTAATTGCTGGACAAATACACAACACGATCACATTGCACCGGCTATCCGGTATCACTGCATTAAGTGCACAAACAAAGTACGACCGATCCGAAAACATGACGGACGGTGATGTTGCGGTTTCCGCTATTTATCTGACACTTTCGATCAAGCTGTTTGAAAAAATGTAAGATCCTACCGCCGCTTCTCGACGTACAGATAGTGACATAAGGTTTAATTCCTTAATTCGAAATAAAACCGATGATTGGTTTAAATCGTAATTCGTAGTAAGATGGCTTTTGAGACAATGTTGTTAAAGAAGAAAAAAAAACAGTAACGAAATAGCAAAATTAAAGTATCCAACATTAAATATTTTTTCAAGTGTTTTGACACATTATTTGTTTAGATAAAGATCTGCAGCACAATTATAAATTATTTACAGTATTAATTAGCCCTGATTGGGCTATACAGATACGTACTGAATGCATTATTTACATGCAAAAATTTTGTATCATTTTTTGTGCATTTTATGCTTTTTTTAAACATTTTTTCGAGGAAAAAAATACAGTAATAACTGTCAACCCGGAGGAATGCGGATATAAAAAGAAAAGCTAACAAGCGGCTAAATCATGAAGACAAAATTTTCCAGATTTGTTGTACGAGAATTCTGGAATAAATCGTTTTTCTTACAGGCTTAATGTAAGCATATATTCTGTACTTATTTCTTAGTTCTTCCCTGTGTAAGCTGACCGGGGCGGGTGTCACATTACCTTGAAATCGATAAAGCCGCTCTTATCTTGATCGAATGTGCGGAAGACATGCTCGCAGAAGGCCTGCGCATCCCCGCTGGGAAAGAAGACTTTATAGACCTCCACGAATTTGTGCGGAGATAATTTCCCATCGGGACAATCACGATAAAAGCCGGCATGCCATTCCCGGATCGTCGTCTCGTCGAAGGTGGTGTTGTTGCGCAGAAACTCCAGATCGGATTTGGTCAACTTCGGCTTACCGCCCTCTGTCTTACTGTTCTTCCCGCCCATGATCCCGCAGTTGGCTGGTCAACGACCACTACCGACGTGTTCACAACTGGAATGTACAGTCTGGAAGAAAAAGAACAAAATAAATTTTTCAAAAAATAATTTCAGATTAAATCCATAATAACAAAATATTTCGTCAGTATTTTACAAGCATTATTTCATATGCATACAGTGTATTACTACTGTAAAACTTCCCTACTGCGCATGTATACTTGAAGTATCATTCTAGAATAAATCAAGTTACATCAGTTTAGCAAATTTAGTGCAGAATTTGCTGGACTTTTATTTTTTTTAACAATGTCGACGCTCAGGAACAACAAGCATCAAATACTGCTAAAAATTATCGAATACAACAAAAAATGCAGTACTATTTCTGTTATCGGGATTTACTAAATAATTTAAATTTTGCTCAATATAAACAAAAAGTAAAAAACATTGCAAAAATTACACCAATTTTTTTAAAAATATTTAAATTGTATTAATACATGGGAATTTCAACAACCCCGCTTTGCTTGGTTTCGTGAATAGGTCATAGAATATTTTCACAATAAAGTCCCTCCAACAGAGGAAATAACGCTTATTAATATTTCTGTTGTGATTTTACGGTCGCTGCGTTGTAGATCGTCGGAATAACGTTTGTGCTGTTACTTCATTCAGATGCAATAAAATTGTTTTTATTACAGCAAACGGAGCTCCAGCGGCATTCAACGTGAATGCCAAACTTCAACACACACAGCTTGCCTGTCTCTACAAAACACCGGCTGAAACATAAATCCATCCAAAACGATTATAAAATGCTTATTCAGCCATTTTTGCCGGGGTGTCTATATACACAGAATCGTCACGGTTCACGGTAGCATCTGTGACGAAATATCAGCACCATGATAACACCATGCACCCGCCGAACGGGAATACCCTTCGGGCGTCAGCACGCCGGGAGAAATTCCGGTCGTGCGCGGGAAAATGAGGGTTGCCGGCGTTCGTGTAATTTATTCTCAGGCGCTATCGGCCAGCCTGGTGTTATCATTTTGGCATCTCGGTGGGCGTGCAGCTCACGTGTTGCGCTTATGCGCACTGACGTCCGAGGTCAAGGATAAGTCATTAAAGGGGAATGTCAAAATAGTAATTACATGATCTGTAGCGAAGCGTCATTAGTCACTAGTGTTGTCTTAGGCAAAATGCCTCCTTTTCTGCTTTCCGCAACGTGGATTTACCCGTGGGATTTGTCGAAAACAGTTACGTAGAATTAGATTGTTTTTCTGTGCATGTCTTTTCAACAACAAGATCAATAAAATAAAATCAACACGGAAAAGAAGATTTATATAAATTCAGCTTAAACAGTTCCTGGATAAAGTGTGGAACCAATAACAGTTACAGTAAAAAAATCTTTAAACAAATTATCCCTCTAGGTTGCTGCCACTAGCCCAAGTTTTTTTGCTGCGCAGAAACTGGTGCTTTATAGCAAAGAATAAACATAATTAAGAACGATTAAAAACAAATAAAAAGCTTGAGGAAATGAAAATACATAAATAATACACTAATAATAAATAAAGAGCGCCGGTGCAGTTATGGGTTTTGATATGCTTGTAGATTTCATCCGTTACAGCTTTAACATAATCAACTTCACCATTACTGAAAAAATTAATTTTAAAATACTGAAGTATTTTATTTGATTTAATGTATTGACTGGTTTTTCGATTATAACCAGAACGCAAAAAATATCGCTGCGATGTCGCGTATTGCAGTAACGACCGTATTAATCCAGTGTGAAATCGCCTATTTTCACCAAGCACATTCTGATTGTCCCTGGCCGTTCCCGCTCGATTTAGTTATGGGCCAACAACATCCTGCTAAACTAAACCGATCCATCGGATCTATTTCCGCCCGTCGCAGCCGTAATTCTCCACAATGGCTGTCCTCATCAGCGCACATTATTATACGACATATATCGCACTACAGCCAACCCCGGCTTTCCTACTCAGACATTCCAAGTCTGCGACCCGGTGCGTAATTTATCCGGGAAATTGATTGTCCCCTCTCCGTTCCAATCCGGAGTGGGGCTTCCGCTCGCCGCTCGCGACCGTATCTCTTTCTCATATCCGCTGCAGCGAAACGACGCATGGCTAATCACTCTCGCATCGCTTTAGCCTCGCTGGCGACCATTTATTCCCACGTTGGGCATTGTTGGGAAAATGATCCCGACGCCAGTAAAGACGCTGCGCATCGGGCTTAGCCGAAGAAGAAATGCAAATAGCTTTGACAGGGACATAATTCCGGCCTGATACTTTGCTCGACGGTTATCGGGGTTGAAGTTTCAGCGTTTGTTTTGATACATGCGCCGATAAGGCCGCTGAATCAGGGCCGCTGTCGTCAATTCTAAACAGTTGTGTATTGTGATTTTATCAGCCGTAAAATGTGCACATAATCGCGATTGTTGACTTTTTGTAGACGAGTTTACATTATGCTCGGCAAGAAGTATTACGTGAATCGAATTTCAAATAATAATTTGCATGCCGACGTCATCGTTTTGCCGATATAAAAGTTAACATTTGGCAACGAGTCATGTACAAAATTGTGATTTGTCAATAAATAAATTACGTATATCCTTCTTTTGCTCTGCAAAATATTTTTTCGAAAATGAGGAAAAAATTGGGAAATGATTTTTTTGTTTCGGCAGTATCATACATTGAAATAATGTTTCCAAAATAAATAAAAACAGATTCGGAACATACTAGCTGGTTTATAAAAAGAATCCATTAATAAAAGCAATATATCAAATTGAAATAAATTTTTTTTCAAGACAAAGGGCGGCAAATTGTAGCACGATCGGTTTGATTATTCAATGAAATCCTCAAGATAAATATTGATTAGCAATTTGCGTGGAAACGTTGTGTGTTGCATGTCTACAGCGGTGGAAAGTTGAAAAATCAACATGCCGCGATGGCTGCGTATATACTCATACACTCGTCTATGCAGCATTAAATCCGGGAGAGAAGCGATTTCCATTTGGAGTGTTACAGACCGTTACGGCTTGAAGCATCCTCCATCGGACGCAGCGCCGCGGCAATCTCCGGCGCTAACACAGTTAGCACCACTCATTCCCGGCACGGGACTCGTCAATGCACAATGGCCCGCGTTGTATGGGGCGCTCGACAAAATGTCAACATAATATATTATATAAACGCGATCTGCCAGATTATCCCGGCCCGACGGAAAGCCGGCGTATATATACGAATAAATACACGAGAATTTACTAATTGCAGTGGGTGCACTAGTGTAAATTGGAGGATGCTGTCGGGTTGCGTAATCGGACAAAAATGTGGTGTGATATTTTTAGCGCTGTGAGACATCAAGGCTAATCATTTTCACTGCCGTCGATTAATTGCGCGGAAGCGCTGTATAACGCTGCTATAGGAAATGGTGTTTGACTGCCGAGGAAGAGAGATGAACGCGCGAGATGGTTGTAAGGAAATGGATGCCGGATGGGAGTTTTATATGGCGGTTTTAAAGGAATGCTGCAGCCGGTAGCAATTAGCAGCAAATCGTTCTTGACTGTTACAGCCAGTGAAGCAATTTACACAATTTCCAGCGAATCTCACATAGTTTTCACGGCAGTTATAAATAAGAAATCCCAAAACAACTAAGAAAAAGCCAAATATTCATTAATTTAATTAAGAGCAACCAAACAAATTCTAATAAAGTTTAAAAAATTTTTTAAAGTTTAGATAACCTTTAATTTGAAGAAAAGCGCCATCATTATATAAACGGAAAATATTCGTTTTGCTGACCGTTGCTCAAAGATTTGAAGGTAAAATCCCTATCACAAAATTTTGGGGTTAAACAAATTTTCGAAAACAGATGAGCAAGAAAATTCAAATATTTTGTAAGGCCAGTGTTATGAACAGCTGGTTTGTAATATTTATTATTTATATAGAAATGGAGATCCGACAAATTCATCATAACGTTTTAGAGGAAAGTAATAATTGTTATAGGTCATCAGTTTTCTGTGAATTAAAGGCATTCAAAGCCATTTATTTCTGCCATTCCGTTATGTAAAACGTGGTCAAAATCCATTATTCCGTCATATCGATTTTATCCGCGCGGATATTGCTAATAAAGGTAGGAATATTAGCACTTGATCTGTTTGTTAAGCTGCCTCCTCCAGCGGCACTCGGACGTCAACACTGAAAAGGTTAATTCAACGGAATGATGCCACGATAGGATATAAGCACCGGTGCGTCAATAATTAATTAGCTTAATTCGCCCGCGCCAGATTATCACGGCAACCGGCGCGCACGCATTCGCTATGCAAATTAATTTTCCGAACCGGCCAGAGCCAATTTTATCGGGAGAGCTTATACAAGGGGAGAAAAAAGTCCATAATCTACAGCAAAGTTGTACCAACTGTGTGTTCGGTGCCCGGGTGTATGTATTGATTGGCCGGCGTTATTCCCAGCGGCATGATCAGCCGTTTTATCTGGCATTTTATCAATACTTTCCATTATGCTGCAACTCTGCAACCTACACTATCCGTTGACAAACGAGAAATTTTCAAGCGTAAATCTGGTGTTACAACTTACGAGTTTCGCCTCAAGAAACGTTTCTTCGTGCGGTGAAATTCGCAGGAATGGCGAAAAAATAATGAACGACGAACCGTTTTCCAGAAATGTATTCGCGATAAATAAACGCGGTTTTTCAATTCATTTGAGAACCGCATATGCCGTACTTGGGAATGGTTTGAATAAATGCTATTTACTCACATGAAAGTCTAACTTTTCTCGTGTGATGATTTACAGTCAATATAAACGGCAATAAACTATTCACAAATAACCGTACTTTATTTTTAAATACATGAACCTAATTTAATTGCAAAATTTATCAGAGTAATTACTGGAAGTCTAGCGAAATGTTTGCAATTATTCTGAAAATGAAAGTGTCCTGTTAATGTAGTCCAATTTACAGCTTCTTAGATGATGTCTAGAAAATAAAATAAAATAGGGAAACATAGGCTGCAAAAAATTTGCTTCTTAAAAAAGAACTTTTTGCGAGCAACATAAAAACGCAATAAAGTGGTTGCAAGAACTCGTTAACTGCATTATAAAACGGATCACTGCTTAACGGATCATAAACCCGCTACAATAAATCTCTACAAGAAAAACTCCGTTAATTAGACAGCGTCTTATCATACCTCCGTCTGTCTCGCTGCAGCTCTCGCAGACACACACGGGGGAGGTTAAGCACGTCGGATCCAAAAATAATCCACAGCACACGCAGCCGGATAGCTAAACACTTGTCCTTATCTTCGCCGGGTTATCTCTTCTTCAACTGGCGTTTCCCGGGACAAAAGTCACCCGTGTTAAATCAACACTCACCAAGCGAGGAACATCAACGTGAAGAACACATACAAAAATATATTTTAACAAGCGTCCAAGTATAGCAGAAAATGTGTGCATGTGTGCCCAACAGCCATAAACAACTTGAACACACGGCAGCGGCGCGGTAGTGGGCCGGAAATCACAGGTGAAAGTTGATCAGCGGCTTTTGTTATTTAACATAGAATGGATGACGCACAATGTTATAATGCGGTGTGTATTGAATGGAAGAGAAGGTATACCAGCTTACAGCAGCAGCTGACAGCGTGAGCGGTTGAGTGAGCCAGCTGTATTAGTGTATAGTGATACGGAGATAGATATTTCTCCGGCAGTGTGATACTTTTCTGTGTTGTGTGTTGCGTGGATAGCCGGTTGGCGTGTATATGCGCCGGTAACGCCTTCCGGTCCAACACAGTGGTCTATAGCGGAATTATAGGCTCGGCTGTGGCGCGTTAGCGTATTTCCGCTGCTGTGCCGGGGACGTGTAGCTGTACAGTAGGATTTATGGCTTGTTTCCGGTGCAGTGGGGGCGTGAGAACTTTCGGGCAGTGTGTTTATACACGAGAACACAGTGGTTTTCACATAAATCAAGGCCGGCTGTCAGGATGGGTTTTATCTATTTTAAGTGCTGACAAATAAAGGAACATATTGTGGAGGAAATACAGCCTAGCTGCCAAATATTACAAAGACAATTACTATTAATAATTTTTTGTTAATGTATCTCATAATAATCATTGTATGTTGGGTAGACCTAATATAATCCGTTGAATTACACCGCTACCGGTGATTAAATACAGTTTACAACAAATATTTACGATCATGTTTGGTGATGTACAGGTAATACTTGCAATGGAATACCTTATGTTTTTTCGGTTCGTTTTACGTATTTGTTAACATAAACCACCAACACTTAAGCAAACAATTAGCTTGGGGGAAAACGTTTTTTATTTCTGGGCTTCATTATGCAGTCCGCATAACGAAATACATAAAATACACTAGCACTTCTTAAATACACTAAAAGTTCACGTTGTGTAATGTAACAAGACGTGGTATATACTGTATTTTTTGTGTACGGCTGTACGTACGGATAATAGTACCGATACATCTACAGTATTTTCTCTTCTTACCGCGGCATGCATTACAATATGTATTAATTTTGGTGGTACTACTTGGTAGCCATTCTCGGTGGCCGGTACTACGTGTAATGGATGCCAAACGGTAGCGAATTGTATCAGTATTATTGTATCAGTATTATTAAAAAAGATTTGTTATCTTTTTGGCTAGCTTTTTATGTTCAATGTACCTAATCCTTGGATGCGCTCATTAAGAGCTGGGTGTAGCATGGATTTTATTGTTAATCTCGCAACATAAGTGTATTATGGTACTAATTAGTACCATAATATACGTATTAGTATTTAGTATTAGTATTTGTATTTGTACATAATCGATATTATAATACCGATTACGTACAATTGTACATCGATACATGGGTACATACAGCGACCAGTTAAATTCAATTCTTCTAGAAAAACTACGCTTTACTAAACTATATATCAACAATCGTGTGTCAATCAGTTTTATAGGTCCCATTTTATTAAAAATATTGTCCTTTCTCTAACTGCCGCACTGGTATCTGCGCAAGACTGACCACAATGACCAGCCCAAATAATTTGTGCCTGCAAAACGTTTCATCGGTACTTCGACCCTTGAAATTTTAGTGCTTAATAATTTAGCATAGACCAATCCAGAGTGTAAACTACGCGTTGGGCTTCGTGCAGCCATCGGCGGGTTCATCCGTCCCATCCAGGCAATCCTGCTCGCCGTCGCATAGCCACGACCGCGGGATGCAGCGCCGTTTATCACAAGGGAACTCGTTAGTGAAGCAGGATCCGCAGTCGGTCTCATCCTTCCCATCCTTACAATCCCGCTCCCCGTCACAATGCCAGGTTTTCGGGTAACAGGTTGCATCACAGACACGATACCCTTGCGCACAGGTCGGCTGGTCCAGCGCGCTGGGGATGGATTCCGTTAAAGGGAAAAAACCGCCGCGTTCATCGTGTTCCGTCGGCTTCATCAGTACCGTGCGGATAGTCAGACAACAAAGTAGAACAACTAGAAGAAATCCAGGAAGTGATAATTGCGTCATTATGTAAAATTTGTAATGTGCTTTATGTAATGTCAGTACTGAGTCCTGGATAATGCACAGCGCGAATGAACTGATTTGGTTCGTAAACAATTAAGCGCAGTCCATGTGCGGTAAATATTATGTGTACATGTTGGGAATGTCAAGGCCGCGATGCCGTGCGTGGAATATTTTGATTTTATCTGGAAGGTTTTCAGAAGTGTATGTATATGTCACGTTGTCTGATTGCGACGGAAGATAAGCACAATGTTGTTCATAAGCACAATGTTGTTCATTCGTTGTTCATGTTCAATGTTGTTCATCATCGTTGTCCGCGCGTTATTGATCCCTAATAGTGCGATCTTCTCCGTGGATTACGTAAGGTTCAGCGGGTTTTCTTTAACTGATTGAGTCTGATTCCATCGCTTATATAGAATGTAGATACAATATGCAGTATAAAACAATCGTAATTCAGCATGTGTAGAGCGCATCAATCATAAAAACGGGAAAATGTAGCAATGAACATCTGCATTCGGAGTGACACAGTCCGCGTGGAACGTTCTATGAACGTGGTACGCTATCGACGGAACGCGAAAACCTAGGTAGAGGCACAAAACTGGATAGAAACGGAGCGAATTGAAGAGGTCGCGCTGCGCCGAATTGTAGTGGTGCTGGCGCAAAGCGCGTTTCTTGCTTTTGAAACTGGCCACCGCTCGGGCTGTCCAGGGAGAATGGAAGCTGGAAGGTTTTGATAACCGGCGTGTTACCTGCAACAATAAACACCATGGAACTGTTCCATTGCAATATTACATAATTTATTAGCAATATGAAAAGGCTGACTTAAATTACTGCTGTACTAGCAATTGGATTAGCCGATAAGAACACCGAATGACGCAGTAAGTACTAAGAACTGCAAACTACAGACTACTGTTACTAGCACTACTATTACTAGTACTACTAGCACTACTAAATTTCAAACGCAAAGTGTGCTTCGGTGTTGCACAAAGCGCTCTCTTTTTGGAATGGCCAAACCGTTTTACGTACGATTAGCTGGATATATGGTATCGCCAAGAACCACATATTCAGCTAATCCTCCAGAACAGTGGGTGAGCATATTCGTCGATAAGTTTCTGACAATTGTGATTCGTGAGTGATACATCAGCGGCGCCGATTTGTTAACGGAGTCTGCTTTAAAAAATGTGGCTGAATTTGCGCTGAGTAAAAGAGATGCCAGGTGATCGCCAAGAGGAAGTTGCAATACGAACACCATGATACCAATTCTGTCTGCATTGGTATAAAATCGCACGACAGGGTCAGGAGCTGCCGGGTGGGTGAGTCTCACTGGCGTTGCTGCGATTTTGCCCCTGCTACAGAACGAATCAACTGTGTACGGAGTGCTATTTAGCTAGATACCCCTATTTTGCGGCGAATTTCTCAAGGACTTTTTTGGAAAGTCTAAAGTGCGTCACTGCTGAAAATGTGAAATGCGGATTAAGCGCCTAGCAGATCACAATACCCTACCTATCCGGAATATCCAGACTGGGTGGGAAAGTTGGGTCCGGTTTGGAAATAGCCCCGGTTGGGCTGCTGCCCCACGAACCGATTAATACCGAATTGCTGTCCACGACTAAAGCCCCCGTGCATGGGTCGTCGCGGCGGTGGTGGGGGACGTCGGTGGCGACCCCGGTGCGGCCGTTCGTCTTGGTCTTCAGACTCATCGGACCCGCCACCGCCAATCTCGGTGGGTTGATCAGAGTTGGCTACAGTGGTGGTATCGGCGTCGGTTCCTCCTTCCGCTGGTGCATCCGTGCCTTGTGTATCGGTATTCATTAAAGGCAGAGGTGGTAGAGGCGTCGTCGTCGTACTTGTTGTCGTTGTGGTGGTGCTGGTCGTCGTCGTTGTTGTGCTAGTAGTGCGCGCGACGGTAATCGGTTTCTGCGTGGTCTCCACCGTGGCCAACTTCTTCGGGCTTTCCAATGCAGCTAATTTTGGAGGCGCCGCTAAAGCAAAATGACAGCTCAGGATCATATAGAGGATATATGGATGTTATGCCGGCCCCTCCATCCCCGTTTCCCATGTGGTTGCTTTCAAATGGAACAAAGGGTATCGTGCTTTCTTTCTGTCCGATACGCCGTAAAATGAACAACGAGGAAAGTTTCCCAAGCCAACGTAAAATTCGCAAAACGGCATAGAGCTAACGCCTGCCCGGCGATAGAAAAGAAGATTCCAGCAAGCCAAACAACGAAGCGCTGCAATTTCTCTACGCCTCAAAAGGTTTTATAAAGCCGAAAATACGGCGATGCGGTTGGTAGGGCAAATGAAAACCGTATTGGCATTCGCAAACTGAATTTGCTGTGCGCGGTAGGGTTTTGGGTACATTTCGATAAGTGAAACTTCCTGATTATTTACCCGACGCTTCGCGCTATGCCTACGCTTAAGCGCAGCAGTTTGCACGATCGATCGTGCCGAAACGGCAGAACCTCGTATCACGCTTGTGTTTTTGAACGAGTGACGGCGCACCTTTGGTATCGTGGAGGGGCCAGCAGTTTGCAAAGCTAATAACTACTTTTCGTAGAGTTAAATTAATTACGGTAGACCTATATAAACTTATCAAAATTTATGAACGCGGTGTTCGGACCATACATACTGCTGAAGTCAGTTACCTGCTGGTGGCGCTGCCGTCGTTATTGTCCCATCCGGCGACTTGGTGTTCACCGAACCCGCTGACTGCGCGTTGCCCTTCGCATTCCCCGACATGATCACATTGGCTGTGTTGAGCACGGATGCCGAGGCCTCCGCGTTGGGATCATCCACCAAGATGTTGGCCTGGGCGGCCGTCTGTGCGTTGGCCGGTCCCTTGCTGCCCTTTTTGGTCCCGGTCAACGCCCCCGCCTGGGAAGTCGCCGCACCGGTGTTCTGTGATCCCTTGAAGGAGCTGCCTACTTCCCCCAACGGACCATTGATATCAATGGCCACGGACAACGATGTCCCCAAATCCAGTCTGGGATTCTTGGTGTCGATGCGCTGGGCCTGGGCAGTGGAGGTGGACGAGGAGAAGCCGGTATTCTGGTTCATCTTCTTTAGCTCCTCGATGGAGATCTGATGTGGGGCGCTGAAGTTGAGCGGCGTCATGGTATTAAAGGGCTTAAAAGTCAGATCGCGGGACTGCCGTATTAAAAAACCTACAAAATATGAATATTTATCCAATGAATATTTATCATGTGCACATGATAAAATCAGAATAAATAATTATTAAAGACTACTGTAGAATTATATTTGTGCTCTTGGACGGGAGCGTGTCGGGGAAAGTATGTACGACGCACCGGGCAACGGGCGACCCGTTGGCATACGTAATACTCAAGGAAAAACAGTTGGTCGCGGAAATATCGGTCAAGAGAAATGTATTATACGTTTCACTCGCCAAACCCTTTAGGCGATTTACTGCAGTAAGGGCGACCGCCCGGTGCTGCTCTTTGCAAATATTTGGATTAACAGCGCTCGGATATCTTAGTAAAACTGAAAATAACTGAAAACTTGTTGCCTTAGTTTAGCAGATTATCAGAATTTCGATTCCCGATTAAATCTTGTCTTTGAAAGCATTAAACATTTTTTTCCGATTCTCATAAATAAGCCAAAATACAGAGTGTGTCTCACCTGACAAAGAATTCTCAAGTGTATACACATTTCCGGTTTGATGCGTTTCCAGGAGTGGAAGAAATAATGTGAGAGAGATATAATACTGATAATATTTCCATTGGCAAATCATTATGAATAAAATGACAAATAAATCCGGTAAGAAGGCGCCGTTTCAGCGCGTCTGTGTTAATTCAGTAACAATCCACTGGCTGCGGCCGGCGTTAGAAGCAGAGAGAAATGCAATTTCCGGTTCGAAAAATGCGGATGATAAGGATAGAAAAATTGTAATAACAGAGGAGAATTGTGTGCAAAATTTCATGGATCGCTGGCTAATTTTCCACGCGTTATGAGTGCGACAGTGTCTTAGCAGTAAAAGTGCTGAAACATGACGCGTTAAGATCCTGTTCAGCAGGGTACTTTCTTTCGGCCTACGTTCACTGATGTTTGATTCCGCGCCACTGGCAAATTTCTTCGCCGAATGTCAGAATAACTAATGAATATTACTACAAAAACACCCAGACAACTGTTTATGTTCCATAATTATGCGTGACTCACAAGCACGTAGAATTTTATTCCGCCATAAGAAATCATGAAGAATAAAGACTTAATTAAAATAAAAATTGTAACGTAAAGAAATATATTATTTTAGAGCTTGTATAGTTAATTACAGGAAAATTCCCTCTTGGATTTGTTAAAGAATTAAATCGATGCGTCGAAAAGATGGCTAATACAGATACAGTTTGTTGACAATCGGCAATCAACCTTAAATAACGATCACAATCACCAAGTCAGTGAAAGTGTGAAACGCTCGTTTAAGCCGACGATTATGCGGAACCGGAAAAACCGAAGCATGTATGCGCGCGCGCGGTACAATGCCGCCTCCGGTAGTTTCAACACGGAACATGTTCGTACGATACATTCACTTAATTAATAATGCACAGGATGTACTGTACATGCGTTAAATGTTGGTACAATGTAGAAGTGTAAAATGTAGATACTTCATCACATTTTAGCGCCTAATGCGCAAACAACCGCTTTCCTGTTCTCCCCAGTTTTAGCAGTTTATGCGCAAGTGGGACTGATATCGTCGCACAATGTACGCCGATTTTAAATTTGTGACCGGAGATTGACCGACCCGTTCCCCATTTGGCTATACACAGTACACACAACGGCTGTTCGATCTATGGTAACTTTATTAATTACACAAGAAACAACATCAACAACGACTATTCCGCACAAATATCTCGTACGAACCGGCGATTGCATTAATGTTAGTTTTTACTGGGTACATAAATATATTCCACAAAAAAGTCCTGCAACAAAAAAACGAAATCGAAGAACCCCTCAACGCGCTACGCATTTTGGTATCAGTGGCACATATTCTCCCAATAAAATCCCGGACAAAAACGTTAATACAAAACTAAACTCCCACCGTTGACCATTCTCACAACAGGATCCTGCTTAGCACCACCATCACAAGAACACTAAACATGCCCGCCACCGCTGGGCGGGCGGCCGTGCCAGTATCAATGCACACCCGCCAGTTACTCCGCTCGGCCAGTTCCCGGTACGAACCCAGCGCCAGTCCCACGTGGGTAGTGTTATCGTCACCGAAACCGCGCAGATCATACGCCGACGGACTGAAGATGGCGTAGTGGCCGGCGGTATTGAGGGTACTCAGTGGCTGATTGCTGTACTGGGATTGCTGTTGCTGATTCTGCTGCTGTTGATAATTGTTGTTGCTGTTGTAGTACGATGAGGTGCTTTGCTGGTATTGGTTGCTCTGATATTGGTTGTTGTATTGGTTGTTGCCGCTGTTGTATTGGCTACCGCCCGTCTGGCCGGTCTGGCCGTAGAAATTGGAGGTCGAAGAGTAGGTGAGGTAGGAGTCGGTACGGTTGCGTTTGCCGAACATGTGGTAGGTCTTGCGGGCACGGTCCATGGCGCCAGAGCGCAGATCAATGCGGACGTTCTGGAAGTTGTTTATGGTCAGGTCGGCACTGAAGAGACTGCTGGCGGTCAGCAGCATGTCGGTCAAGCGGCGCTTCTCTGCTAGCGGTTTGTACCTGGAGAGATGCAAAGAATATTAATCAATTTGTACCGATTTAATTACTTTGCCGTCATGCAAATTCCGATGCAGCTACAGAAAATGCAAATTTTTATTCGCCCAAAGGCCAGGAGCTGGCCAAATTTGTGCTGAAAATAATGTAAATTTACATTTAATATTTAAATATTTAAATTAATTTAAATTACTTTAATACTTTAAATTACTTTAATATTTAAATTAATTTAAATATTAAAGAACGACTGAAACCAAAAGCGTTACAGTAAAACACTGTTTTCTCAGAATTAATTTAAATCATTATAAATAGCAGTTTAAAATTAAATCGTTTACCGGATTTGCAACTGCCAAAAATATAATACGATTCACCAATTTCCGGTGTAGCTATTTCGGTGCGTTAATTTTGACTCGAAAAACTCTTAAGCATAATACTAGTAATGTATTTATTGTTGCTTTGTTACTGTGCAATAAAAATTATTTTTTAAAGTTTTTCCTAAGTAAATTTAAATTACCGACGAAGACTCTATTTGTTTGTTACTTTATATTTATCCACATCATAATACGTTATTGGATTTTACAGAGATAGCCATCACGCGGTTTACCGGTTCGTGACGATAACGCCACCAGGTGCCTTTTCCAAATTGCAGGTATTATACGAATCAATGCCCTGCGCCGTCCCGGAATTAGCCTGTCCGCACACTAAATAGAACATCCTCCGCTGTTCATCCGGAATCTCGTTCAGCACCGTATGGGACACGAATGCCACATCCCCTTTTCCGTCGCGCAGGCAGTTCAACGCGCCCATCTCCCCGTCGTACTTATTATCTCCGCCTCGCGCACATGACTGCTCACCGCGCTCACACCGACGGCACAGCTTGGCCTTGTCGTCGGTCCACACGTTGGTATTGAGTTCGGCATCCGACAGACCCGGCAGACAGGAGTCCCCGAAGAAATCGGCCGCCGCTCGGATATTCTGACAGTCGCTGTGGCCCAATAGACCATTGCGGCGCAGCGCGTTAATGGGCAACATGAAGCCGTTGGCCTCAAAGACGCCGCTGAAGCAGGCGTGCTTTCCGCGAAGATCGTTCAGGCTGCGGATGTTGGGATCGCGGACCAATGCCACGGAATACGCCTCGTCGAAGATGGAGCTGGTGCTGCCTAGACGGTCACGGCTAACGAAGCGCTCCTGAGCAAGCTGGATGGCGTTAAAGTGGCTGTCGACACAAGAGACCAATCATATATTGAAAAGATTGTTAAAAAAGTAGAAAACTCTATGACGATAAAATTAATATATATTCACTACATAGTTCGTTAAATAAAAGTAATTATTTAGAGCAAGACTTGTTTGTAAAATATGTTACTTATCTCAGTTATGTATTAATATTGGACTAACTTAAAAGAAAATGAATATCTAGGTAATTAGAATTTATTAGAATATTACGTATAATTAAAATTAAAAAAAGGAATTTGTTTTTATTTAGTTAAACAGAGTAAGATTGTAAGCGGATACTTATTTAAGAAAACAGACTGAATTTGCGTCTTGGTTCTTCCTTAAGCAAGAAAGAACCGGTTATATATTGTTACATACCTTCCGGCGGCAACAAGGTCACCAACATCGACCATCGCAATATCCGTTTGGTTGGCGTTGATTTTAGTCAGACAGACATATGGATTCTTCACCGGTGGTTGACATTCGAGTTCCGGGCGGATGCGATGTGCCTGAATACGCAGTTTAAAATAACCCAACCATAATTCTGTTTATCGGGACCCGAGAAATAATAAATTTACCTGGAATGCTAGCTTCATTAGGCCGCATCGCTCCAGCTCCAGAGCGGAAGTGGTGCACAACTTGGCACGTGCGGACGCACTGCAGACTATGGGATCCTCCAGATACGCTTTATACGCACCTACACGAAGTAAAGAAAATATTTTAAAATCCCATTATTTTGTTTTCCTGTAATTACGATAGTTTTCACTTCAGCATAGTCGGATTGTTCAAGGGAATATTTTGGTCTCCAAAGCAATTTAATAAACATCAAGCATCAACCGGAGGTTGTACGTGCTTTGGTATAAAGGGCAATGCTAAATTATTTAGTAATTAAATCTCAAGTTTATTGACATAATTATCTAATTAGTGGCGATTTATGATTGACCTGCTTATACTATTTATTTACAAATCAACCTTTAATGTACTTTTATCGTTTTACCCAAATGATTATCCACCGTTAGCACCGTATCAAACTTGAAATTGACACCAGATGGCTGTGCATTATTCCGGTAGCTGCCCACAAAGAAACTGGGACTGGTCAGCCACTGTGGCCGCTGCTGGCCGCTGGACTGGTACGACAGATGGATTTCCCAGAATTTCTGTGCCGCATAGCGGGCATACTGGAAGCTCTGTCGCGTGATCCACAAGCTGGACGGGATCCGCCCCACATGACACTCCGTCCACGATTCGTCCAGCATCCGCGCCTGCCCGGCATAACCGCCGCCGCCGCCCGTGGCGGTGCCGCGCAGCGGGACTGGCTGTTGGTTGGGGCATAAAATCTGGTAGCTGCAAACGAAACACCAATAAATAACCACCAAAACTATGACAAGAAGGCAGACATTAGGGTTGCCGCCCTTTGAAGATGACGAGCCAAGCGAGTTTTAAGTAATCAACGCCTAAAGTGGACTACACCATGGCTTGATTTTCAAGGTGCGTTCGACCAAAAATCTTCGGATCGCTCGCTTGGTAAGGTCCGTGTAATGGTGATGGTGACTTACTTGTCAACATTGCCCATTGTACCAAGGGCATCGCGCAAGACGGTGGCCGAGACGAAGGCCACATCAGCGTTGGGGTTCTGCATGAGGCAGTTGAGGGAGTTATCCGGCCGCTGCGCGACCGTTGCAAAATGCGGACACGTGCCACCGCCGCCGCATAATGTGCAGAGGCGCCGGTAGCGGTTATCTGCAACAAGCGTTTAATACAGGCATCTGTTCTATGCAAATAATTTCCGACCTATCCCAACTTGAGTACCAAGCTCTATATCAGAATAATTTTCTCCTGCTAACATGCCGCTCGCTACCGCGCTGACATAGCAAACACCGACTGTTTTCAATAACTTAATTTCGATTCATAATTCTCGCGGCTATAACCAGACACTACAGCTTTAAAATTTGTTTAGGAAGTGTACAGCGCTTTTAATTATACGAGTAACATTTTTCACTGAACACCAAATTACTTGAAAATCAAAACTGGCAGTCAAAGAATTTTTTCTGTTGACGTCATGGCCCGTTTTATTGTTGGCTATTCAACAAAGTCATTCTTCCGTTTAGACGCGTTCTTCCGTACACGCATTTCGCCTGGAAAAAAACGGATAACTTACTTTCTTCGTCGGTGTAGTTGCGATTATCATAGGGCGCGCACATCTCTCCAAAGTACTTCATCATCACATCCATGGTATTCTCATGGCATTGGGGCTGTGTCAGCTGATTGGCGTGGCGTGCGAGATACGAGGCCACCAAGTCCCAGGTCACCGTGTCGCCCACCGAATTAAAGCAGGCACGTCTTCCGCGCAGCTGACTGATATCGGTGATGCCGCTGGTGGTGCGGACAATGGCCATAGCTTGGTCTTCCGCATCCACTGTTGAACAATATGACGTGAAAATGGTATAAATGGGAAAGCAGTAAACGACTTACGCTTATCACGACCGAAGGCTTCCGCCACCACCGCCTGCAGACCGAAATCCTTCTCGCCCACGTAAGCTTCACCCGGTGTCACCAGGACGATATCGGCAATGTCGTTCTTGATGAAGGCCATACATTCCAGCCTAATATTAATAAAGAATGCGTCAAAGCTCATAAATCGTACAAACAACGTTACATAACAACTAAACTGCGTTCCGCAATGTCTGGTTTAGAGCGTAATAATCATTAGCTTAAGTGCAACCGTGCTCTTCTCGCGACGTTATACCGTATAGCTCCCCACTGATCTGTGAGACAATAACTACTCCATCAAAATGCATGATACATGCATCGCCCTGCACAAATAATCGGCTACAATTTTTATGGGTGCGTTCGAACCATAAATCGACTTCGGCATATCGTATGATAAATTTCATGAATCTAATGTTTTTCTCATACCTGCTTGCTTGCAAATCACAAGCCCGTTTTTTTTTTTTTTTTAAATTAATGAGCATCTTAGAAACGCGAATTGACATAAATTATTTTGATGTATAAGATGTCTTAAGCTTGACTGGCTGAATTCTTTCTGTTAGCGTCTTAACTGAGCTTGTAATAATTTTTTGGCAGTAGCCTTACTTGTCAACAGCTTGCACACAGCTGTATTCGAAGCGCTTGAATCCGACGTTGGTCTGACGGGGACTACGGTTAGCGTAGGCGTTGAGTAAGGGATCGGGAACAGCGGAACGCAGATTCGGACTGTTCTTAATATCATAGACCATCTTCTGGCATTGTTGCTGCTCGCTGACGTCCACCGTGCAGAAACGTAGCGGTATTACGCCGGGCGGCAGATTGAAGAGGCTCTGCTGGCCGCTCACTTGCCATTGCTGCTGATCACCGGTATTGTACGATCCGTATGTATTGCTGCAAAGATGCATAAGCGTTAGGAATTAATCAATCGGGGCTGGCTTATTTGCCAATGACATAGAGCCATGACTCACACACCGATAAAACAAATTAATTTATTAGCGTAAATAAATAAATAAATTTCTCACATTGTCATAGAAAAATTTGCTATTCCGCATTTAAACAGGTCAAAACTGATATTTCTTTTTTAAATAAAAGACTCTACATTTACGGTATTCTTACGGTTAGAGTTACGTTGGAGCAAACTTAGAAAATTAAATTACAAAAATAGAGAGCTATTGGGCCAATAAATAAAATAACGATGAGAGAAATAAAATATACAGAAATTTCAGAAATGATTTAGTGCAGAGATATTTACTGTGTGATTATTAATTAAAGATCTTTTACCGAAGCCGACGACTGTTCTTACCCGGCATTCTGTTGTTGCTGCTGATTCGACCACGAATTGCTGCCGCCCTGTTGTTGTTGAGCATTCTGATTATAACCGTACGATGACTGTGTGGGATTCTGATTGGGATACTGATTACTAGGATTATATTGATTATACTGGCTATTATACTGGGCGGACACCACCGAAATCAGCACGAATAATCCGCAGAAAAATCCCGGCGCGCGCCGCATTTTCCACACAAAAAATAAATGCCAATCCGAGATCACCAATATTGACCTTTACGAGGAATAAATGAACTGCTATGTAAGTCGACAATTAATGGCGGATCACAATGGAAGAGTCAAACGGAAAGAAAATTGGGTTAGACTCGTTAAAACACTGTGCCAGAGTGCTTACGGCCAGTCAGCTTGTAAATGTCTCAGTTTTGGCGTAATGTAGTGCGAGCCTTGATGATTGCAGGTAAGAACAGAAATTCACAGATAAAGCATGTATGCGTGTGTGTGGATATTTTATGTTCGACAGTTTACTCATGCGCATTTATCGCCCGGTTTTCAATGCTGGGGAATTCTGGCCGCGGCGATAAGCGAGCGCGCGAGCTCTAGCTGCCCCTCAACCACGGTGTGAATACAATTGTTTACCTTGACTGTGTGTGTGTAATACACACTGTATAAATGGCGATATGTACAGATAGACCTCTGTACAGGCCCAGGTAGGATTAGCTGGTCTTATCAGTGGCGCTGTGTTAGAATTTCTCAGGATAAAAATGTGGGTCTGAACATACAGCAAACTACCAGCGTGTTTGGATTTATTAGTCATTTATTCCGGCCTCTGCATAATTGTTCAGCATTGTTTGTTAGCCAGCTGATAACGCCGGGGCTGTAAAATTATGGCTGTGAGCAATAGAAATTCTAAATTCTCCCAAAATTGGATAATCCATTTGCATGCCGACGAGCAAGCCGGTGCATAGAGCAGCATTTTAAATTTATTATCGTAATTTTCATGAGTCATAGGTTTAATTTTGAAATTTATTTTTATCTTTTTGGCTATTGCAGTTTAATGTTACGAGTATGTTACTGGTAATGTTGTCACTTGTCATTTATAGTCGTCGATGCTGTTCTAAGCAGAAGAAACAGTTTGCCGGTTTTTGTTTGTTCTGGTTTTGATTTAAAACAAGAGCTGTGAACGCGCAAACTGCCGGTCCAGTTTGGAAGTTTTCTATGATTAAAAAACAGTAGAATTGAATTTTCATAAAACATTCGAACATCGCGCCGACTATACTGCTTGCTGTTTTAAGATTATTTTAACTTTTATCCGAACAAAATATTTATCCTAAATTACTAGTGCAGCAAAATACAACCCCTACATACCAGTTATTAAAAGTATAAATTCTCGCGACGCTGGTCAAGAAAATTGCACTTGATATTTATAAATGATTTACTGCGATGTCAGCGGTCACCAGTCAATAGTGGCAACAGAGCTCTCAGTTTACATTCCCCTTTTACAGCCACCACAACACCGGAACCGTCTTTACAAGTGGCATTCTGATTCAGCGAGGCCGACATTACGTCAAGATTGACCAAGTGGCTAGTCGCAAATTCGCAATATACCACACTGTTGCAAGGAGAATAACGCAACGCCAGCCTCCTGCCAAGTCACAGTGTATCTTTCAAACATGGGCACTGTCGATCTGTTTGCTGGCTATCCGGCCAGCAAACACACCTTTGCCCCGGTGATTAAGCCGTCAGGATTTAATGGCTCCCCGAATCACATACACACTGTGTATGGCGCTTTATGACTGCACGTACGACTCGGTGTCGGTAAATATGTATTTACGTTATCTCCCATTGGAAATGAGGAGATAAAACCGTTTTACTAGCGCTGCCACTCCGGTTACGTATAGAATGTGGATCCCTCTGTTAAGTACTTGACTAGAACTGTTGCACGGTAAGTACGCTAGACTGCCCAGTGGAAAGAAAGCTATAGTGCGCAAAGATATGTTGTACTCATCGGCTCACCATGTTCTCTACATACTAACCAGCCCTACGTACATGTAGCGCACTTCAGGCGGAATGTTTACGCTGACATTTCTAGATCTTGTAGTTATTCGGTCTTTGTTTGCGGTAAATTCATCGGCTTCTCTTTCTTATGTGCGGGACGATATGTTGTGGGCGTGGTAGGTGGTACGATTAGTAAAGCATTCCTGATTTCCATGGCAGTACTTTCTTAATTCATGCCCTTGACAATGTGCAGACTGCATACGACCTTTCAGTATTTTTCCCTATCGGTTACACAACTGATATTTTTCAAGCGCTGAACTGCGTAGCAAATTTAAGGAGACAAGTCCTGGCAAAAAACGTTGTGGTACGAATGTTGCCTCAACTGCATAACCTTGTGAAACCATCTGTACAGCATTTCTATCAAAATAAATATCGACTGCGCAGCCACTTACATTGTTACTTCATTACTGCTACTACCCTACCAACATAATAAAACATGGCGACTTACCCTGAAAATATTATTGGCGCTCTGCAACAAACCGCCAAGATCAATCTTGGGGCTGAACTGGAATCCGGTGACCTTAAGTGCTGGATTCTGCAGAAAAATAGGCCAACTGCCCATTCAAAAATTGTTTTTGTGTACCATCATATACTGAAAAATTGCAAGTCAATGAAAGGCAAAGAGCTGCCACCTGATTTGAGCGCCCACTGCTTCCGCTAGGCAGCCTCGCCAGTGTTGTTGAGATCCATAAAAAAAGCCACCTGATAGCGTTGAACCACAGATACATGATTAATTATTATCTCGGTAAATGCTTTGGTTGTTAAAATGATGGAAAAATGTGGCTGCAAGGTGTGCTGTAAAAATTGTGATGTAATATTACTGTATAAATGAAAAAAAGCTTTTGTAGCGGTCAGAACAAGTTTACACGCGAATAACTATAGTTCAAAATATTGGATTTTCGATGCCGAACCGAACCACAAATGCTGTAAACTGAAAAATACTTTTTGTGAGAATTTCCGTTGGTTTACTAGACATTCGCTCCAAGCTTCTACTGTGCGTACGAGTTTATAAGTTTGTCTCTCCCATTGATAAACTTGTTGCTGCATAATTGCATTATCTGGTCCACCGCACCCAGTCGCTGCTTACTCACTGGCATAGTGCGCGGGCTAGCGTTATGCTGCTGCCGATTATTGACCTCTGGATGTGATAATCAGCCGCTAAGCTGCAAATTAATAATACTTTCTCTTGTCTATTGCCATTAAACATAATTAATGTTACCGCTTCCGGACTCCACTGGGGGCACTGGAGCCCCGGCTGCTGGGAGGCTGGTGCTCTCTGTGATCGGCTGTGTGCGGTGACCGTGGGTCAGCCAGAAGCCGGTCGACCGGGGGTCGGCGGAAGAGAGCGACCAGTGCCCTGCGCAACCGAAGGCCCCAAACAAAACCCCAAACAACCCAAAATAAGAATTGATGAGCAGTTGCACGGTTCTGCTGATGTATTTGGTGCAGATTCGGAGTTCCATTGGGAGAAGGCAAAATCCGGCTATCTTTACGTCGCCAGGGCTGACGTCGTTACTTTGCCGATAAGGAGCGGTGCGGTGCAGTGATGATCCCGGCGTGCTATGGCAGGATCAGTGGTATGTCAGCATCCAGTCAGGTTTTTCCATGCAAAGTGAAACCGCCGCTAGTGATCTGCTTGCCGTCGGAAGTAAGCGCACCGGAGGTGGTGGCTTTGTATGCTGTCCGAGGAAGGTGCAACCGCCGCTGGGGGTCTGCTTGCCGTCGGAGGTAACTGTGGCCGTCACTGTTGGCTTGCATTGCCGTCCGAAGTAGGCGGTTGCAGTTAGTGGCACGCATTGTCGCCAGATGTAGGTGCAGTTGTGGCTGGAGGCTTACCTACCTGTTGGACACAATCCGGGCGTAGTTGCAGGTAATGTCTGGTCGTCGGAGGAGGATGTGGCCGTGATTGAAGGCCTGCCTTGCCGTCCGCGGTAGGTGTAGCCGTCTCTGTTGGCTTGCCTTGTCGTCGGAGCTGGGTGCGGCCTTAGTTATAGCCTGCCCTGCCGTCCGAGGTGGTGCAACAGTCATGTTGGCTTTCGTGCCGCCGGTGGGAGGGAAAGTCGTAGCTGGAACAAGCCAGCTTTGCCGTCAGAAGTGGTGGAGCCATCGTTTTTGGCTTACTGTCCGCAAAAGTTGGTGAGGGCATAATTGTTGGCTTGCCCTTCCGTTCGAGAAAGGTGCTGCCGTCGTTTGTGTGCATGCTTGCCGTCTGAGGAGGGCGTCGCCGTAGCTACGGAGCATGACCCGCGTCCGTGGAAGCTGTAGCCGGCTTTAGTGGCCTGGTATGTCGTTCGAGGAAGGTGCAACCGTCGCTGGGGGTCTGCTTGCCGTCGGAGGCAGGCGCGGCCGAAGTTGGTGGCCTTGAATGCCGTCCGAGGTTCGTAAAAGAACAGAGATCACTCGCGCGCACACGATATCGAAGGAGCAAAGACAGACAGCAGTGAGAACTGCAGAACCATGCAATGCGAGCACACGAACAGTACCAAGTGCAAACAGCATGCCCGTGCATGACGGCGGCCGCTTTGATCTAAGCGCCACGGCGACGCGCAGCGCCACCAACAGACTCACGTAACTCGCAACACACGGCGAAAGGAGACAGAGCGGGAGCGCATGTCCTCCAGCTAACATTAACATCAATTAACTCGTTAATTGTCATTAACACAGTCCCGACAAGAGGAGCACCGCACCCTGTTGACAGTTGCATAGATGCAAAGGCCATAGATGCACGCTATGCAACAGTTGCACAGTTGCATAGCATTTTAGAATTCAGCAAATTTTTAGAGATATCATAGCCGGAAGAAATCCATCAGAACCGAACGCACGCGGGTCAAAGCAGTCCTTAAAATTCATTTAGTAAACCGACCAGACGGCACGAAAACGTTCCCGCAGTAGGCTATAACGGGCGCTTTTTTGGCGATAGTATACTCATAAGTCATAACGAAAACGTTCTAACGCGAGGAAAACCCGAGCACATTGTGGGACTAAGAAATTGGATGCTTCGGTTTACCGCATTACGCATACATATAGAGCCTGTAAGCATTTCTCTGTTGGAACCCAGTACTGAGCCTACGGATAATAAATAAGCTCATTAAATAGGTTCTTGTAGTACTCTGTATGTTGTTCGCTGGTCTACAGAAAATTGGCTAGAGGAACCGTGGATCCGCTAGCCAATTTTCTGTAGACCTTTTTGTGTATATTTACGCTTTACAAAGTAAAAGGAGGGCTGCTAACGCAGGTATGTTATGTAGCTGCGAGTAAATTGTATCATAAGTAGACAGTCTAAAGTCTGCTTCAGGTTGCATTGTTGGATAAACAGATCATCCCATTAATGCCAGCACAGGCCATCCGACAATCCTCGGAGTTCATTTTCCCGCCCAGCTCTGACATCACCACAACGTAACCGAGGACCCCGCCGGCGATCTACAAAGGTCAGCGCTTTACTGTCTGACTCCCATAACATGTAGCAGAGTGGTACAGCTACAAGTTCCAACCAACCGTTAGGCAGGACTCGCGCGTGATTTCCACACCGGCCATGGTGAGGTTACAATTGTCTAAGTTCATCCATCGTCGGTGCGATTCCAGTTTCCACTTATCGGAATCCGATACTGTCTTCATTGTGACGACACACGACAACAAGGTCTTAAATTTCAATTTCTGCCAAAATAAATAGCAAATATGTCAACGCATGATGGTTTTAAACGATCGCCTCAGTTACCGTTTCACTAACGAGCGTTAGAACTGCGGTTTGGCAGATCAGAAGTAAGAGCGCCACCGCAATGCGCTGTGTGCCATCTACGCTGACTTGACCGTGAGCTAGGAAATTGCTGGATATCGTGTGAACATACATTAGCAGCACGGACATTGTCTCCAAGAAAATCAACAGGTTTACCCATTGCATCGATGCATCGTACTCGCCAATAAAATTGCACAGTAATCTGTGTTTGGCCAAAACCTCATCAAAACCGCATCTAGCATCGTTTATCGCCAGTAAATGCAATCTGTTGGTCAGATTTCGGTATATTGTCCACACCATCCACGGCAACAGCAAAACCAGACACTGTGCAACTTTTCGAGCACAGTAATTAATTATATGTATCCATACAACGGTCAGCCGAAGTTCGCGGGAGTAGTTTGTCACGAGCCACAATATTTTCGTACTGGACACGGTTGTCATCGAATTACTGCTGAGGAATTCGTTTGTCATACGCTGATGTTCCACGGAGAAAGAACTGATTATGCTAGAAAACAACGGATGAGCAGCTACTGAAACTACAGCAAATGCAACAAATAAGCATCCGTCCTTTATGCGTATACAGTCGGCAAATATGGTCGTTAGATTTTCACAGAAATTTGTGAGACAACGGTGGCTGCGCCAGAACATGGTGATGTAGACGATTAGAACTGGATGCAGACACCAGTAACGAAACGCTAAAAACAATTCCAGAATATTCTTGTAGGTTGATACTTTCCAATCAAAGGCCCAAATATACACTCCTTCCACTACCAAGAGCAGCACAATATAACAACAGCAAATGCCGTTAACAAAGAGCTTCAGAAATTCACGTCTGTTAATTTTTTTCAACGGGTTGGGAAAGTATCCACTTAGATGTAATAGTAGAAAAATACACAGTATCACGAAGTGGACAGATTGAGCGGGATACAGCAGAGTGAGCGTATTCATTCTTTATAAACACGCGCTGTAGCACTCAAATGACAACCAAAAAAATAACTGTAATCATAGAAAATAAACTGAGATTTGTTTTGCTACAGACACATGAATACGCCGATAAGAAAGCATCACAGAATAGCGGTTTACTAATTTTTTTCGCTGTCAGGAAATATCATTCGATATCAACGGACACCGCACAATATTAGGAAGAAAACGCTTGCAATCTAATGTACACAATTTAAATACGCATTTGTTCATTCGGTATAACTCTTGCGGTGCACTGGAAGCAGCCAAAGCTTAAGCTGCGCAGCAAATTCGTACGTGCGGTTCTCACCGCAACAGGACAGGTGTCAAAACGCTTTCCACTTTTCAATTGTGCAAATTCTAGCGCCTAGCAGCTGCAATGCCAAAAGCATTTCATTCCAGCCCATGTTGGATTCGAAGCGCAAAGTACAGTAGTTATCGATTAATCCATACAAAAAATTTTCAAATGTAAAAAGCAGTAATTTGCGAAACTTTTCCAGAACACGACCGTTGTAAACTAGCTTATTGCAGACATAACGTGTTTTCGCATACATGGAGCACCGAAAAGACTTGTCTTACAAACCGGCTCGCTGCATCCAAGCACTTCTGCTGTGTTTTTTTATCCTGGCACATGCATGCGGATACTTTCGCAGTCCCTTCGAAACCATTTACACTCGCCGCATATTAAACCGAGTAATTAACTGCATCTTGTGCTGTTACGTAGCGCTTCAGTTGTTAACAGACAGTGTATTCATCCGTGTCTTTAACCGTGATCTTAGTTCCTATCAGAGTGTAACAGAACTGTTGTTCTCCTTCCGAATTTACTTGATCGCACCATTGACTATAGTCTACGTTGGTCTGATGTGGCGGCTACACGGTTGCCTGACACGCTTTTCCGATGAATTACAACTGACATTTTCGCTATACATTAGCAGCGGGGAAGCGGTGCTTCTGATATCGTTAAGCATCCTTTTAGTGTCATTTTATCCACTGTATGCGACAGTGACGTCATATCAGAGCGACGGAGAGAAAATAAAAGCGGCGCTGATTGCTTCTCAAAACCACGTAATCAATAGAAAAACTGCGGATGTAGCCTGGCTCATCAACAACCTTCCGCCCATCGCGTGTCAAGCAGTGGGTATTGTTCATAGTATTAGTTACTGTGCACGGAAGATCGTGCAGTGCTTCATTATCATCTTCACGTGGATCGTTTGCATAATTTATAAGAAAATCTGTAATGGTATTTCCTTATTGGTGGACAATGTCAGGTGCAGTGGGTATGACGAACTTGAGCGTCTGTTGCGGCAACATAAAGTGCTGCGTGACTTAGTGCAGGAGTACGACCAATCCTGTCGCTGGATCAATTTTTTGGCATATTTGGAAATTATGTCCGTTCTGCTCATGTACATGTATGAATTATGTAAGGATTATGTGGCACATGATCGAGCGGAATTACGAGATACGATGCATGTCGCGGTGGCGGGACTTCTGCTGATTTCTCAGACGTCTGCTCTGACGTTTCTTACTGAAAAGGTTATAGTAATAACGTTCTGTTATTATTATTAATGTCTCAACTGTCAAATATAAAGATACTGTTTAGTGTTACCATTACTGTTTTAGAAGGATGAATTTTTTAAAATGTTACGCTGCATAACCAGTTTGGAAGCTTTGCCAAAGCAGCGCAAAAAGCAACTGAAATCCTACGTCCGGAACATGGAGCTGAGGGATGTTAATATTACCGTTGCCGGTCTGCATATGACTCGTGAAACCTGCATTGCGGTTGGTTCAATTACACCGTGTGCGCTTTTTATCATAAAAATGTTTTCCAATTGCAGATGGCTGCCGGAATACTTGGCTACATCATTTTGTTCTCGGAAATGGGTGAACAGAACACCAGCACACTCCTTAATGCAAGTCCCGACGCGAACATTTCTAAATATGCAAAGGTGTAATAATACATTTGCGAATTATTGCTTGATTTATAAAGCAGAAGCTGCAAAAACATGAATCATAGTTTTTATTGCATATCTTTGTACTTTTTCTAACGTAACGAGATTTATTCCGTTCCACGATTCCTTCACAATTACTTTTTGGTTCTTTTGCATTTACATTATTGTAATAAAAATAGTAAACAGTAAACACCGCACCGTTCTGGCATGTTAGCTTTCAAAAATTTGCAATGGTTCTTCGGCATACTTGTTTTCTCGCTGACAGCAAGCAATCAACTGGATTTCTAAAAATGAACGATCTAAAATGAACGATGGCGAAACTAATGAAATGAACGGTTTCTTGGCAAACTCTGTTCCTGTTTCAGTGAACCGGTAACGCAGCCATGTGCCAGTTGAAAATACAGATAAAAAGCTTATCGGTTAACAATAGCTGCGGAACATATCTATACGTAGCTCATAGCTGATTAAACCAAAATTCGCAACGGTATTGGTATTTCGGCGAGTGTACACTAATCTGAGCGGATTAGAAAAGTAGCCGAAGAAATGCGCCAGCACGACGAATGATCGTACCAAGTTGGTGTTAAAAAATATTGTCGATGGCCCGTTACCTCAGCACTGCAGCTTGCCAGGTTTGTCATTTTTTGTTAAATGTCACGTTTAACAGAGTAGCGGAAATCGCTAGCCTGTGCTATACGGAAGTTTATATCTCGAATTTATATTACTGCATCGCCTTCCGCTAGTACTACGAGAATGTTGTGATAGTCAAGTTCTTCGGCTCGTCGGTTACAACCGACCGACGACTTCCAGTCGGGAAATGTCAGTGCAGGTGTGACTAAGCAAAACACGAGCTCCTGCGCCTAGCAGCTGTTTAAGGTACGAGAACATTACGTGTATTCAAAACAGGGTGAAAAGCGGCACTATCACTCGTGTTTGACAGTTTTGTGTGAATGATTATAGTTTTATGAACTCTAAAATTTCAGTTGGTTAGGGCTTGCTTGAGTATTTGTACGCTGAGAAAGTTATCCAAGCAAACAATTTTTCGTCCCATCTGTGTACAGTCGTTGTATGTACTCGTACGATAAACGTGTTGTGCCGTCAGCTGGTCAACTGCACCTATCGTTGCTTATTTATTTACATTAGGAGGCGCTATGATGCTCATGACCTTTGGATGCGCTTATCAGCTAATAATCTCCAAGTAATGAGACTGACCGCCATTAATCATTATGCCAAGGTAAGCAAATGGAGCACCGCGCCCTGCTGACAGCTGTAAGGCGTGTAAAATACAGCCCATCTAAGAGTGGTAGCGTGACCTTCGCAAATTCCTTTGTCATTAAAACTGATCGAACAATAATGCGCCTAATCAAAGCAATACTCAAACAATTTTTAACAACTTGTAAACAAACCAGATTTTAGCGAAATCGCTTCAATAATGCGCTTTTAATGCGTCATAGTCGCTTATTGTCTGGTCGGGTGGTTTTAGCAGTACTTTCAATCATCTATGGAAATAAAGAAGACAGTGAGTAGTTAATGTACGCCTCCAGTATAAGGCTGTAAAAATGGTTCTCTCGTGTAGTCCATACCGCGCACATCACCGATTCTCTGCAAGAACCCAGTAATGAGTTTGCAAATAATTTTAAATGTGCATTTCTTGTGTTCCTGTTGCACACTCACTCCCGAAATCAATAACTGTTTGGACTGCGAACCGACTGGTCAGTCGGTTCTCTCTCTAATTTATTAGTCGTTCGTTGTAAGTTTTCTTTACAATTTAATAAAAGCGCTGCTAAATATAAATGTGGTAATTTCTTATTTTACAGTCGACATTAGCTGCTCCATGTTGCATTGTTTGATGCAGCCACAGTCTCATTCTTGCCAGTACAAAGAAGTGGGCCATCTTCAGAGCTGGTTTTCGCGCTGAGATCTGACATTACCACAATGTAGCCGAGGACACCGCCGGCGATCTGCAAAGCGTGTTATGTTACTGCATTGTTCGAACAGCAAACATACAGTGACCAGCAACCGCTATACAGGACTCGCGAGTAATTTCCACACCGGCAATGGTAAGGTTGGCACAGCCCACGTTCATCCAGCGTCGGTGCGATTCCAATTTCTTCTTGTCAGAATCCGATACGCTGTCCAGAGTGCCAGCATACACCAGCAGACTTTCAAATTTGTTTTTCTAACCAAATAAACAGCCAATACGTCAACCCTTTATCGGGGTTAACCATCGTCAAACACCGTCGATCTAAATTACCGTTTCACTGAGCAGCGTCATAGTTGCAGTTTGAAAGATTAAAACTAACAGCGCCACGACAATCCGTTGTGCGCTTAGCGCGCTGACGTCCCCGTGAGCCAAGAAATCGCTCGACAGCGTGTAGACGTACATAAGCAGCACGGACATTGTCTCCAGGAAAATCCATAGATTCAACCATTGGGTCGAAGCATCGTACTCTCCAATAAAGTCACTTAGTATCCGGTGCTTAGTCAAAAGCTCATCAAGACCGCACCTGCCGGCATTTGTCGCCAGCGTTTGGAATTTATCGGTTAGATTGCGGTAAATCGTCAACACTATCAACGCCAACAGCAAAACCAGACACTGTACAGTTTTTCGAGCGCAATAACTGACTAAGTGTATCCACACAACGGCCAGCCGTAGTTTGCGTGAATAGCTTGTCACGTGCCGTAAAATTTTCGTACTAGAAGCCGTTGTCATCGAATGACCGTCCAGAATTTCGTTTACAACACGCTGATGTTCCAATGAGAAGGAACTGACTATGGAAGAAAAGACTGGATGAGCGACTACTGAAAAGACGGCAAATGTTACTAACAAACATCCCTCCGTTCTGCCGATGTTACCGGCAAATGTGACCTCTAGATTATCGCAGAAATTTGTAAGACAGCGGTGGCTGCGCCAGAGCATGGTGATGTAAGTGATCAGAACCGGATGCAGGCACCAGTAACGAAAGCCTAAGAACAGCTCCAGAATATTCTTGTAGGCTGACATATTCCAGTCAAAAGATTGGACATAAAATCCTTCTGCTACTAAAATCAGCACAGTATAACAACAGCAAATGCCGTTAACAACACGCTTCCGCAATTTATTTGTTTTGATTTGTTTCAATGGGCTCGGAAAATATCCACATAGATGTAATAACAGCAGAAAACACGATATCACGAGACGGACAGATTGAGCGGGATGCAGCAGATTGCGATTATGCTTCTGCATTGTGTTCTCAGCAATCGCGGCACCAGCTGAATTGGCTACCCAAAAAATAACTATAAGTAGAAAAAAAAGGTTCTGATCTTTCGCGCAGCTGAATATACAAATAAAAAGAAGCTTTCGTTTTTCTGAAACAGCGAGTATCAACGCATCATACGAGTATTGTACAAGAAGCGATTGCACTCTATCTGTAATGTGCAAAATTCAAATACGTATTTAATTCATTCGATACGTTTTTCCGGTGCAGCTAAAACGGTCAACGTTAACGGTGCGCAGTAAAATGTATACAAAGTACAGTCTGTATTGTGGACACAATGACACAAGCTTGAAAAGCTTTCCGGTTATCGTTTGCGCAGAATGTTAGCGCAGCTGCTGCTTGTCAATTGTAGTGCCAAAACATTTTATATCGGTAAAAGTCGGATTCGAAGCTCCGACTTTCTGTATACGACTTATTTCTATCGATTAATACTCGCAGAAAATTTCAAAGATTTAGTAAACAGTGAACTGCAAAAACGTTTTAATAAGCGCCTGTCGCACATTACGAGAGATAATTAGACAGTAGAGATTAATATTATTCAAAATGCTCTCGGATACGTGCAGCACCGAAAGGACTTTTATTAAAACCCGTTGCGGCTTTTAAACGCTTTTGCTGTATTCTTCATTCGAGCTGGTGCTTGCGTTGGACAGCAACGGTCGCAAGGGTAATTGGACGCAAGTGCACTGAATTTACTTTCTAGCAGGCAGAAGTGATAACATCCGTCAGAATCTTTCAAAAACGTCTTCGTTTATACATAAACATGTATTCTGTAGTCTGTACATACAGATCATGCACTTAAATCTCTGACACATTCGACAAAATTGTAATTGTATTGCATACTACCTCTTTTATAAAAATAAATAGTCGTGCCCTTATCACAAAGCTCCATAAAATTACCCTGGTTATGCCTTTGAAAGCTTTTGCGAGCGTGCTTTTGCATCAGGTAAGCTCCTAATCATCATCGGCGCTCTCACCGGTATCATTGCTGTTGTCGCTGGTTCCTGTCGTGCCGCTGCTGATGCTTGGTTTTCGCTTTCGCATTTTGAACCAGTAAAAAAGACCGCCAGCTGCCGCAGCCAAAGCAACCTATAAGAAGCATCACATTGCCAAAAATTTCTTAATGATGTCGCTACTGGTACCGAAGACTACTATTCAGCTGCTTGGAAGAATGGCAATCAAATTTCTAATTTGTGCTTCTGTTTTCCGTCTCCTGCAGCTACTGCTGTTGTTCAAGGAGAAATAAGTGCACTGACGATTTTCAGACCACTATCGTGCTGACAACTTGATAAGGACTCTTTGGTGACCGACAAATCGGCTACTGAATGAGTTGTTTCAGCGACTTGTTTCAACATACCAGTCCAATGGAAATTCCTGCAATCAATCCCGCACTGGAACCACTACCGCCTAAAAGCAAAACACAGACTATGACCGTTAAAGGATTATAAGGTCAGGTTACCACTTACCAGCATCCTTGACACTGTTACCGGCCATAGTACTAGCATCGGTGGCTGTATCGTTGCTTTTGGCGGTCGTAGTGTGGCTGGTATCACTGAGATTATCACCATTTGAACCATTCGTCTTGAGCATCCCATGCAATACGGCCAGTGAATAATCGGCAAACTGACTGGGTTGTGGCGTGTCGCTTGCCGTATAATTCTTCTGTAATCAACATTTGAGAAAGATGACTAAAATGATCACGTAATACCTATCCCGCACAACAATCATAATAATTTTTTCGTGTACCGGTAGAGCGGGTTGTTGCATGACTTCGTCCCATCCAAGCTTATTGCAGTTATCTTCGGCGCAGATGCACCTCCGGTCGATCATTGGCATACCATTAGGACCCGGCGGCAATTTGGTTTGCACTAATTCGATGCAAACCATTTTCTGGCCTTTCGCCATGGTTTTCCACAGCTCGGTGTCAAGCTTTGTAAACACCGAACAGTGCCGTGTCACGGCTGGCGCTGCGGGATAACGCACCACAAAATCGCACAAGAGCATTCGGTTATGGTTTGAGTAATCGTTTGATGCCAGTCACGGCGACAGATATAGTCACCGGTCAGTTGGTGTAGATTATCGGCTTCTCGTATTAGCCGACCGAACTGGGATAACTGTAAGAGCGCGCACAAGAAAATGCTTGTTGCTGGTTCATGGTTGTTGCGTTAATTCGTAACCCTTCCTCGATGACCTCGAAGTTTTAATTTAGATAAATTATCACCGGAATAGTTAGGTAAACTCAGTAAGAATAGAAAAAAGATATACGAAGACGTATGAAAGTAGAACTACGCATAGGAGACCGTCACTTTGGAAACAAACATTCTCTTGTCCAAGTATAAAAGTTTGTACTTGCTTCGTTTTGGTATAAATTCGCAAACGCTTGGTGACACTAGGGACGGAATAGGTAATTTTTATTTTAGAAAGTAGAACCCTGCATACAAAGTATTTTTATTAATTTTGTATTTGTCAAACTATTCCGTTACAGATCGAATTGAACCAAATCGAATCGAATTAATCCAACGTCTTAAAAGCTGCAGTGATCAGTTGTTTTGCGCGCTCCCACCATTATCCAGACTACTTAGATGCAGGTAAAACGTTAACAGCGCCAACTCACTACTACTGTGGTCGCGTCTTAGCGGGCATTTTGTTGTTAATTTTGCCTACTCTACAAGACCGCCGAAACTATATAAAACTCATAACAAAGAAACGTATTCGGGCGTCTTTTCTGGATAAAAAATTAGAGCATTCGCAAGCCCTTGTATTTTCTACTTAAGACCGCTCTTGGAATGGAAAGTGAAAAAACCTACGAGTAAGTGACCTAGTATTTTTGCGAACTGATTACCGAATACTGGTGGTTTACTGCCTTCGAGCGGTCGTATGCCGGTTGCGATGTAACACGTCGTCGCTCCAGCGGCGGGATCGCAGGTCATCGTGCTGGTATTTTTCATTGTGGTACACCACTCGGGGAAGGAGTTCTCTGGAAAACTACACAGCTGGCACTGAAGCGCTTTAATACCTGCAAAAACAATACCAAAATTACTTTTGATCACTGCGGCACAGTCGGATTTCACTGCAAGAGCCATACACCGGCATCCACCCAAGATAGTCTTCATCTGAGGAGATTACAAGCAAAAAGTCGGTTTATGGTAGGGATCCAGAGATGGAAACTAAACTTAACGATTTCTGGTCTTGATTATTCGATTTGAGTAACTGTACACTACTACACATACAGTTAGTAGTTAGTACTGTTCCAAAATTTTTTATTACGATAATATGCGATGAAACTTATAGCATATTTAGATACGTTCAGGAAGTTTAATCTAAATTTTGCAACTGACCCATAAGAAAAGAAAGCTGTTGCATGACTTTCACGTTTGGTCAAAATATTTTGTTCTCATTCCTGCATCTGAAGGCATTTGGCCGCACGCAAAACCGTAAAACCTAAAACCGCAAACGCAAAACCGGTCCTAACAATTATGTCAAAAGCCCTAAAATTTCAATGCAACCTTCTGAAAAATTTTGTACAGCTCTAAAAGTATTCCCGAAGTCTTGCCCAATAAAACCGAAAATAAGGTTATTTGTGATGTTCTTCCGCTAAATTAGCATAATTTTGCGGGCACTAAATATTGCAATGCAAAAAATAAATAACAATTTTGTTGGATACCTGCTTTAACCAAAGCAAAATCATCATTTTTACCACTCAGATACGCAATCAAACGATCATATTAAACCATAACAGAGTAATCTGCACAAATAAACAATTATTTTTTTTGAGTCGGTTTTTTCATCCGAATCGACGGCGATTGAACAACGCCCCCGTAAAATTTTGGTATGAATGTAGAATTTATATCGCAAAAATACTAACCGAATATTGATGTTTTCCCTACCGGAACCGAAAGCCCTCATAGTAGCGCGCCGAAAAAATTTTCCGCCTTTAATATTCTGTTTTTTTCTGATTAATACTTGCAGTTAAATATCAGCACATATTGTTAACTGAATAATTTCAGTTCCATGCAAAACCATACCTAGAAGTTTGGAACAGATTATCAGGAACAAAATTGTGTGAAAGGGCATCGCCACAACAGAACAAAGTCATAATTTGTTATCCGTGAATCGGCACATGGCCCACTGTCCACTTCATGAAAACTGCATGGGCTGACGTTTACATCACAACAAATTTCTCAGTTTTAAGCATGCCATCATGCCGTACATTTAAAACAGCTTGAGTCATTTAACGCTTATTATATTATTTCACAACGCACAAAAAATATAACATCGCAAGATAAGAAACAGTAAGTACATCGCCAAAGCAGCGTTACAACAAATCGTCGAATACCGATGACTTTTCTGTACGACAGACATCCGATTAAAAATAAATTTACAAGAAAACCAGTACAAAACAATTCAGAGTTGAGGCTTACATCAAAAAGCTTTAAGTCACTACGAATGACGCGTAGGTACTTCGTACAAATGACAAAATGATACGATTAAATACTCCAGTGATTATTTCTGCATGCGATACAGGGATAGGCGGATAGTACGTACGTAGTACTAACAGTGTTAGTAATATATATAGTACTTAAAAAATTAAGAATTAGTGATTACAAGAAGTGGTAATGCGGTGTGGAAATGTGCTTTTAACTTTCGGTAAATCTTTACGTATCTGTGGGGTGCATAAGTTCAATTTCCTTATTTTTATTAATTTTTCCTTTTTCACTGCCAGGCAACAATGCGCACTCAACGTCAACCGCAACAATGCTAGCCTGCTAGGTACCTCTAGTTTGTACTAGGTACCTTCTCGTACAATTATTTTATACGACCATTTTCTCAATAGCAGAGTAGTTTAAATTATTCTCAATAGCAGAGTAGTTGACTACTGAAAATACACTACTGTACAGTATACTGTGCAAATAATGGCTTTTGTATAATGATAATAATTATCGTATTTTTATGTACCACGATACGTACAAGGTCGTCTGTACGTTCTCTTACTCGTTAGTACTCGATAACACATGCACAGAGTACTAGCAGCTAGCAACTCCACCACACGAGGTAGCTGTTTGCAGTGGCCCCGCCTACAGATACGGTTTGCCAAGCCACCTCGTGCGGTGGAGCTGCTGACTTTGTAACGCCAAGATGCTGTTCGAAATTTCGAATTTGAGCCGAACTCGTTGCTAGCGGCCCAACATTTTTACACTGCCCCTGTTCATGTTTATTTTCACGAAGGTGAGGTTGCAAAACTCAAGCAGCAAGAACCTGCGAGGTTTTTTATTAGTTACAAATTATACGTCCCGTTCAGAAATTCCTCTCATCGCCCGTTCAGAAATTCGACCCGTTGCTCAGTCCGGTTCATAAATTCGTCCTGCGACCTGAGATACCGTGTAAAGTATGGAGAGTGGCGAGCCAGTTGCATCTCGTTCTGTCTCCGAAGGGGAACTGATAATATCGTGCCAGCCATGGGTGTGGGCCTTCGGATCGGCAGGGTACAAAAAGCGCTGTGCAAACTGTTTCCAGTCGCGCGACACACTAAGCAGATGCTCCCGATGCAAAGTGCATGGCTACTGCGACGAAGATTGCCAGGTTGGTTGGGTTTGTTCTTCATCGTGAATTCGGGTTGGCGCGAGCATCTGAAGACTGCGAGATTTCTTTCATATTTGAAGAAGCAAGACTGGGACAGGGAGCACAAAACGGAATGTCGCATGCTCCAAGGCGTCGCCGCTTCCATCGAGGCGTCGAACGGATTCAACTCGGAGGAAGAGAGCTGTATGCCTGGGACTTTGCTGTTGGTTGCCAAAATCGCCAACAAAATCAAAGTACGCTACGTTGTTAACTTTCATTGCCTTCTTCAATATTTACCAACCTGCTGATCATTGTAATTTGTAACTGAAATATTCCGACCTTAAAATATTCTACGAAGAATATCCTAAGGACGATAGACATTGCAAATGCCGATAAAGTTATTTCTCTGTTTTTGTGTCAACTAAGCATTAACACTAAGCAGATTTACGACACTAATTATCTTAATAAACAAATTATTAAATTAATACCAATAAAATAATATAATACGTATTTAAAGCAAATTTTTTTTCAGTATTAGGTTAGACTGGCAGATGTACCCTTTTATCAAAGCAAATCGGCAAAATTTTAACAATTATTATTATTACTTAATACCACAATGAATCAATATTGCCTGCCTCGGAATACATACACGTATAAAAAAATTCTAATAGCAACCGAAAAATAGTGCATTTCTTTGCATACCAAAATAATCCCGATAATTAAAAAAAAAACTAACAATTTTAATTTTAATACAGAATTTTTGGTTTTGCTCTTTTCTGAATTTGTTTTTGCAAAAATGAAGTAGATGGCTATCCGCCTAATCGTCTCTCCGTTTTCCAGAGAAATGCTCTGTGTGACCTTCCTGGACGGGGCAGCATGACCGCTCAGCAGGTTCTGGACATGTTCCCTACCAATCCAGCTTCAAATTCGGACGTGTCAATGTGCGTTCAAGATTACAATATTTGTTCTGGTGACGGAGCAACATTTTGTAATTTTATATTTATGATTGTTTTTGCTTCATCTTATTGAATTAATCACGAAATTAATTTTTAATATTTTTACATGCTTCTTTCGTTTGGTTTTTAATCTAATTATTTCTTTGTATTTTGCTGTATTTTTATTCATTTTATTTGTTGTACATCTCAATACAAAATTGACGAAGTGGTTTTCTAGGGGCGGGTGGTCCCTTTTGGGGCAGAAGTTGCAGACACCCGTGCTGACTATGCTGGAGTACTTGAAACTGGTGCGCCATGAAGCCTTCCCTATTCGTGCCGCGGAGGACGTGTGCGTGGGCATCGCCCTCTTCCCCACGGTACGCTATCGGGCTATGACACCGGTGTGCTCGGATGTCAGTGTGACCATGTGTATGACCTGGCGCTCATTGATGGTGTACGCGACGGAGGACATCCCGCATTACTCCGGATTGCAGGATGTAAGTAACCCGCATTGATTTTTTTCCCGGTGAGCATGCGTGAGACGGTGATGCTATAAATGTCAACCAAAGCTGGAGTACATAACATAAACCTAAGCTTAATTAATAAAAACTCTTTGCGACCAGTTGCGTTATGGAATTCAGTGTTTCTTTTATAAACGCTGTTTTGTTTTGGTACAATACATAGTTTGTACTCGTATCATGATACTTATTAAAGGTTTTGTGTTGTTGAAAAAAAACTATATTTAATCAGAAAGTAAACTGCTAAAAATCAAATCAATTGTTAGTGTTACTGTTATTTGTTGTCAGTTAGCATAAAACTCAGTTATTATCAGTAAACATAAAAATCCCTAAATTGAATTAGATGTAAAATAAAAAGTCAACTACTAACAGCAGTAACATTACAGATAGAAGTAACGGTCGGTAGTGCGACCAGCTGCGTTTAAAATATGGAATTATGAGTTTGGAATATTTGGAAAATATTAAAAATCTGAAGACGCGGAAATGCTAAAGTACAGATGTATTAGCCTCACTGGGCGGGGCCAGCTGTTAAAATGTTGAACAATTTTTAAAATTTTTACAATTGTAGAAATTACAATTGTACAATTTACAACTGTACAATTACTGACTGTACAACTGTACAATTTACAACTGTAGAAATTACAACTGTACAATTTTTACAATTGTAGAAAGGGAGGTGTGCCGCGGTAGTGGTACATGGTGCCAAATTCTCTACATGTACGAAAGCTTTCGTCTTCGCGCACCTTCAAACTCGTTTTGCTAGGTTTTCTGACATTCTGTTGCCAAATCATTTATATAGAAGTACGTACATTGCGTGAAAACCGTTCGGACGCGCAACATCCGTTTGCGGAGCTATGGCAGTGATGGAATTCCAAAAATTTAAACGCACAGAGGTGTACCAAAAGTATCATTACAAACAGATGTTCTTACGATTAAGATTTTGCATGAAAACGCACATTACCATGAAGATCGTTCTTCCTCCGAACCTGCTTTCCAGCATGTTTTTGAAATTTTTAATTGAATTTTGAAAATTTCAAAGCCAACTTACAATTTGAAAAAAAATTGTGAAGGCTGGTTCGTTGTGCAAACGATTTTATGATCGTATGCAACTATGCATTTTTATGCACATTTAATGAGGATGAGTTTATGCTGAACCTTTTGGTACACCTTTATGCGTTAAAACTTTGGAAATTTTTCAACACCGAAGGCTCCCCAACCGGATGTTGCGTACACGTTTCACACTCGTCTGTACAAATAATTTGTTAACAGAATGTCATAAACAATGCGAAATGTGTTTAAGAATGTGCGGAAGCGAACCTTTTCGTACATATATGCGGTCACGAATTGGTATTATGCATACCGGGACACTTTCCTTACCTGGTCTAAATGCTGGAGAACTAAACGCTCGGAAAGTTTTTAGACTACAGATATGCAGAATTCCCAAGGCGTGTGCTCATAAATTTTAATTTTTGCCCGAGATTAGCACTTCCTGCTTCCGGGTATCTGTGTGGAAACTTGAGAAGAACTTTGGGGAAAGAACTTTATTAATATTTTCGTATTCTTAGGAAATATTACTACGTAGGTGATCTATGTTTCGGGCAGTATCAAGCGCACAGAAATATTAGTATTTTTTGAAATTTTTGCTGTACAGATACAGAGTACAGTCTCTTCTCGAAAGAAACAGCTGTGAGAATGTTGTTAGTGTGCCTGGATTTCTGAAACTCGCTCGTTCTGTTGGCAGGGAAGAATTCAAGAATGCAATACTTCAGTTTAAATTTTTTATAACTTTAAAAAAAATCTAGAATTAAGAGCGAATTAAGAGGATTTCTTGGAAAAAAGACGTAGCGGTTTATGAATCCGTATTGTAAGTCAATATTACAAAATTTAAAATCAAACTAAAAAATAAAAATGCCACGTGAAACAAAGACATTCGTATCCTTCCGTTGTTTTAGTTGTGCTCTGGTGTTTGCAGTTGCGATGCAATGTGCTGAATTTCCATCCGTTTCTGATGTCGTCGATGCAGCGCCGTGCTTGTTTTCAGCAGAGAAACGGTCAAAGTTGCACATGTCGTAAATGCACACCAGAATATGTAAGAAATGCGGCTGCAACCTGTCATAATATGTTTTGCTAATATTTATGTAGATACAGAAATTGTTCGATTGCGGAATTTGTTTTTGGATTTAGGAAGCGGACATGAATTTAATGTACTGCATTACGCCTGGATGCAGCCAGCGTATTCCAAGCGATCTGCGAGCGTTGAAGCCATGCCCCAAGTGTGGGGCAACTAACAACGCCCAGCTGGTGAAATTTCGCCATTTAATGGACACGTATGACGCCATCTGGCGTGGCGGTCTGGCTCCGGCGGACCAGGTGGAGCCGAAGGGAAAACTTTTCGAAGAAATTGAGGCGGCCGGGGTTCTGTATCCGGACGCCCATTTACGGTATATCTGTGGGTTCCCCGGACATTCCGCGAGGCTCTTCACCGATTTCACCCGGTTCGATGCGGACTGGACGTTGTTACAGGAGATGGTCGCCTGCTTGCGGTAATGGTTAATATTTTACCCACAGTTTTCGGCATTTCAATCGCTTAATCGTTGCAGGAAGGTTCATCCGAAGCTGGACCTGACGCGGGCCACCAATTTGCTGGGAGCCGCATTCGACGTGATGCGGTTCTTGCTGAAGGCCGTCCAGGGCGCGGATCCGACGCAGCCCGCATCTGAATCCGGTCGGGCCGCGGCCCTGATGAGCACGGTACGTCCGGTCGCCAACAGCTGGTACCGAGAAGCCTGCGATATCTACGATAAACTGCTGGGCCCGGGCTCGCATGCCGGACGTTCGGATATCATGCTGGGCATGTTCGAAATGGATGTGTTGTATGGATTGTAGATTGCAAGGAACGGCTACAGGAATACGATGAGCTGTGCCGTTGTGTGATGAATGAGTGCAGTTATTTTTTACTTAAACGCTTCTTTCATTTTCTGACATTTTTCTACGTACTCGTATATGAGACTTAAAGGGCGACGTAATTCTTAGATTTGCGTGACTACAGTGCTTATAGAATTATATGTTATGTACATTTACCTACTGTACACGTAAGTGAAAAGTGTGCAATGTTCAGAAAAGATATTCATATAATATGAATATCTTCATAATAATATTATTATGTACGCACGCAAACACTCTTATTACTGCAATCGCAAGTAAACGAACAGAAATAAAATGCGAACTAATTATGGAAATCGATTGGACAAAAATGATCCTCTTAAGATAAGTTTACTTATTGCGTTACTGGTCACTTTTTATTTTTGTGTGTAGAGAGAATAAAATTTATCTGAGGAAGAAAATTTTTTATATCGCCGATCCGCTAATAAAGTCCGCGTGATCTCCCGACAAGCAGCAGAGTACAGAGTACATCAAATATATCAGGTAGTTGATCCATCGCGGATCCAATATACTCGATCCGCGATCAACGGATGCAAAATAAATTAGACAACTAATAGCGCAAGAACGAGAAAAGTCATGAGTAAAGCTGAATCAAAGAATTTCGCGATAATGCACAACACAAAATATTTCAATAACCACTTGCAACATGAGCGAAGTCATTGTACAGCCATAGTACAGCTTTCTGGAGTTTTTTGGAAGTTTCCGCATGGTACAGTACTGTTGTCCGGTGTATTCCAATACGAATATGGCTCGAATAACAAATCACGCTGACCAACAGGTACGTAGGTACGTATTTGACAATGGTTTCAATGCATTAAAAACTCAATCTGAAAAGGTGGGCGTGCACGATAACTGATAAGTTAGTTAATCGGCTTAAAGAGCTTACGAAGCTGTCGATATTACTATTTAAACGGTCTTGGTACGTGCACTCCAGTTATGACGTCGTTTTCAAGGAGCACCTCCACACTTATTTCATCCGCTGTCAGGGGCTCCATCTGCTCGAAACATTGCATAAGGATTTGTGCATGCGGGGTGATAATAAATTATAATTACCTTAGAGGTCACTGCCAATAATCTGAAAACCTGAAGTTAAGCTTTGTATAACTTCGCAATTTGGCAAATGGGAGTGTGACATTTGATGACGCAAATTTGACGCGCAATATTTTCCCATGGGACATTCGGACGCCGAGGCACTTTGGGTGGGTAATGGGGCATTTCGGGTTGGAACATATGGCTTTGAGATTGTTTCATTTTGCTGATCTCGTACAATTCGTGTCGGAGCTCTCTAGCCGGGCGACGAGTCATAAAAAACTCGACGCGCTCCGTTATTAAAGGTTAGGTTTAGAAATTTCTCAGTTTTTCTATGTTTTTTTTTTGCTGTCTCGAATTTCTTGAGTTGCTTAGATTTCCTAGGTTTTTTATTTTTTCTTACACTTTTTTATATTGTATTTTGTTTTCTTGTGTCTTCTGTTGTTTAATTATGTTTTATTTTGCTTCAATTCATTGCGTTTTACTTTTCTCATGTACGAGGAGGAGTTACCTTGGCCCGATCAAAGGCATATGCACGACCATGAACCGATCACTGTGCACGCTAAGCCACGTGGTTGTGTAACACGGTTGGCCGAACCAGCGATGGCAGCGAACGGGAGTCAGCAGCACGAACATCTGATCATTCAAACTTTTACACCCCGTGCTATAAAGTACCCTTTTTTTAAACTTTCCAACGGATCCAACGAACGTTTGAAAATATTAAGAAAACAGAAACTTTTGGCAGTTTGTTAGGAGATACTCCATTGTAAACCAAGAAGCTTTTGGCGGAATTTTTCGTAAACATAGCACAGGACTTCAGTCAGTTCCAAAAGGCTGCATAGCCTGCATTCATGAAAATCTCACGTGGTTCTCGTGCTAGACATATAAAAATATGTGTATGTACCCTGTTTCCCCCAAGTTTTGGAATATTACTGTAGTTGGCAGGTTTCAAAAAACACACAGGAGAGAGGGTCACTGAGGGTGCTCACTGCTCAGATAGGATAGCAAACGGCTGATTGACCTGGTTCCGTGCTGCCGTCGCTGGGTGGTAAGCCATGTTGCACACACATGGAAGCGGTGATCGGCTTATGGTCGTGCGTATGCCTTTGATCGGGCCAAGGTAGTTCCTCCTCGTACAGCATTCTTGTTCTTTCTCATGTTATCGTTGGCTGTTTTAAGCCTTTTTGTTTCTTGCCTGTTTTATTAACTGTAAGCTTGATCAGCTATTCACCTAAAAGACGAAGTGTCTCGGCGTTCAATCGATCGTGCGACGAAATGTCTGCTACATACTACAGATGTCCTGAGTCTAGTTATCCTCGGCGAAATGTGACGGTGCCCTTTAACCAGGCAATGCTGGTGGCATCACAAAATTTTTCGCTATTTTTTTCCCATTTCCAGGATATAAGTTAAAATAATTACTACTTGTACCATAGAATTCTGTTAGTAGTACCGAGTCGCGTATTAGAAAGCAGCAAGATCAATGCCTATCTATATATACAACATTTCGGATCTTGGCTTTATCTTACGCCAGATAATTTTACACAATTCGTGCATGCAAATACGGAGAACGAACAACAAACAACGTTTACTGTTGACGGGACAGAACAAGAACATTTATCCAGAACTTTGTATTTGTCAATGCGTGAATATTAAATTTTGTTTTTTAGTGGTTTAGGGCCAGCTTCAGTATCGGTGGTCTGTGAAAGTTCTCCATGCAAACAATTGTTTTCATCCGATCCATCAGAACAATCGATACGTCCTTCACACCTGTAAAACAGTTAAAAACGGTTACTTAATATCTGGATACTGTGTAAGGAAATTAATTTTCCTAATTTTTCTACTCGATATTTACGACATCGATCGGTCAATCAATCAATCAATCAAGTAATCAATGAAAACGAAGATCCTCAAAATATTTTATAATTATGTGCAAAAACGGTCCGCGAGGAAAGGTCATTCTAGAACCTCTTTATTTGATGCCTGAGCGGAAAAGGGTCTTCCTGGTTGGTAGTCAGTCCCTTATATTGTTTTCTTACGTTAATGCCGTGTGCAGTACTAGTACTCTACGATTATACCTCACTATTTTCGTTATACGTATAACGCAAAAAGCGAGGTATACTCTGTATAACGACGAAAGTTTACTTTCGTTATATGTTTAATGACTCTTACTTATAATGCTTGCCGACACATTGCACTTGATTATCACATCGAAATTCTTGCGGTGGACACACGTTTGGCAGACAGTTGGTTTCGTCAGAGTTATCCAAGCAGTCGTTCTCTCCATCACATTTCCAGGACATAGGAATGCAACACCCCGATGAACAACTAAACTCGAAATTCTGACAAGTTTTCCTATTGCAGGAATCGTTCTCATCTGATCCATCCTCGCAATCAATATGTCCATCACACTTCCTGGATAGCGGGATGCATCTGTCGCTGCCGCAGCGGAATTCGATTGATGTAGTACATGTGGCAGGGACTACACCGATTACTACGTAAACAAAAGCATGCACATTTTTCCGAATATCATTGCTTATCTTGGAAAATATTTTCACTCCTACCACAGCCAATTTCATCGCTGGAATCATCGCATTCATTGTGCCCGTTGCACCTCCAACGATTGGGAATACACTGCATGCCCGAACTACATTTAAACTGTTCGGACGTACAGGTAGGCGGAGTGCAGTTGACTTCATCACTGTTGTCCATACAATCTGCAGCAGTTTCACCCAGAACACAAAATAAAATGTTAATATGTGTTATTTGTCTATAGAAGTATTCTGTATGCGATAGAAGTTACTCCGTAAAAAAATACTCGTAGTACAGACCAGACGCAGCCTTGATGAGATTAGTGACAGATTACTGCAGTTGCTGCTGATGAGATTAGTGACAGATTACTGCAGCATCTTCCCGATTTACTACTGCTCAGCTGTGCTCCTCAAGTGCCGTCTACATCAAAAAATCCAGCTGGTAAAAGCGTGCAGATTCGAGACTTTAATCAGTGGATGAGAGCGTTTTCAGTGCTGAAAATGTATCGGTGTGCCATATACCCTGAGCTGGATTTACCCATGATGAAGTACGTAGACCACATCGCGCAGATAGCGGCACTGAAAGGAATCACTACTGACCAGTGGCTTGCCTACGACCGGCAGTTCCGGCTAGCTGTGTGTCGCAATCCGAACGATGCAATGCAGTGGTCACGCAGAAACGATGATGCTTATACAGAGTATTTAATGCAACCACTTGGGCATGACGCTGGTCAACCCACAGGCGGTGTAGTGAAAAATACTGTGGTTCAGTGCTATAATTGTTTAGAATTCGGACACATCAGACCTGAATGTCCGACATTGCACAACAGCACCAGCAACCGTCGTTCTTCATGGGTTGGGCAGTCGTTTCTCAGCCTCCGCGCTGGTAGCGGGGGAGCAAAAGTTGACGAAGTGTGCCACCTCTGGAATAAAGGTCACTGCACTGCCGGTTTGTTCTGCCGATACGGTCGTCAGCACCGGTGCGCCAACTGTGGCCAACGGGAACACCGCGATTTCCAGTGCAAATCAAAAGCAAGCAACAGTGCCCAGTAATATCATCACACCGTTAAAAGCTGAAGCTTTTGCAAGCCACCTCATCGAACACCCAGATCAGGAGTATGTCACATATGTACTGCACATATTACGACACGGAGCAGATATCGGCTATCGTGGCCCTAATCGAAGCTTGTCCACGCCTAATGCTGCATCTGCACGCATGTATTCGGAGCACTTACAATCGCAGATTAATACAGAGATATCCTTATTGCATTCAGTGGGTCCATTTATCAGTCCGCCATTCCCTGTCTTCATCGTTAACTCGTTAGGTGTACGGCCAAAGCCGGACGGCAAATTCCGTATATTAATGGACATGTCTCGGCCGGCAGGTGAAAGTGTTAATGACTACATCAGCAAGGACGACTATTCTCTTGCGTTCTGCACTGTGGATGATGCGGTACGCATGCTTATAAAGCTGGGAGTAGGCGCGTTCATGGCAAAGTTCGATCTTCAGCATGCTTTTCGACTTGTCCCCGTCAGACCTGCTGACTGGCACTTATTGGGTTATATGTGCAATGGTTATTACTATTTCGATATTGTCCTTCCTTTCGGTTCTCGTTCTTCACCGTTTATATTCTGTCTAATCTCAGATGCAGTACACTGGATTTTTGTGAATGTCAGCGGCCATATCTTTATGCTGCACTACGTTGATGATTTCTTTATAGCAACACTACCTAATAAGCAACTCTGCTCCACGCTTATGATTAAATTTACTGAATTGTGCACAGCGCTTGGTGTCCCTCTGGCTACTAAAAAAACCGAAGGCCCGTCTACCACTTTAAAATTTCTCGGAATTCTACTTGATTCCGCTGCCCAAACACTTAGTTTACCGCATGGAAAACTGAATGAAATCATTGCTCTTCTTAACATGTGGAAGTCTAAAACCGCATGCAACCGTACAGAGCTGCAAAGCTTAATAGGCTCTCTTATGTTCGCCTCCAAATGTGTACCCGTTGGTCGCCTGTTTACAAGACGGCTTATTTCGCAATTGTCATTGGTCAAGAGTGCAACTCAGAACGAAGTAAAGCTCGACGAAGATTTCCAGCGCGATGTTGACTGGTGGCTCGAATTCCTCCCGAAATGGAACGGTACAGCAAAATTTCTCGAACCTGATTGGACTCGCTGTGATGCGATCCAGTTGTACACTGATGCGTCTGCTACCATCGGTTGCGCCGGCTATTTCAGTGGAGCATGGTTTCAGATACGCTGGCCAGCCTTTATACTTAATGCACAGCTGTCAATCGAGTGCCTAGAGATGATCCCTATACTTGTCGCTTTAACATTGTGGGGACCACAGCTAAGCGGTCGGAAAGTAATTTTCCACTGCGATAATCTCGGCGCCTCGCAAGCTTGGGAAAACTACAAATCTCGCTGCAAAGTTGTCCTCGAAATAATGCGGCGCATGGTGGCCATCGCAGCTCGGCTTAATTTTACAATCACCATTAAGCACATATCCGGTATCAACAATAGCATTGCTGACTCTCTATCCCGGTTTCAGATGAAGCGATTTACCAGCCTAGCGCCGATCGCAGATCTAAATCCGCTGTTGGTGCCGGAAAACGTGTTAATCGATCTGTACAATTATCATCTGCTACATCTTTAGCTTGTCTTGACAGAACGGCTGAAAGTTTACGGTATCATCATATTGCACCTTCTTCTAGGAAAACTTATCGAAGTGGCATAAATAAATTTTCTGAGTTTTGCCAGCTGTTTCGGTTATCTCCGTTGAACATTACAGAGGACGTAGTAGTACGGTATATTGCATTCCTTTTTAACTGTGGTATTTCTTATTCGTCAGTTAAAGTTTATTTATCCGCGCTTTACAATTCACTCAAAGAAAACGGTTCATCTATCGACTTTAGTGCACCAAATATTTCACAATGCCTCACCGGTTTTAAGCGTTTACGAGGCACTGCTGCTGATAGCAGATTGCCAATTACCATCGATCACATGCGCATCATCAAACTTAATATTGATCGGTCAACTGTTTTATCATCCTTCGAAAAACAATTATACTGGTGCATGTATACCTTGTGTTTTTTCGGATTTTTACGCATTGGTGAGGTTGTACCGTCACTTGGTGGTCATTCTCTGCGTTTAGTGGATATATCATATCAGAATTCGAAGCTCACTATTAACCTTCGTTCATCTAAATCTGACCAGTTTCGGGACGGATGTCGGATCTATTTGTCGGCAACTGATCGGTCAGTCTGTCCTGTACGGGCGATGCGAAAATACTTAGCACTGCGGAGTAGTCTAAGAATTTCGCACACAGCCCTGTTTGTCACCTCCGACGGTTCACCTGTTACGAGATCTGCTTTCGCTCGCGTATTACTTTTAGCAACGCACGGAATTCCCAACAGTCACCTTTATACTCCGCACAGTTTCAGAATAAGTGCTGCCTCTTGCGCTGCAGCCAATGGTGCGCCATTCCAAGATATTAAGCATGCCGGGCGCTGGAGATCTGATGCCTATACGACATACATCAGGAAGGACGTGCCGTTGGCCGGTATACCGCTATACCCACAAGCTTAATTTGGGGCCGTTGTTTGGGGAGGTTCGGCTTGCAAGGGATCGGTCTGATAGCCAGCACCCGCACACCTGATCGTGGGCATTCGGGGCTGCTATACAGAAAGGTTGAGCTACGGATCTAGGTTGAGCTATTATGCTACAGATGTCATTACTGGAAATCGCAGAAATGATAGTTAAGAATTCTGAATGATCTGCCGCAATCAGAGCATCATAGATGTAGCGTCATGAAAATTTGATTGAGTAACGGTGCCTAGCAAAACCGTACCGTTTTCACCATCACAAACCCATCGGCGAGTAAAACACCGACCGTTTGCGCATGCAAAATCGCTAACCGACGGACACTGTTCTATAACTGTCTTCGGTTTGTTCTGAGCACAAGTCTTTCCATCTGTTCCTGCACAGACGGGACAATGGCGCTCGTCCAATCCGTCAGGACAATCGACAACACCATCACATTTGCGCTCAAAGTCCACACAGTTACCGTTAAAGTATCGTATTTTCCCTGTAAAATATATACATGCAGTTTGCAATAAACCTATCGCAAGCATCAAGGAAAAACCAGTTTTCTGTGCTCGAAGACCGGTATCGCCGACAACTGTGCAGTTCATAAAAGACCACTACATACCTCGACCGCATTCTGAAAACCGGCAGTTCTCTTCGTCGCTGCCGTCACCACAATCATCATGTTGGTTGCACACAGCGCTGTAATCGATGCAACGACCCCCTGATTTACAAAGGGTTTGTCCCTGATGACAAGATGTGCTATCTGCGAACAAATCAATTTGACACTGCTTTATTCTCGATTGAGAAATTTATTTATTTACTCCAGAACCTCACTGCATCCGCTTTCATCAGAATTGTCCCTGGAAAGATATGAGTCAATATTTAGGTAAATGCGTCCCAACTCCCAAGGCTGAGTAATGTTATCAGTGTTAAAATTACAGTAAACGTTGTGTATTCAGTAATGGTATTATTAGCGGCAGTCATTTACACCGTCGCATCGTTTTTCTTTGGTTAAGCAGTAGGCTGAGTTCCAGGAATATGTTTTGCAAGAAAACTCGGAAGACCTGCACTGGGGCGGAGCTAGAATGCAAGATAATCTAGCAATTATAGTTGCATTAAATAAAGCATCGTGTGAAAACGTTGCGACTGAAAAATTTGCACATACGACAGTTCTGGTTTTCATCTTCCCTTGCGGACAATCTGGATTATAATCACATTTCCAGTTTTCCGGAAGGTATTGTCCATTGGAGCAACGGAAATAATTGCCTGGGCATGGCCGGAAATCTGCTCGTTAAACAATAGAAAGTAGAGCTAAATATCAGCAACGACAAACCGAGAAGAATTTTCTGCAGAGGCAGCTTTTTCCCGACTGGTGCAGCCACAGATGTCTTAACTCTTACCACACTGGGCTTCGTCAGAACCGTCAGCGCAGTCTTTTGCGCCGTCACACGCAAAATAAAGGGGGACACACTTTCCGCTGGTGGCACAGGTGAATACTGGGGAACTGTATAAGCAAGGCCCTACGAAATACGTAACTTTTTATATAAATAAAACTGCCATGGCGGTACATGTTTTCTGTTGTATTTTAACGTCATCGAGGGTGTAAAATTATGGAAAATTAAAGCAAGCGCAGTGCAGCGAGTATCGTAGGCTTACTCTCCGTTACAGGACTGGCCAATGCCCCCGCATAGCCAAGGAGCAAAAGTCCAGAGTGAAACATAGCGAACACTCGCATAATTATTATCAGCAGCTCCTTTTGTGCACCTAATCTGAAATGATTTAAGTAAAGGATTTCGATACTGTTACTTAAATTTACTTTCGAAGAAAATTGAGCGCTTTCCCCGGTGTTGGCGATAAATATCAAATTAGCGGATTGAATAGATTCTGTTGCCGCCAGCCGAAAAGTGTGTGCAGTCTTCCTTCGAGCAATACATGGTGCCTTCATTGCTCATCCTGCGGCGTGTATTTTTTATATCCGCTTGTCGACAGTATCAGAGGCGGTGTTTTTTTCGGAAATCTGTAAAAGCATTGAAGAAGAAGCCGGCAGACCTGTTTAGCTTTGTACGGGTCTTATTAAATTACAGCCTAAATGACTGCGCACGCGTCGGCCGGCAACCGGGTGAATGCCTGCCCAAGTTTTTGAGTCATCGTCGCGTGGCGTCTGACTGCGGTGTATTTCCTTTCAGACTGCGCTGCTGCGTTATATTTTACCAATAAAATTAAAAGCTACGCAGCGTGGCAGTACTGAGTACCACTACTGCCGTTCTTATTTATAAGAAGACATGAAATATACATATAAAGATGTTACCATACAAAGTACCATAAAAACCATCGGTTTAGTTCCCTGTTACAAAGAATCCGGCTGCGTGAGCTAAGGTAAGCACAGAATCAGATACGATCGTCAATGGATGAACGAAGTACTGTACATTCGGAATAAAAGCAAAAGTTCCATCATGCTGATATGAAACCATATTCTTGTTGAAAACATGGAAGGAAAACAACGGTTGACAACGCATAAACTCTATGTACAAAAGGTATGAAGTTGACACGACAATACAAATTTAACTCAACCCGTATTTGGCCCGAAGTAAGTCTTACAATTGCGACGAATGTAATCGTGCTTGCTTGCGAATGTAATACTTGCTGGTACCAGCGGTAACTGCAGACGAGGCGTTGAAATTTTTAAAAAAACGGTCCTGCTACATACTCGAATTGTTTTGGTAGGCTAAAATTAATATCTAAAGGTTATTAAACACAGAAAATTGTGCAGCGTACATATTTCGTATTCTGAAATTCTGAAATATCCTCAGCCAGATATTAACCCCTATTACGTATAAAGTAACCATTTGCAACTTAACACGCATATTTCAAAATCAAATACCGTAGTCCCTTTCAGTTTTCAAGCGTTTGTGGTAGCAGCGATACAGTAAAACGATCCGTTGGAGCTGGCGGCAAAATTTGATACAGTATAATGAATATATTGTCATCACAGCAGGCAGGTTAACTGCTTTCCGCTTCTCGCTTGTGCAATTTATTAGCGCATCATTGATCGACATGCATGTCAGTCCAAGCGGATCTGGAGCATGATATGCTGTTTTCCATGAATAAAACTTGCTAATGTTTTCCAAAGGCCGCTCCTAAACTGTTTCGAAAACCTACCCGTTGTAGTACCGAATACTGGTGATTTATTACGTACTGGCATAAATGGAGCACCGAAAAAACTTTTCTGACAAACCAGCTCGCTGTATTCAACTGCTTCTACTGTGTTTCTTTATCGTGGCGCACGCATGTGGCTATTTTCGCAGTCCCTTCAAAAGCATCTATACAGACTGTACTGGCCGCATACCAAACAGCGTAATCACCTGCATTTTGTTCTCATACCTAGTGCTTCAAGTGGTAGCTGACAGAGTTTACATCCGTGTATTTAATCGTGACCTGGGTTCCTATCAGAGTGTGAGAACTGTTATTCTCCTTCCGAATTTACTTGATTCCACCGTTAACGATCGTCTACGTGGGGCTGATGTGGCGTCTTCACGGTTGCCTGATACGCTTTTCCGACGAATTACGGCTGACCTTTTTACATTGTATCAGTTCTGGGGATGCGATGTTCCTAGTCCTCTTAAGCATCCTCCTGCTTGCTCTGTTTCCGGTGTATGCCACAGTGACGTTATACGGAAGTGACAAAATGGAAGTTAAAGCTGCGCTCCTTGCTTTTTTACAGTAATGCAACTTATACCAACACCGTGGATATAATGTGGCTCTTGAACAATCTTTCGCCTGCTGGTTGTCAAGCAGTGGGGATTATACATTGTATCAGCTACTTTGCGCGAAAGAACATCCAGTGTTTTGTTATCATTTTTGCCTGGACTGTTTGGATAATTTATAAGAAAATCAGTACCGACTTTCCCTAGTGGTGGAAAACCGTAAACGGGACGGATATGAACAGCTCGAGCGTCTGTTGCGACAACATAAAGCCCTGTGTGATGTGGTGGTCGAGTACGATCACTCCTGTCGCTGGATCAATTTTTTTTGGCGTATCTGGAAATTTTGTCCATCCTGCTCATATACATGTATGAATTATGTAAGGATTATGTAGCGCATGATCGAGCGGAAATGAGTGATACAATGCACGTCGCTGCCGCATGGGTTCTGCTGATGTTCCAGACATGTGTTTCAACGTTTCTCTAGGAAAAGGTATTGATTTGAATCACTTTAATTCTGCTAGTTACTTAGTCCCAGTGAAGTGGCAACCCTTCAGTGTGGTTTCTGCTTTCACAAAGATGAATTCATGTAGCTGTTACGTAACATCGCTAGCTTGGAAGCTATGCCGAAACAGCGGAAAAGGCAGCTAAAATCATACGTACGGGAAATGGAGCTAAGAGTCTCTGTATAGGTAAGTAACCGTATTTACCTGGCGTAGGCACCTGCAGTCCCACAGAAAGGTTAGAGATCCAGCAGCAAGGCTAACGCAACAAAGGTGCCGCGGGAGAAAGGTTTATGCAGTTTGGCAAGAAGGTTTACCTTTCTGCCGAATTCCGGTAGGAAGCGCGGCTATTTTTATCGTAAACCAGTAATTCATACATCTTTCTGCCGGCCAGATGCGCGTGCTTTGTAATGGGCGGAAGTTAATAATTATCCCGATAATAAAATAATAGCCATGAACCGCAGGATAAACGAGACATGAAAGAGTTGACTCCGCCACGGAAGCAAATTCAGTGAACTTTTAACAGCTTTTGTAACACGAAAATCGAATCATGTTAAGTGTACATTTTCTGATTTTATGATGCTTATTCATTGCTGAAGCAACCGAAGAGGCGAGAACGGCTGCTATGACGCTTCTTTATTGCAGACTAGAGTCGAAACAATAAACCGGGATAATCAGTTCCGTCATTATGTTATGCAAGTTTTGCTGTACCTATTTGCAATGAAAACATACTCGTGCCAGAGACGCCCGCTAAATCATAAGTTGACATATGCTGGTATGGAGCAGCTGATAGGTCTCCTTGATAGTAACAACGGCCCTCGTGCCACACGCGACGGTCATTTGGGATATGTAAGCGAGATCGCTTAGGCGCGCCAAAATTCGTTGAATAGTACTGCAGTGCAAACAGATTGTAAAATATAATTAGGGCTGCACTGTATTCGTTGCGCACGTACATGCAAGTGTGGTCTTTCGCCTCCGCAGCAGTGGTTATGTTGAATTCGTAGACGGAGACACCAGACATCCATTGTAACCCAACCGATCGTAGTTTCCATTCGCAGTAACCAGTGGCCTGTAGGAAGCGGAGAGGCGTTGTTGACAGGTCGCACAGTTTTGCCAGAGCCAGGAAGGATGCACTGTACTGCCATAAGTACTTCTCGGACATCCACTTGATCCTCCCATCATTTGGGCATCGACTTATAAAGTCTATCAAACGCTGCGCCGCCATGCTTGAGTTACTGAAATTTTCATGGCATTGATAACATGCTTTGTAAAACCGGGTTTATTACGTATTAAAAAAAACCAACCTAAAGAAAACAAGCCTTATTTTTTTAAATTACAGACTCATATGTTGATAATAGAATCGTAAACTGTTATTCCGCTTCACAAGAACACGTTTCTCAACACCCTCTAAAAACTTGTACACCGCTGAGTAGCTGACCGCTTTAAAGCAACGTGTGATTGCGCACTTTGCATAAATTTTACAGAGTCACTCGGTAAGTTATAAGTGATATAAGAAACACATTGATTACCAATTTACCGACAAGTGTCAGCAGCCAGATACGAGTTATCCCGTTCCAGCTCATCGGTTTGAGGCCAGTCTAACTCGATGATCGTATTATGAGCACCAGCGACCGCATTATTATTAGCCGCAAACTGCGCATGCAGTTGATCACAGATCGAGTCGCACATGGCACCAGCTGAAGCCAGCAGAAGCCATGCTGCCAACCCGATTGCCCTTGTTCCCAGGAGACTGCTGAATACAGCTGACCGCGGCATGGCGTATTGGCTGTCGTGTAATTTTTTACTATTCCAACGATTCTTCCGTTAAAAACTCAATACGTCGAGTCGCATGAAATAATATTTCTTACTTGCTTCGTGCGACGTGGCAGTGAATCTAGTAATCTACAGCTGGAAGTTCGAGAACGATGGTCCAAGGCTAAGGCACCGACAGAGATTACAATCGTACCAACAGAAAGTGGTAGACAAGCTGTAAGAAGACCTTTTATCTGCTATTAAAGTCAAATCAAGCTGCATAAGTTTTTAGCGCAGATTTTCAAAGATACGAGTACAAACAGCCACTGGCTGCGGTGGAACGTACTGTAAGGACTGCATACACAAAACTGCAAACAATACGATTATATCTACAGTGTACAGTTAAGGTTAAGCTAGTTGGAAGTTGGAACTATCTGGTACTAACTGATATTCGTATAGCAAAATTATTTTCTTTGAATCAACTGCGCGTTCTATACTGGTACAAACCGTATAATAACTTGGCTGCAATATATGTTTCTTCTCAGTCTGTAATGTAGACGCGTTTGTGAAAAAAAAATACTTAACATATCATAACATATGTGGGCATAAGTTATCGAGGGCATAGACCTATATTATGATCGGTCGCCCCGTGGAACTTGGCTAGAAAAAAAAACGCTAAACATATTAAAAAACCGATTTCACCATTAAACTAAGCATGTTCCAAAAGGGTACCACATGCATTGTGTTTCAAAAATATCCGCCCTGGGACTATCGCTCGGATGCTGGTACCGGCACAGGCATCAGTTCAAGGTGACCTTAAAAGACCTTTTACATGAAACACTGTTGCGTGGAGCAGCTAATATCCAAATACAGAGTACGTAGTGCAATAAAAAAAAACTGAATATTTTCTTTAAATAATCAAAACAAAATTCTACAAAATGCACAATGCGCTTCTACAAGATGCTCTAAAACGGAGAGATTGCTAACAATACCGTTGCCGGTCTCCATATGAGTGGTGAAATCTGCATTTGCAGATGGCGGCCGGGATTCTCGGCTATATCATTTTATTTTCGGAAATGGGTGAACAGAACATCAGTCCCATTTGTATGGAATTCGCGGCTGGAGCGATTCCAAATAAGCAAAAATGCTGCACCACATTTACCAACAAAACTAAAGCTTTTATGTTACGATAGTGCGGTCCTGATTTCATGCAACCATCGCTTTATTATGGAGGCATCTACTGATTTTGATGTGGTTGTTGCTCCTGTAAATCTACAGCATCTGTAAATACGTGTTGGGATGTGTTAATTTATAACTGCAAAATACCACCATGTTTGCCAGTACGTGCTTTTTACAACAGCCTAGAATAATATAGTTTCGAAGTTTAGCCATGAATAAATGAATTAGTACACATTTGCACCAGTCCCGTGTTTTCAATTCCAGCACTTTGTTAGACTTTTCCAATACTTTACTAGCATTATGCCCTATCGGCAATGTAAATGAGTTTGGCAGTTCCTCTGTTTCTTGGGGTAGTATTCTCGCCTCAAAGCTCCGAAGATATAATCACATAATCAAAAATTCCGGCAGCTATTTGCAGTTGCAGTGGTTTACGATCTAGAGGGTCCTTTTACCGCTCCGCATAACGCATTAATGCAACATTCGCAAATCACATGACTTCCGGCAGCGCAGTATCAAATTTTAGTGTTTACATTCTTCAACTCCATCCGACGGACGTGTCGTCAAAGTTGTTCATCTTGTTATGGCTCCTTTTCCGGCACTGCCACCATGCTGGTCGATACAGCGCAACACCTTCTTGAAGTCCAGCTTCTGCGAATAAAGGAAACAAAAAATACTTTTTGGTTTTTTTTAATATTTTGTAATAAATTCTAATGCCAGGATCGAACCTTTTCTGCCAGGATCGACCGCCGGCTGGATACAAAAATTAGAACAAACAATTCAAAGTTGTAAAGCAAAATAGTACGAAGTTCAGTTTAACCCTCCAACGCCCACTACCCGAAGGGGTGGGAGTTTCTTCTTGAAAACCAGGATTTCCCAATAAAAAAATTCAATTAAGAAAGGGAATTTTCTGTGTGCTTGTGCTGACCATAGGTCACCGGCGGTGACATGGGTGTTTAGCAACACCATTGGGCGTAGACGGTCCTAATCATAAAACGCATAATTCTATAATAATTCGGCAAGCAAGAACTGACAGAAATAAAAACGTTCATCGTATAGTACATAAAAATTACTTCAAAACCAGGGTATTCCAATGGTCAGTAAAGTGACCACTGGTCAGCAAAAACCGAAAGTGAAAGAAACGGTTTTTGCATGATTCAGTGATTGATAGATAACCGGACACAAAAATAGCGAATTTCAACAACCTTTTTTAAAATTATTATTCTTTACGCTTCGCAAGACTTTACGCGACAGCCTTCCTATAAGTATTCTGCCGAGTTGCGTTACACTGTTTGCATGATCAACGCTTGCACAGTTCATGAATGTTGCCACTGCCTTTGCATGGCTGCAGGTGCAGTAGTGATGCGACTACGCTCGCACTAAAAGTTCTGGAATGCAGCGTCCAAAACCATGAACGCAACATTAGCGGAAGTCAGTTATACACCTTCCGCTAAGGTCACCACCGGCTATACGCTTATTGTAATAGCGATTATATTCACGGCTGCAGGATGCTGATGTGCTATTTTCTTTGTACCCCTCCACCGTGCGCTGTTCCAGTTGGTGTAAAGGCCAACGGCAGGGTTGTTACACCGATGCGCTGTGATACGACATAGCTATACTACAGAGTAGATTACGAAAAATGGCTTCCACGCACAAGTAACTTAAAGGTTTCGTTGCCCGGAAACGAATTCCATTCGTTTGTTTGAGGGCGATAGCCGACCGCCCAGGGTGCCGCTCAACTAAATCTTTTTTGGAAGAGTTCCGGTAAGCAGAACCACATGGTGAAAGTTATAAGTTCGAAGCGACAGGCCCTTATTCGATTAACATGTTAAAACCATGTGTCGAATATGCGCCCGCCTGTACTTTAGGACCATACATGCCCAATGGTGTGTGCGCGCAACACGAGTTTTTGATGGACTATGGCTATCTATTGTTTAACTTTCAGGACCCATGCTTAACATTTCTTAGTAAAGCATCACTGATTGTACTCTACTGAATTACTTCAGAATAACTGTCTCAGGTACTAATTAGTTAATTAGCAGGACCTTCGGGAGGTCAGAAAGTTCGAAATTCGCGACTTTCCCGAGCTCGTGGTTCTTGAGTAACTTAAGATACAAGTATGGCTTGTTTTTTTATTGCTACGGTGAAGTCCTGTAATGCTGATTACGCTATGACATATCGATTAATTGCTATGGGTAACTGAGAGAAACATTCTGAAGAGCATGTTGCGCCCTAACACCAATGGTCGTCAGCGGGTTAATTTAATTCCATGGTGTGGGCAAAAATGATCAGTATTAGCATCGAACATAATTACCTTCAAGAAATACGAGCGAGTGCACCACTTGAGCTCACATAATTTTGGATAAGTTCTTTTTCTCACTTGATGCAATACAGTTGCGTGTGTTAATTAAAGGCCGCATTATGCATATAGATCATAACCAACGTGCTTTTATTACATTGCAAATGTTTTTGAGATGCATGAATGTCACCAGCTGCGGCATGTCGGCTTATCAAATAATTATTTCCTATGAGCAGTGAGTAGTACGCCCGTCCAAACGAATACAAACAAAAATAAAGTCATGCGCATTTTCGAGGCGCGGACTTTTGACGGAAACCGGAAGGTAATCGGATGTGTATGTGCGTCTTTTGTTTGGTACAAAGTGTTTGAAGCAATCATTTTGAGTTCTAAGCTAGTAATTCTGATCGCTGCTATCGAAGTGCGATTAAATCAAGAATACCAAAAAATTTGCTATAAAAGCGTTAGTCAAGCAATTTAAAAGTTTGCTCTCTTTAGTTCTAACGAATAACAACTCATTCTGCAACTTTGTGCTCTTTTGTCAAAGTGTTCATATAGTCGTTGGATACAATGTCTTCCATGTGCGGCATCTTTATGTTTTTAGCAGGTGCATCGGCTAATATTGTAACAGATAGTAAGTACCCAGACACTTGGTTCCACGGAATGCTGCTTTAACGAATATCTTTCTCGTTGACATTTGTTTGACTGGCGGGAATATATTGACGCCGACATACTCGCCAGAAATGGCAATATCCATCAGCCGCAATCGCCATGTGATGGTGACTTACTGGAAGGGGAAATTCGTGGCACTGACCTTCGAGTAAGAATACTACGATCAGTATAACGTGTTAACTATCGGTGACCACACATTAATATGAACACTGTAATCGCATTAATTTTCTATCCTGTTAGTCTCTACACAGATGATGACAGAAGCAGTGATATTGCTGCTCCACAAAGATTTAACAGTGATAAATCTTTGTGGAGCAGCAATACAGTACCTTACGAGTTCACAAAGAAGTCCTGGGCAATGCTTGGTATGTATGTAAATGCAGAACATCAAAGGGATGTTATCATTTTAAGGTATTTTATTCACGCCTGTTTAGATTCCTAGGAAATCTTCATGACGCTACAGTCCATGAATATAATCAGCCACCTAACCGGAAACTGTGTTCGTTTTGTTCAACGTACAGCGGAGAAGGATTATGTGATGTTCGAAAAACGATCAACGTACGTCTTTTGTCATGCGATCAGCACCAGGTCAAGCTGATTACGCAGATGACGCAATAGACGCCATGGCTAAGAGCTCGTTGTCTGATAGGTGTTCGTCCAGCATTGGGCGCGTGGGTGGACGACAGTTCATAGCACTGGCTGCTGGTTGCCTTCAAAATCATGTTGGGATTCTACATCAATTATTACACACGCTGGGATTTTTCCACGAACACTCGCGCCCGGATCGCGACCGCTTCGTCGTTATCAACACGGCTAACATTGCAGATGGTACAGACGTTATCGACAATACAACCACTCTGGATGTCACCATTTATTAATCCCAGGTCACGCTAGTCTGCAGGTGATTTAAACCATTTTGCCAAGTACGACGCGGAGAGCTCTTACGGATTACCGTACGATGTGGAATCGATTATGCATTAGCCATATAATGCTTTTGCAGTCAACACCAGTCTGCCCACTATCATTCCCCGAACAAAGAATTCCAGAATAGGTCAAACGGCCGGATTGAGTCCTCTGGATGTTGTGCGGATCCACCGTCGGTTGCGGTGCCCCATACCGGCATCGAGCAATTTCGTGGGTACAGTACGTTCAAACATGGGCGAAACTACAGAATGGCTGTAAAAGCAAACGAACCGCTACCAGTACAAAGCACACTGTAGTCTGTTAGAAAAAGTTATGTCTGTTTAACTTCGTAAATATCCCAGCCTAAAAAATGACTGTTTAGCTTCTAGCCCATCCTGCATTCAAAAAAATGTCGATGCGCCGCAGCCAACAGTAAACACTAAACACCACCGCAAGTCCACTGTCCATCTTTCAGCCCACAAACCTTGCAAATTTCGCTCACGGGCGACCAAATTCAACGCTTACATACAGCTTAAGTACTACACCAGCTTTCCAGGTGATATGGACGAGACAACTACAGAAAAAACCGCGAATTTCGTGTACAGCACTCCGGAATGGCAAGGTTTAGCGGCGGCTACATATGACACGACTACCGAACCTAGCGGCCTTAACGCAACGGACGAAACAACGATTGCTACCCTCTCAGAACCCGTCTCGATAAGTCTACAAATGCTTGTCAATACAACACCGATTACATCACATTTACGGGATGCTATGTACTTAGATAGCAATGGTAAGTCAGACATAGTGTTGGGTCGGCCCGGCCGGGCCCGGGTAAGAGGGCCGGTCTGTCTTGCAGCACAGCACAAAAATATTTCACTCCCGGATGTCATTACTAGAAAACGTTTAATGCTGCGAAAATCAAGAAAAACTCGTCGAAAAATACTAAATTTCAGTAAATCCTAATGAAATTTTTCGTTTTTCTACGTCTTTTTCCATAATTAACGTCCACAGCGGGCCGCGGCCCTGGGCCGGGCCGGCCCAATACTAGTCAGACATACAGTAGTTCCACTTGAAAAATTGTACCTATCCAATCAGTAGAAGGATTTTCTGTAAATAAGTGGTTTTACGATGTAACGAATCCATGGTGGTGGGACGGAGCTGCTATTCTCCAATCTCCATCGCGATACTTCCCATTAGTACTGCAGGATGACCAATCAACCAAAATTTAGTGCTATATTTTCCAATAGCCTGGTTTGCCCAACGGTTTTCACCTGAGGGTAATAAGTCTCCGTAATGGAGTTTGGCCACTGTAGTACGATAATAATAATAAAAAAAAATATCGGCAATGCGACGGTCGCCCACTGTTCGCCACGGGGACAGTTGGAATCGGACCGGTACAAGCCACACTGAGCAGTGATGGGCGTTTTGTTGTTGGAGTGTGGAACAGCAGCGATGAGCTCCAGACGTCGTTCAGGTCAACCGACACGGAGGGCTATGGGGAATCTCGGTTGCTTTTATCGGATTTCGGCTACTTTTCTTTGTGTAACGAGAGTGAATGCTATTGGCGTTCGTTGCGGGTCACCGGCATCCAGGACGGGGGTTGCCGTGCCCGGTTTAATCTTGCACCACCAAAACTCGACCAGTACCGAGGTAAGAGGTTTATCTAGGCACACTTCTGACAAAGGTAAGATGTAACACTGTTTTGCGAATAGTACCGAAAATTATGATCGTGCGTGAAGACTGGTTCCTGCAAAACAACAGTTTTTTGGTCAAAAAAAAGAGGAAAAATAAAGAACTAACCAAAATGTTTTTTAAAACTATGATTACCATTGGTATTGCCAGAATTTTATTGCAGCAACCGTTCTAGTTACTTACACGTTACTTCCATCAACAACTTGAATATATTAGACAATTTGGGCACTCTTCGACCGTAGCATTGGCCATAGCCGTATCCTTTGGTCTTGGACCGATTGTCGGTCCGAATCGTCTTTAGCTACGGTTTCAAAGCTACGGCACGGTCAATGCAGAGCTGGCATTGACCGTAGAAAAGACAAACTACGGTCATCCTCTTTCTCCCTCTGCCTTCGCAGCTGAGTACAACTGCCTACGGGGAGCCAAAATCAGAAATGTTCAAAAAAGTATGCAGATTTTTCTGGGATGTTTAAGAATGTGAACAGTAACTGTTTTCTATTTTTAAAGTGACTTTAAAACGAACCATCAGAAGATCATGAAATTTCTATTTGTAGCGCATCAACTCAACTCCCTGTAAAAATCGCATCGTGCCTCGCTTCCGATCTGGCACGAATTTCAAAATTCAAAATACCCGCTTTTTATGTAATTCGACAAACTTGAACATAGATTTGCAAGATTACAGTCCGTGCTACACCTTTATTCTCCACAAGGAAAGGATTTTTATTGTTAACAATAAAAATAACTTATCCTTATCCAGCAATAAAAGACCCTGACTGGCGTAGAAGTTTCGCGTGTCTCCAACTCTCCAATTTGGCAGTTGGCATGGTGCTGATAGATTAATGCTGTGATGAATGGATTTAATCAAGTTGGTTAGAGAAGCAAAAGGATTCGAGGCTAAGATGAATAATAAAGCTGCAACAATACTAAAATCACAGTTTTGGACCAGAGAGTTTTGAAGTTGTGATTTTCAAGTTTCAGTTGACTTTTCTTCCAAAGTAGACACTGGGCAGTTTTCGCTTTTGCAGTACGGCTGTACGAGTGCACAATATCAGATATTAAATTTTCTTAAAAAAATCTGCTACCACACTTTCCATCAAAGGTTTTTTCTGAATACACCGTTGGATTCACCGTAAAATTCTGAACTAAATGGTTGAGGAAGATTTTTGAATTTCGCTTTCTCCCTAAAATCAACTGCACGGGCGGTCGCACCTAAGACACCCGAGATTTTGGGGTATTGCCCCCTGAGCGCTGGGGAATTGGAGTGACTTGAGAGATATCCCCCACAATCTCAGGTGTCGTAGGTGCGACCGCCCGTGCAGTTGATTTCAGAGAGAAAGCGAAATTCAAAAATCTTCCTCAACTATTTTGTTTAAAATTCCACGGTGAATCCAACGGTGTATTCAGAAAAAATTTCTGATGGAAAGTGTGGGAGGAGTTCTTTGAAAATTTAACCGGGATCTCGCTACGGGCCTGCAGTGCCCTGCACAGTATTGATACGAGTATTGCTATTGCTTTCTCCAACACCGGAGTTGGGCAGCCAGGTAACCGGGCTGCAGTGCGTTTGGCCATAGCCGTGAGCACTGCTATTGCTAATGCTACTGTCAATGCTGGCGCTTGCCCAAATTCGCTATTATAATATATCGGCCATAGCACTGGTGGTAAGATTTTAGGAAAACAGCTTTATGATTCCTAGAAAAACTAATAACACTAGAAAACCTGTCACTAACGAACAGCGAACTCGGTAACCATACATTTTTCACACCAAAACTAGTCGCACTGAAGTGCGCTTTTTCCTTAAATTATAGTGGTCGTCGCTACGGGACAGGGCTTAACTTATGGGAATTTCACAATGGATTCACCTAAAGGGAAATCCCTGCTGCAACGACCGCATGCCGGCACAACTAACACCCGGCGCCTAGCCATATCGCGACAACGTGATGATCGACTAGGTTTTCAGGTTACCACAAAGAAGGATGTTAGTCGCCTTTTGATGCAGGACGATGGGAATCTGGTCATGTACGATGCAGATGGGAAGACACTCTGGTCCTCCCTCATGCGCCAAAAGAGAAGTGCATAAAACCCGAATTACGGCTGTACGATGACGGCTTCCTATATTTATGTGACAGACGCGGATGTTACTGGCAATCAAGCGGGTTTCTTGAGGCTTGATGCTTTCGACTGACTTATCCTTCAGCAGTTCAGCTTACCGGGTATGATTAATATTTTCGTGATTTGCCTGCTGACACTTACAGATTTTTATTACCTGTTCATTAACTCAGTTGCGCGCCTATTCTACAATAAGGACGTTTAGATAGAAGCAGTAATTATCGTATAAAGGAAAAATGTTGATCAGCGCAATTCTTCCATTGAGTTGGCACGACCGTAAAACAAATAGAGAAACCTAACACAACCGTCGCTAACGGAGCAACCGCTTCGTCATCCACTATTACTGAAACGTCGAACTGACGATCCACTCTGCTAAGCTTTCAGAAACTGAAACATGCTGATATTTTCGTTACATATTCCATCGTTAGAAACACTGAAATCTGCTTTAAAAATTTGATAGTAATTTAGCGCTAAAAAGCGGTGTGGTATCGTTTCCTTGCCAATATCAGCGTTTTGCTGGCACGACCGAAAGCTACCAGGATGTCCGTAGCCGAAAACAGCTGTTATAAAATGTATTCGTCCAGCTTTCCACAGGTTTTTGGCAGACGCATATCTGTATTACTTTCATAGTAGACACTTTGGCTTGCAATACAGAGCTGGCTCTGTAGATATGAGCTGAACACTGTGACAAAGGTTATACCACTTGGCCGTACTATACAAAAACATTTACTGTAACAACATCGCAATGCATAGAACCGGAAATTAACAATCCCCAGCGGTCTTAGAACGGAGCGCAGCTCTGGTGGAGCTGTTCCCGAACAGCGATTTCGCACTGTATTTCTATGCTGATACGCTGGTGTCAGTGGTGTGGATGTTGCGCTGCTCGTGCCTGTCGGGTTTTATGCAGCATCTTTTCGTGATCAAGAGAGCAGCTCACGGCTAAAAGAATTCTTGCGGTACCAATCCCAGGGCGTTAAGAGCTGGTTATGCGTGATATCTTGATATTTAGTTACTTTATTCCGCCTTTGATAGGTCGAGCTGGGCCCTATATTTTTTGTCCCAGGAAACAGGGTTATTATCGTCTCTCCACTTCGGCGGACATCAGACTCAAAACAAGATTACGAAAAATACAACCAGATATACGACGTACGGCCACATCAAACAACATTATCATTGCCGCTAGGCATGCTTAAACGTAGAACACTTGCATTTACATGATGTACAACGTACGAGTCAGGCTGCTGCAGTTCCGGCTTTCTTTAAGTATTACACGTGCTCGCATCGTCCTCCTGCGGCGTCCCGTTTGTGTATCCGTATTTCCGTTGGACAAGTATTTCCGCAGTATACCCGTAAGCGTTTCCGCATTTGTTTTGCGGAAAGCTTTACAAAGTGCCCGACGAAAAGCCGACATATCCCTTTGTTTATTTTCTTCTAGCCGTATTAAGTATCAGGGTGCATGATCACGTGCTGTACGCGGATTATTGCCCGCTGATATTATTAAAAACACTCCAAGCATATAATTAATTTCATAAACTTGTCACCATGTATTCTTATTTCCAGTAAAAGCAAAGAATTAAAAATTCTCGTTTCGAGTAGTCAACAGTTCGATCTTGAAACTCGGTAGTTAACTGTGCAGATCGTCAGCTGCCTTTCATAAATAAAGCAAAATGATGCGACTGACAGCTGCATGCTTAATAATCCCTCATGATAGATTCCGCGGGTGTATCAAGGAACCCGCTAGACTGCCATTAGCATCCGTGGTTATCATCGCATAAATACAGAAAACCATCATTATACAGTCTCAATTCGGGGTTGACATGCCCTGACGCGGAGCTTAAGGAAGACCACACTGCATTGCCAGGTGCGTTGTATACCACAAGGTTTCCATCCTTTTGCATTGCTATACGATCGATGACCTTCTGTCCGGCAGCCTTAAATGTCTGCCGATAGTCCCTTTGGCGCCACACAACCAGGTAATGCTTGTTAAGACGCGATAACTGAAAGGTGAACTCTCCGTTGGGAGAATAGTACGTGCAATCCAGCCTCATTTTCTCCGCTGTTTTCATGAGTACTGAGGGATAAAAAACAGTTATTAAAATATGAGCAAGATTTAATTTTTTAGCCAAGTATGGGACCATATAGTGCTGTTTTTACCTGTGTAGTTAGTGGATTGGGCTGGGGCCAAATCGATTGGCGTACCGCAACCTTGGCCGTTACCGGAAATTCGCGTAGAACGCCAATAGCATTTGTTATCATTACATAAATAAAAGTAACCAAAATCCGATATTAGCAACCGTGAGTTTCCATACCCCCAGGTTTCAGTTGACCAGTACAGTAGTTCGGGACGATCGGGATCACTGCCATTGCCCCACTTGCCGACAAGAAGGTGTCCATCGTTACCGAGCGACATTCTTAGCGGTGGGGATCCGGCGGTTTCCGTGGAGAATACCGGGCGGCCGTCACATTCCCGATACAGTACCAAATTCTGATCAGGCTGCAGGATCAGCCGAAAGGTTCGCGATGGGGAATAGTAGCTGGTGTTTGGCAGCAAGAAATCGTTGGACCGTAATACCACTGTAAAAATTGTTGTTTAGTGAATTAAATGTCTTGTATTATTGTCGATTGGGTCTTACCGGTGCCATTTGCGTATTCCGCGTTCCGCAATTCTGCTGCTTTGTTAGCAGGTGCACTTGTGAACAGAATTGGCGAGGCGGTTGGGATGAACGCAGTTGGTGTAGCATTCGTCAGCGAATTCGTTGCATTTTCGAGACTGGACGTATTACTTGACAGAATCTTCAGAAAATCCTTAAGACTGGTTGGTGACACACTCTCCGGGACAGGACTAGCCAAGGCGCCGAAAAGTGACGCACTAAAAAGCCAAAAGTAAAAATATAACATTCTGAACGCCCGTAAATTCTCGCGTCCGAGTACGGGTCAGCGAGTCTGTATATTACTGCGCCCAAAACCAATTAATTTTAGCGTGTAAAAGATCGTGATACCCTTACACTAGGTATGTTTACGAAGAATGGTAACTTTTGCTTTCCGATGGCAGCGTTAAATATAGATGAACAGACGAGCTCCAAATTGCTGCAACATTGCTCGCAGTTATTGCCAGTGTGTATTAGAACGGACGCAAACGTACCATCTGGGTTCGGTTCCGGCTTATTTCCAGCACTACACGTGTCTTCAACAAGCATCCTGCGGCGCGCCAGTTTAGATCCGTATTTACGCATAAGTGCCGATGTTTCTAGGAAATCTGTGCAAAGTAGGCAGGATCAGCCGGCAGGCCTATGCAGTCATTAAAGAAGCCGCAATATCCGTTGCCAGAATTAATTAATTAATTAATAATAAGCACCAATAAGTCCAGCTGCAGTGACTAGGCATACGCCGGCAGGCAATTGGCTAACTGCCTTGTTAACACGATTTTGGGCGAAATAAGACATCCTTAAAGGAACCATACCTCACTGTCAAAACAACACCAGACAGTGACACACCGTACCGTAGCAGCTTAACACTTTAATTCTCAGTTTCCTAAATGACAGCCGATACGACACTAGGAAAAAGTAGTGATACTCGTATAGATATCTGTACAAGTACTGTAATACAAACTACAAACAATTATACAAACATACGTACTGTCACTGAATTATGCAAACATACGTACTATTCCTTCTGGTTTGAGAGCGTTCTATAAATTACAGCGTAGCAAGCAATGATTAAGACTAAAGTGAGAAAGTCCTCTGGTCAGCAGGTATTGTTTGTGATTTATTTTTATATACTTGTTATGTTGCAAAAGCCGGTCAATCCGAACGACAGCCAGTGGATTTAAAGCATTCTGATCCATTCAGGATTCTTCGTTGATGTTGATGGAATGACTGAAAGCAAAGGCTAATTATGGGTTGCATTAACAGTATCTGTAGGCACAGAAGTTTTAAATAATAATAATTGTATGATTTGTCAGTTCTGCTTGATTTCAAAATTAGATACTTCTATGGATGAACAGTTTCAAAAATGCGCTATGACTAAAGTATACATTTCACGTATCTGCACATGTTTGATTACTGTCTTTCGCGATGCAGTGAAACGGCAGTCGTTAAAGGTAACCGGCAAAGTTTATACAAAATAATGTCACACAACCAGGCAGGTATCTAATACGTACCGGTTTTTCGATTGTGTAACAAACTGTTGCATCAGCTGCTTGTCAATCGCCATATCAGCAACACTAAATAAATTTTTATTCCAACGCAAGTGAAGCATATGCTTTCTGTTAATCGAACTACGTTAATCAGCACCGTCCAATACTAACAAGTTTTCGAAGTTTTTAAGAAAACGCCTTTACAAGGAAAGATCATAGGAGATAGAAGCCAATCGCGCGAACATGGAGAACCGGAAACACGCCTCTCACCAACCGGCGCGCTGTATTCAAATGCTCCTTCTCAGTTACTTCATTCTCGCGCACGCATGCGGCTACTTTCGCAGTCCTTTCAAAATCATCTATGCTCACCATACTGTGAACCGCGTCGTTAACTGTATCTTATTATGCTACGTAGTATTGCAGTTGGTAAATGACTGCTTGTTCATCCGTGTATTTGTCCGCGAGCTGGATTCCTATCACAGTGTAACGGAGCTGTTGTTTTCCTTCCGAACTTATTCAATCCCACCGTTAACCATTGTTTACGTCGGTCTGATGTGGCGTCTTCACTGTTGCCTGACACGCTTCTCCGCCGAATTACAGTCAACTTTTGCACACTTTATAAGCAGCGGTGAAGCAACACTTCTGGTATTATTGAGCATTTTGTTGCTGGCTCTTTTCCCGGGGTACGCGACAGTGACATCATACCTAAGCGATGGAGACACAGCGGAGCTGATTGCCCTTCAAAATAATGCAACTACCAGAAAAGTCGCCGATATAATGTGGCTCTTGGACAACCTTCCGCCGGTCGCTTGTCAAGCGGTGGGGATAATTCACAGTATCAGTTATTGTGCACGGAAAATTGTACAATGTTTCATTATCGTTTTTGCCTGGATTGTGTGGATTATTTATAAGAAAATTAACAATAGTCTTTCCTTGCTGGCGTACAACGTCAAATGGAGCGGATACGAAGAGCTCGAGCGTTTGTTGCGACAACACAAAGTGTTTTGTGACATAGTGGACGAGTACGACCAATCTTGTCGCTGGATTACGTTTTTGGCTTATCTGGAAACTCTGTCCATCCTACTTATGTACATGTATGAATTATGTAAAGATTACGTGGCGCATGATCGAGCGGAAATGAAGGATACGATGCACGTCGTAGTGGCTTGGGTCCTGTTGATTTTTCAGACGGGCGCTTTAACGCTTATCTCCGAAAAGGTCACTTTACCGCTACCAATAATCGAAGCTTTTAATTACATAAAGACTTTACAGCATTATAATTTGCAACTGGTTTTGTTTAGAAGGAAGAATTCCATAAGCTGCTTCGTTACACAGCTAGCTTGGAAGTCATGCCCAAACAGCGGAAAAAACAGCTGAAATCATACGTTTGTGAAATGGAGCTGACGGATATGAACATTACCGTGGCCGGTCTGCAAATGACTCGAGAAACCTGCCTTGCGGTGGGTTTAGCTGTTGAGTCTGCGCGTGCATCGTCTGCGCATTTTGTACAAACCTGTCCGGTAATTGTACATCCGTCTTTTGCGTTGTAGATTGCGGCAGGAATTCTCGGCTACATTATTCTGTTCTCGGAGATGGGCGAACAAAACATCAGCCACACCGGAGGCCCAGACGCAAACGCTTCCAGATACGTAAAGACAATGTAGCTTCTCGACAGGGTATTAATATTCCCTTAAGTTTTTCAGCAAACTAAAAGGTGCGTTTATTATGGTTTGTACGAGGCGCTTTATATGGGATGTGTATTTTATACAGCCGTTGCTAATATGTGTGCTGCTACGTAAAATGTATCATTTACCTCTAATGATATTATTACATTAGGAAATAATGTTACCGCGTTTTACATGTAATTTATGAACTATTTGGAGATTCTTCCATTAATACTAAGGCACCTATAAAATTGAGTTGCTTGCTAAATGGCAGCAAACAGCCAAGTTGATTACGTACTCAAGTTTATTTGCAGCAGATCTACGGATTGAATTTTGTTATTCATGCAGACTGCAAACGGGAAAGCCCTTCCTTCGATTCTAGTACAGTACGGACGTATTCTAGTACAGTACGGACGTTCTAGTACAGTACGTATTTCTGACTCCACAAAACCATTGCTTCTATAGTTAACGGCACATTTATTTACGACACAGATATGAAGTTACCGCCACGTGTTTGAAAACAACATGTCATCATTCTGGGACACTTGTGAAATCTGATTTTTCGTTGAACAGCAGCAAACAATCACGTTGAACACAGAAATCAAACCAGAGCAGACCGACAGCAGTGACAGCCGGTTGGACACCATTGCAAGTACACTGTATGCGCATTTTATTCGGGGATCACGGCCTAACTCCACCCGAGTTTCAGCAGTTGTGTAGCATTCTTGGCAAAATTGTCTCTAGAAATTCCTCCGCTTCTTGGAACAATATTCTTTTCACCAAGTTCCGAAAATATGATAACGTAACCAAGTATTCCGGCAGCTATCTGTAATAAGTCGCAATGAAATTTTGAAGTGTGGCTTTCAAACAGTGACTGGCAATCAACGTTGTACAAACCGCAATGCAAAACTCGCGACCCATGTGTAATCCTGCAATAGTTATGTTGACATCCTTCAGCTCCATTCGACGAGAATAAGCTTCCAGGTGCCGTTTTTGCTGCTCCGGCACAACGTCCAGACTGACCATGTAACGCAACAACCTGATAAATTCTTCTTTCTGTAAACGCAAAATAGAGGGATTATTTGCAGTAACGTGGGTAAAGAATTTGTAGTACTCACTTCGAATTTTCAAGTTTTCTCAACAACCGATGCAGACTGACCTTCGCAAAGTATTTTTAAAATTTTGATAGCTTGCGCATTTAACTTTCCTGAATGTACGAAAAGGTAGAAAGATAATTCTTTTACTAAGCCACGATTCTTCATGAGACATTAATTTATGAATATAAGTGCTAATTTCACACCCTGATTTCATACTCCGTTACAGAAAGAACAGATGTAGTTTCTAAAACGTGTGAACTGCAACTGACTCAGTGTAATTACTGTACTACCTGGGTTTTGAATTCTTTGGAGATTGTGACTACTGATTGGCGTATTTATGTGCAAAAGGCAGTAGAGACTGGTGACTATGTGGAAGTTTCATTCAAAACATTTTCGTATCTTTAGAAAATTTGAAACTTGGGAGATTAACGGTTCGAAAAAGACACTGTACGGTGAAAGTAATCAACCATTGCAGCAAGTCGAAGTGTATGTATCATGTATGTACCTTCTCCGTCAGGAGCGTTAGTGCAAGAGTATGGGAAATTAACAGAATTACCGCCACCACAACGTGCATTGTATCACGGATGCTGGCCTTATCGTGCGCCAGGAAATCCTTGCACAGTTCGTACACGTAGATGAGGAGAACGGATAAAGTTTCCAAATACGCCAGTAAATTGATCCATCTGAACGATCTGTCAAAGCTATTCACGATGTCGTATAACATTGCGTGTTTATGTAACAAAGTGTCAATTTCATCACAACCGTTCAGCTGAACATCATCTACCAACAGGGAGATTTTGTCCGTTATTTTATTGCAAATTAACCACACAATCCAGGCAAAGACTATAATCATGCACTGAATAATCTTCCGGGCGCAGTAGCTAATCTCGTGGATGACAACCACGGCTATACGCGCTGAGGGAGAAAACGTGTTGACAAACCAGAACATAACGGAATCGGGTGTATTAGCCGATTGCTCAAGGACTGAAAATGTCATAGCTTCCATTTCGCCTAGATTCTTTTGGTAGGAAGTCGTTGTAGCGAATATCGGATGCAACGCAACCAAGATCAAGCTCAAGAGCACCAACATAGCTGATTCGCTTGCCTCAATAGACTTTGCAAAGGACACGCTCAGTTCGTCGACAAAACGCATTAGAGAGCGATGACTGCGCCAGGTGAGATAAACGTATGTAATCGTCAACGGATGAACTAGGTACATTCGGAAGGAAAACAAAAGTTCGGTCATATTCTGATACGCATCCATATTCCAACTGAAAAGACGGATGAAAAGACAGTCGTTCAATGACTGCAAAAGAACGTAGCAGAGTAAAAACAAATTTACAGCGTGATTAACAAGGCGGCGAGTGCAAACTGCTATGAACGGACTGCGGAAGTAGCCGCAGAAGTGCGCCGCCACGAAGAAAAAGAGCAGAAGAGTCTGAATGCAGCGAGTAGCCTTCTGAGATGAAGATTGTCGACACTCCATTCTCCAACCGGATTTGACGTTCTTTACATCTAGCTGGAGCTTCGAACGCCTACTGCTTAGTGTTTCGATTTGGCCGTACTTTCGATCGTAATCGGGAAGCGATACTTTAAAGTTATAAAATTAGGCTCATCGATTGACGGTACACTGATATTACGCGATTCCTTGAAATGACACACTGGAAGTGGCGAACATGTCTGCACAGCTGCTGGCGATGTGGAGTATTAGTATCGAAAACTTGCTTCTACATATAGGTGTATATACCGTACTTCTATACTTGAAAACACAAACAATATTCTCTAGTATACAAAAACTTGCTTCTACAATTATAATATTGTACCTTAACTGAAACCATGTTTCTTATTGGCCGGAGCGTACGTATTACCATGTTTTGCGGAAATAAATGCTGCTTGTTAGTGCCTTAACGTCGTTTAGATGGATCTGTAGCGGACACTTTTCCTCGAACATTACTCGTAATCCGTACAGATCGTATGTTAAGTAAATGAGCGACATACCTTTAAGGGGCCAGGCCTGAATTGTTTCGCTCCACAACCGGCCAATGTTATGTACTGCCAACTGCACCGACTGCTGCATAAGTGCCGGCAGGGTTTTATACCTAGCTGCTTAACAAGCCCGTATTATTAGAACTTTTGTCGTTTACTTATATATGCATGCATAGCGGGAGGAGACTGGCTGAATGCTGTCGCTGACCGCATTGCTGGTGCCCGTAAGTTTATAATTTTAATTTCCACTTTGCCGCAAGAACTTGTGTACGATAATGTTATCATAATGAAGTATGCAGACTGCAGGGTAAGAAGACTCTGCAAACAGAGTAACCTTCCTGACATACAGCTTACATGATTTTCTTTGCTTAACAAATGTGACGGAAAAGTCAGGGAATTAACAATTGTTATGACGGATCGGATGCAAAAAAATCTATTAATGGCAGGAATTTCTAAGCCTCCATGGATATCTTACTTAAGCACTCAGAAACACTATAAATTCCATAAATAAAGAAATGAAATACAGTCATCTTTAGATTAAAAATTTTGTCCCGTTTACACTAAAAGGTTGTTCAATTGTCGTGTAGTACTGTAGTATAATCATGGTAGCACTAATCTGACATATTTTTTGGACGCGGCTGTTGCATAAAGATTTAGATTTAAAGATTTGACTGATACCAGACAAACGCCATTGATATGAAAGATTTCGGATGCGTTCGGTATCATCCAGTTTTTATGCAGTAATTTACTGTGTTTTTCTGTCATGCATTACCTTCACCATTATGACCTTTATACGAATATTAAGTAAGTAATGCAATTTTACCAGCCCAATTCGATGGATGCTCATCGCAAAATTATTCGATTCATCTGCGCATTGTACGTATGTAGAGAATTATAGAATTATGTCATTACGTATTTAGCAGCAGCATACGCTGTAAGTGCGTACATTAATTTTGGTTCGGGCCTTTCAACTCTTTCGATCTTTCGCATGAGATACATAAGTCCACCTTCTTAAATGCGGGGTTGCCGGCATTGCACACTTGGTAAACGCTGTTTTCGGGCCGCTCCGCCAGCAGCCCCGGTTTGGCGGTGAAAAGATCCCGCAGCCAGGCGTACTGGCAACCGCAGTGCAGATTGCGCAGATGCGCCAGCGCAGCATTGCTAGAAGTGTTAGAACAGGCGGTCAGTTGGTTTTCCAGTGCCAACACCTGAAGGTCCGGGAGGTTGGTAAAGGTGAAGGCGTCCAGATCATAGGGCGCACAGTCGGTGATGACGATACTGCGGAGGTGGGGGGAAGGTGCGAAATCCTCGCGGCGCAACCGCGGGTGCGCCGAATTGCTACATCCGTTTAGTGTGAAGCTCAGCAGGTTGGATAGTTCCAGCGCCGCGAGTTTAGTGGTGCAAGCGATCTTGTGACAGTTGTACAGAGCGAAGCTAATGATTTGCTTAGCAATGGGCGTAACCGCCTGCGAAAGGAACATGGGCTCGGGGAGCGTGTGTAAGTCGACTGTCATAACCAGCTCCGGCACGATCAAATCGTCTGCGGCGATCCCAAAGATTACGGCGCGGTCGTTGGGGATTTTCTGTATGCCCAGGCTGATATTGCGACCCCGGTTGGAGATATTGCGCCGAGCGCGCCTTTCTGCAGGTCCAAATCGATAACCTGTTCATCCAGGCACCTGTCCATCCTGCCGCGCAAAAGCACACACGCGCACAGATATTCGGTAAACTTCCGATCGGGTGAAGTCGTATTTTACTTACCGGAGAATTACCATATTGTCGCATTCGGCCCGCGTCAAAGGGGCGCAGTTGAAAATGGGGAAAGGCTCCATGACGCCGCTGGGGAGTTCGGGAGGGACTGCCGTATTCTCAGGCCGCACACCATCTATGCATGTCCATCATGCCGCTTACCGCATGTTAGAATAAAGAAACAGAGAGCAAGAGATATGCCTTTTGCGCACCAGTCAGTGCTGTCGACCGGAAGTGGATTTAGCACCGCTATCTGCCCTGCTAACACACGCGACCATCAGGAAACTTGCACTGGCTGCACAGCGACAGTGCAATGTCTTCTGCATAATACTTGAAACAAACTGTCTTCGACCAAAGCCTCTCGTTAGTCTTCCATAATTATGATTAATAATATTAACATTATTCTGATTATTTTTCTGTATTTATGTGGCATACTTTTGTACTGTATAAGTACGCAGAGCAGAGCGATAGAATGACTGAAGATGTGCTTTTATTATTTATCCCTGTGCGTTTAAGCTAGTAACAGTCCACAGGAGCGCAGTAAAGGTACTCTATGTAAAGGTGTCCACATGCATTGAATGAATACACGTTTTTTCATTCAAATTTATCATTCAGCAGCAACTATGTGTAGAAATCATCATGCACTGAATGAATTCAAAGTATGCAGGAAACGAAAATCTGGATGACGATCACGTGAATTCATCCAAAAAATCAGTGAATGAAGAAGGAGGGGAAATCCTTCCTTTTCATTCATGAATGAAACTTTCTGGCCAATCGCTATCGCTCCCTACCACTACCGTGGGCGGGTGGATTGCCGATACACCGGGCGGGTGCCGTGCTAGATGTTTCATGGCATGAAGTATATGTAGTCGACTGTCGCCATTCAAACCGCCAAAACGAAAAATTCATCGATACGTTTCACTTCAGTTTTAAATGATAACATTTTGCTCTACTTCATGTGATTTGCATCAAACGTGCATTACGCCAGTGCGTGTGGACACCTTAATTCAGCCGAAGCCCGAAGTTACCAAAAGTAGGCAGACTTTTGGTAACTTCGGGCTTCGGCTTGCCACCCAGGTGTCCTGACGATGCCAGTACCTGTTCAATTTGCATCGTACTTGTTGAAATTATTCTTAAATTCATCGAGCTTTCGGAAAATTCTATGGATTTGGTACCACCCACGGGCACCTCACGAGTCCCAAGTCATCAACATCCTTCAACAGTACTATCTTGAAAATTGTCTGCATCTGAACGGCTTATAAACACAATGGAAGGCCGCAACCCATCTCATGCCATCGTTTTTCGCTTCCGTATCGGACTAACTATCAGCAAATTGCAATGGTAATGGTAATGTATGATGTCATAAAAATGTTACTAATACTATAATAATCTTCATGTTTTCGGGAACTTCCGTAACAAACAGACATTGGTAACTTTCTCTATATAGAAAGACGTTGCTGCGCTAACGCTTGACCAATATTTGTCAGCATGGGCCGCATGGCTTATCAGCATACCCTGGACATTTAAATGCCACTTACTCTCCTGTACAGAATATGCTAAAACTCCGAATAACCAAATAACGAAAACACGCCAGTGAAAAAGCATGATGCACGCCCGTATTAACCAACAGATGACAGGATAACACACTCTTCTACACAGACCCGAAGAAAAAGTTTGGCATGCAAAAATTTGATGCTGTTACAGTAGTTTTACTTAAACGAAAAACCGGCAAATTCAATTTCCGATACTTGCGGTAATATCGCTTTAGCAGACAAACAGGTTTTTCTTGCAGCTTGCAGAGACTGGAGTTACAACTGTCAGTGGTCTAGAAGTACATATCGCACTATACATTTACGAACCTTGTTCAGTTTCAGCTGATTTCGATCATCGAAGTTGCACCACGACCTCCGGGCCGCAGCAACGCTCAAAATTAGCTGGAGTGAGCGGTTCATATTTGTCACGACTTGAGGTGGCGGCATAATGTGTTTATTATGAACCGCCACTGAGGGCGCAAACAACCAACTGATCGTTGTCATCAGGACAACAATGGCACTGCCACCGCAGTTGCCATGCTGGACAACACACCACATAGCGGACACAACATTCTCGTGACATCAGTGCCACTGCACTACGCCACAATATTTGTACTGCATAAAGCATACGAAAGCATAGTACGAGATGCTTCCCGTTAGCACCAACTCATTCTGGGAAATGTTTTTGAGATACTGTATTTCAGTATTCCCATTTTCGCCGAAAAAGTCAAACAACAAGTCCCGAAAATTGTAAACAATACATCAATCGTAAGGTTGTTCATTAGTTGATAATTATTGATTGACTAGATTTTGATTGCCGGAGCATAGGTGATTAGATCGGCTGTGGGTTGAAAGCTTGCTTTTGTACCGGCAAATCAAAAATAACAAGAATTTTATTGGAGGTTTATTAGAGTTTGCAAATACTGTACATTTCTACATAATGTCGAAATACCCACAATTTTTGTATTATTGATATATGTATACTAATTAACTGACGAAGCCAACGAGTCAGTATGCGCAGAGGTGTAAAAGGTTATTGCACAATTTTTACAGTAAATAAAAAGTAGGTCAAACACCGATGAAATTCTAAGATCTCATTGTTAATTAGGGCAACAGAACTCTGAGCTGTCTTTAAAGAGTCCGGCAATCCGCATGAAATAGGATTAGTTATGCGGTGACGATGCACTTTTCAGTTGCATACTGAAATGCTCTTCACCCAGGTTGCCGTATCCCAGCTTTGCTAAGAAAACCTTCCTCGTCGCTGGAGCGCAGAAGACGAATACCGTCGCGTCCAGTACACAGTTAAGATTACCAAATAATCGGCTGATGTCCGTTAAGAGCCTCCAGTTCGGGAAGAAGTGCACCGAAGTAATAAGGAAAGTCCAAACAACAAAACTGATGGCCGTAGAGGTGAAAAATACTGTATTAGTGCCCGCTGTCAGCACTTTCCCCACCGCTTCCGGTCCTGCAACCCACAGTTTAGCTGAAATTTCGATTGATTTGTCACCTACCGCTACCGATTCTGTATACATTCTTTGACACTATTACTTTCTTCAGAAACGCGTTTTAATGTTGTTTAATTTCGTGGTAAAGCCAAGACTTGGACACATCGGCTTGAAGACCGTTTCTTTGGGCTAAGTTGGGTAACTGAGGTACTTCTGTATGGCAAACAAAATTGTTTAAACAAAGTATCGTTCATAAAATTTAGGCTGTTATTTGCTCTTTTGTTAAAGAATTATAAATTTGATAAAGGACCTTGACAAAAACCAGATCTAAAGGATTTTTTAAGGGATTTGGCCCGGTACATAGCGCTAAAATCGTGTACATTGACGGGAATATTCGCTTTCGCGCACTTCCAAACACTTTTTTGGGTTGCTTTTTGACATTGTGTATCCAAATGATTGATGTACATAGGTGTGAAATCCGTTTTCGCGCGCAACATTCGGTTGCGGAGTTATGAGAGTAACAAAATTCCAAAAAGTTTAAATGCATTCAGGTGTACCAAAAGTCTCATTATGGACCGATCCCTTTCGAATTTTGCACGTAAATGCACATAACCATGAAGATCGTTTTGACACGGATCCACTGTTCTAGCATGTTTTTCAAATTTTAAAATGAATTTTAAAGTTTTCGAAATTCATTTTAAAATTTGAAAAAAATCGTAGAAGTCTGGATCTGTGTCAAAACGATCTTCATGGTTATGTGCATTTATGTGCAAAATTCGAAAGGGATCGGTCCATAATGAGACTGTTGGTACACCTGAATGCATTTAAACTTTTTGGAATTTTGATACCCTCATAACTTCGCAACCGGATGTTGCGCGCGCAAACGGTTTTCTCACTTAGGTATACAATTCTTCTGGCTACAAAATACCATAAAGCAATTCGGAAAAGTGTTTGGGAGCGCGCAACAGCGAAAGTTCCCCTGGATGTACACGAACTTGGTGCTATGTACCGGGCCAAATCCCTTAATTTTAATTAACGAAAACTTTTAAACCTGTTTAAAAAGGTCGAGAGCGATCCGAAACTTCACTAGCTAAAAGTTACAAGAAAATAAACTCTGGAAGCCGTATGGCATAGTAGAACGCACCAGAAGGGACAACGTTTCGCCGCTTAATTACTCGCAGGATAAAGACGTAAAGTGCCGCTCCAAATATAATCACCAGTCCGACTAAGGAAATATTTTGGACAAAGGACAAGAACCTCGGAAAAATATTTCCCGGCATGATACACGGTTTTCCCTCAGCGCCGGCACCTTCGGTGATAGTCAGGACAAAATGAGGTAAGCGTGTAGCATACAGAACAGCATGAAGGACAACACAGGCAATAATCGCCACCCGTTTTGTGTGGTGGGCTCGGTAGGAGACGGGAAAAGTCACGGCCCAGATGCGATTCAGTGAGAGCAGATAGTGCCCAGAGGAACCCAGCGGATCACCGATCCACAGGTACAGAATCCGTGTGGCACACCAGCCCACGCTGGTTTCTGTTGGCCTATCGCTGATCTCCATGTGGAATAGCGTGGCGCATTTCAGTGTGAACGAAGCTATCCAACAGAGACACATGTTTATCAGGTAAATATTGAAAGGCGTTTGCAGACGCTTGCTGGATAGAAACACGCTGACTATCATGATGAGATAGATGGTTTCGAGTGGAACCAGAGCAGTTAGAAGATGGTTGAGCCATCCGATAGAGGCCGCTCCATGGACACCGATTACATTGGAAGAGTTCTGTGCATTAAAGTTTAACATCTTTGACTAAATAATATAATATGAAGACAGCTATTCAGAATAAATTTATTTGGAATTGAGCGAGCAGATAAACCTGCTTAGTTGAATCACCAAAATGTCCGGCTCCGCGGGAACATAAGCGGGATTGGATGGCGCGGGGTTTAACACGTTAACCTTCTCCGCTCACTCAATGCTGCGTGTGTTGCTGCATGCGACGCTCTTTGCACACGTTATGCACTCACTGTCTCGCTTTGGCGTAAATGAATTAAGGTTCATGACAGTTATCCGGAAATTAATTACACCAAGAAGATTACAGCGGCTCCCATATTGCTGCCGCTCTGTTACTGAGCCGAATTATTCTGTTTCTGGTCACTGACGTCAACGATACAATAAAACTTTACTACACGCTACTGCTGCTGGCCGGCGAGCCCAAAATCAGTATTTAGTATTTTGTGTGGAATTGAAACTACGGTAACAGATAACCAATCAACTTATCCTGAAGCAGAAAGGCATTATCCGAAAAACAGAACCAACCAGTGATTATCAAGACGACTACTTACTCATCATTTGCCCTACAAAAGGAGTGAATGTTTACAAAAATCGAAAATCGTTCCATGGTTTTCCTGGAAGAAAGAAGTAGAGCCTACTAAGGAGAAAGGAACTTTTCTCCAGTCATTGGAGACCAATGTGCTCGCATATCGAGTAACAAATGAACATCCATTTAACATCCGTTCTACATCGTTTAAGAGATTACGATTCACGCACACATCCCGTAGCAGTTGAATCATCCACGCACGTTCGCCTAGGCTAATTATGGTGTGTCTCTCAAGGTGAATGGAGCGAGATGTTGATAGCGTGACGAAACACTTTGGCGCAGTAAGCAGCGAGGTATTCAATTCTACTGTAACTTTAAACTGGTAAAGGAGCATTCGTGTGATTTGAAAATTGTATCGCAAACAATTCATCATAATTCACCTTGTACATGCGAATTTACTGGAAGAGAAGTATGGCAAATATATCTAAAAGGGTCAGCCTTTAAAAACAGAACTTGGAGGGAAATGAACTCGCGCTTTTGATACACAGTGGTAGCGTTTTATTAATCAGGATACATATTGGGAAGTTTCTTGGAGATCGTGTTCTGCATTTCCGGCAACCGCTGCTGATATTTTGGCAAAAGTAGATCCAATAAATGTAAAACGCGCGGTTTATAAAAAAATGTTTCGGTTTATAACATGCTGTAGCCAGGAAGCTTTGCATACACTGGCGAGAAAACCGTTTGTGCGCGTAACCTTCGGTTCGGGACTTCTGGCTGCTAGGAAAATTCCAAAAAGTTTAAATGCATTCAGGTGTACCAAAAGTCTCATTATGGACCGACCTCAAATTTTGCAAGTAAACGCGCATGCCCATTAAGATCGTTTTTGCACCGATCCAGACTTCCATGATTTTTTGAAAAGTTTACAATAAATTCTGAAATTTTTAAAATTCGTGTTAAAATTTGAACAACATGCTGGAGGAGTGGATCGGTGTAAAAACGTTCTTCGTGGTTATGCGCATTCACGTGCAAAATTTGAGGGGGATCGGTCCATAATGAGACTTTTGGTACACCTGAACGCATTTAAACTTTTTGGAATTTTCTGATAAAGTGAAACTTCACATACACCCTCCGATCTTGCCTTTCTGAATGTTGCAGAGGGGTGTATGTTAAATAGGGGCACTGCCCCTAAGGGCGCTGCCCTTAGGGGTATAGCCGCCGGGGGTAGGCCATGTTTATAATTTGTTCACGCGCGAAAGCGCGCGAAAGAGTTTATAACGCGCGAAAGAGTTTTTTAGACAGCGACTTTCTATACAGATACAACGGGGGAATGCGATTTGTGTAATGGGTACAATTCCCGAGCAGGATAGCACTGAGGAAGTGTTTCTGTTATAAATGTTTTTTTAGTACTACGTTTGTACTTATGACACGATACTTATTAAAGATACGCGTTTTATTTGTTCATAGAAACAAGCACGGTACCGAGGCAGCTTTGAATCACTCAAAGTCTAAAACCGTTAAATTCTGCCTTTCTTTACAAGTTGATTGTCAAAAACTCAACAAGTACTGCCAAGTACAACACTAGACTACACAAATTATTCATTCTGAACGTTGGTTTTTACACCCTTTGCATGTTCGGAATCGAAAGATCCGGTACTGACCAGGCTGATAACAGAAGCCGGAACTTTATTTGAAAAGAGCCTTAAAAGCTGTCTGCTGGTTAAGCCAGCTGTATGTTATGTAAGGGGTGAATAAGCCGGTAAAACTGTTGTCGGTTTCATAAATGGTGTATGTTATAGCTGTAAAGGGGTGAATGTTATACGAAGGTGAATGTTAAGAGGAGTTTCACTGCAGTCATAAGTCCGAACCGGATGTTGCGCGCACAAACGGTTATCATGGCAGTGTATGCAAATCTTCTGGCTAGAGAATGTCATAAACGAAACAAAAATGTGTTTGGGAGTGCGCGAAAGTCAACGTTTCGTGCATGTACACGAATTTGGTACCATGTACCGGGCCACTTCCCTTAAGCGGATACTCGCGCATATTATTAAGGTTACCAAAATATTTCTTTTGTTTTTCTGGTCGATCAATGGTGGATATTTGGATAAGTTTAACCGGACTGTGTTGCGCTGGTGATGCCGTCCTTTGGGTTCCGCCCAAAGAGCGCTCATTCCAGTAGTCTAAACCTAGTTTGGCCAAGAACACCTTCCTAGCCACCGGCGAGCACAGGATAAAGACGGTAGCGTTCAAAATGCCGTTAAGATTGCCGATTAGCCAGACGCTTTCCATGAGCAGCCGATAACTGGAACAAAGGATAGATCACTACATGACAAAGCTGACGGCTTTGGAGGTTAGAAGACGGCGTTAGTACCGGCGGAAAGGGGCTGCGGCTTGCCTTGGACAGGAGATCTTACGAGACATTTTTCCAGAATACTGACTTTAAAATATCTAGTACGTAATCTACTCAATAATTAGTTTAAAAAACGATACTTAAAAAGATGATTTGATATCTGAATCTGTTTAATTGCAAGCGATGCTAGCCTACGCGCGTTATGCAAAGGTCCGAGCAAAGCATTTTCTTATAGAATTATAGATCCTCATAACGCGAGTAATCAGGAGAAGATGGACTGGATTAAAATTCAAGATTTCATTTGTCTTTTTCGTGAATCAAGAACGGCTCAACTAACCATGGTAAGACTAAGACTGCAAGCGGGTCAACCGGAAATTAACCGCATCGTCGAAATCAAAAACACGCATGTAAGCACGGCTAGGTGTACCTGTAAACATTTATGGGACAAACGAAATTGGATTTTGCGTGGTTTAGAAAGCGGTAACGGTAACAAATTGTTGTATCGGTAACGTATTAGGCCTGCAGAAATTTAACTGCACCCAGTTTTTAAACTAGTTTCAGTAAAATAATAGAATCGCCTTGATTAGGGATCAATGACCACCGTTCATCAACGAAACCAAACAGCATCATAAACTCTGGATGCACATGTGCGTGCCGACTGAATAGCACTGATTTGATATGCCCGTGTAATCGAACTTACAATTTTAGGTTGAATTATGATTTGCTACAAAAATTCAGTAGCTGAAAACAAATTACAATAACAAGTTTTCGGTTTGCCAAAAACATGTTTTCTTGGCGATTATTGAGCAGATTGACATCCATCGCGGCCTACTTCCGTTCTACGCTGCTCAAAGCTTAATTTAATTTGGCAGCACCTCCGTGATACCGACTGCTCTTTGGACTGGAGCTCGTGCCTTTTCAAGTTAGCAGTCGCCAATTCGAGAAAAAATACCCCGCACTCAAGGAGAATCCCCAGATAACAAGAGTGATTACTGATGAGATTAAGAAAATGGCGTTCCTGCCGTTGTGGCCTGAGGGATGTTTCCGAATTCCTGAAGGCTCTACGAAAAAACAAGACTAATAAAAGCCACGTCAGACCAGTTTAACACAGTAACCACACCATAGACCAGGCCCGGCTTTTCGCCAACTCCTATTAATTATCGAGCTACGTCTGCAGACTTTGTCACAGAGATATCATTCTGCGCTGTTGGAAATACTGTAATGGTCGATACAGCTGTTGCGGTCAAACTTGCAGATAATTCATTAATAGGTTTACAGACTTTCAGTACAACCTGGGTCATCCGCTGCTGTACGCCAAAAAATTTTTCCGCAAGAATTTTCTTACCAGGAGCAGTTAAACACACAATAACTCTTTCCTTTTAATTCGCCGCAAGAGAAGCACATATGGCACCGACCCAAACACGATGACCAGACTGGCTAAGGAGATGCATCGAGCAATAGAGAAAAACAAGGAATATACTTGCACTGGGATCACGCACACTTTCCCTTGTGCGCCGGCGCGTTCAGTGATGGTCAGAACAAAATGCGGTAGACGGGTTGCACACGCAACTACACACAAGACGATACGGGAAGCAATGACCACGCGTTTCGTGTGATGTTTGCGGTAGGAGATGGGAAAGGTCACCGCCCAGACGCGGCTGAGGGCCAGCAGCACGTGCCCGGAAGCGGCGAGGGGATCACCGACCCACAGGTACAAAATTCGCGTACCGTACCAACCGACACTAGTTTCCATAGCACGCCCCGTTATCTCCATATGGAAGATGGTGGCCCACTTCAACGAGAACGTCGTTATGTAACACAGCAGCATGTTGAATAAATAAATATTCGCAACCGTTCACTGGACAAAAACAAACTGACAACGGCCACGAGGTAAAAGGTTTCTATTGGAAGCAGAACGACCAGTAGGTGATCAAGCCATCAAAGATGGGCCACTGCATGGACAGAGGTTGCGTTGGAGACGTTTTTTGCCGTCAGATTTAGCATTGTTCACCGCAAAAATTTAATTTTATTTACACTACTGGGATGCTTGCCCACGGCCGGTATACTACTCTCGTGCACAGGTTCATCAAACATCTGATGTTCGCAGGGTTGTTGACTACATCCATGATCGGACTACGGATGTTCTCCATTCTGCATACAGGCACACTAACCTTTCATTGAACCATCGCTATGCCTTCTCTTCTTTCCCGTTAACGGCAGTATTCCGCTTTTCCGTGAATGAGTTAGCGGTTCTGATAGTGCGTTTATCCGGAAACTAATTAAGCCAGAAATAAATTCCTCGCCGTAATTGTTGCCCCTCAAGCTCCGTAAAATTGTGTTGTATCACATTGCCGCCAACGTAAACGTTGTTACAACGTGCCGGGATCTTGGAATAGAAGAAATAAATTACACAGTACTTGCTGTTCATCTTGCAAATACTGTACTTAATTGTAATCAATGTGTCAAAGTTAGGAAACTTATTTTTTAATACTTACTGTAACCCACTGACGATGCTGCACTTTCATGCAGTTTTTACTTTATTAGCGTACAGCGAAGGATTGCTATCCGGAATACTATTACCCTTTATCAAGCGCGCATATTTAGTGGCTTTGTTGGACTTCTAGCTCCACGGAGCTTTGGCTACTTCGATTGCGCAACGCTGTCGCTGTCCCGCTTTATATTGCCGAAAGTGACGCTCTCTGCGACTAGCGATACTGTCCCGCTTTTGTGTGAATGAATTAAGGTCCATGACACTGACAGAGCGCACATTTTATTCGGGAATTAATTAACCAGGCAAATCGCAGCGGTTCCGGTATTGCTGCACCCCTCTTACAGCGTCACATACAGATAATTCCTGCGAGTGCTTAAAGCTACATATTTTAGCGCGCCTGCTGAAACCAAAAGGAATTAGTTAATTATTGCTATTTTGTGGGTAGCTGCAGTTACATGACAGATGCTGAAGCCTAAAGCCCCAAAAATAATAACAGTAGTAATACACTAGGCTCGACCGGCATTTAGATGTGGGACGCTGATAAGAGCGTCCCGGGATGACGTCCCGTTTTTTAAAAATAAATTTAAAAAATCAGAAAAAATCACTGGTAATCAGAAAAGAATCGCTAAAATTATAGATAAATACATAGATATTACCTGCTGGCAGTATCACCGCTGCCGTGAAGCGATTCGATATTACCTGCTGGTAGTATCACCGCTGCCGTGAAGCGATTCAAAACGGGTACAAGTTCCCTACATGCATCGAAACGACATCTACCGAGCAGACTGGCACTGTCTGTTAATAAAAGGGTAAAATCAGTATGTTCCAATGGTATGCCTGCTACTCAAACTGTGTACTTGCAGCAATAATATCCTTCAGATTTTTGAGCAGTATCACTGGGCACATTAACAAAAAAACCAAAACAAATATCACTCTGCAAGAAAATGTTCTCGCAGCGCTCATTTACCCAGCCACCAGCCAGCACGCGGAAAAGGGACTTTGATCCCTCACCGCGTGGCATGCATATACATGTATGTCTGGCCATGCGGTGCCATTGCATACAGCAGCACAACACGCTTGGCGACCCACTCATGTTCCCGCACTATAATAGCACGAGCATCGTTGCATGGCGACCTGAAATAATTACTGTTCTTTACTGGCTTAACGGGAGGAACTGAACCTGGTGTGCGAACCTCATCCTTTGGTACACGTAAGTAGTAACGACGTATACTTGGCTGTAATATTGTGTATGTATGTATGTTTAAAGCGTCGTTTCCTGTGTAGTATCGCTATGTACATGCAATGTAGGCTACAGCTGGCCGCGTCATTTCCGGTAACAGGAATCATCCCAAACTACTTCCGGTGGCCGAACTGTGTATTCCCAGTCACCTATCGGTTTTTCTACTACAACAGCGTATTACATTGGACCGGAAGGGCGCTATACCTGCAACTGCAACCATGGTTAAGCCTAAATTACCCGTAACTGCTACAATGGCCAGGGTAAGCCTCGATGCGCCGCATAATTTGTACAGGCCAAAATTTATGTAATCGTGTGAGTTTGTAGATATATTTTCAACCCGATAGCTTTTGTAGTTAATTCTCACCGCAGCTAACTTTTCGAGTATTTGTACGCAAAATATTCGTACACGTTTTTTTCTAAACGTTGTAGGGCTATAGCTGCATTTTAAACCGGACAAATTTTTGTAGACGATTTTAGCCCTGTGTCATTTGACGGTAATCTTTATGCCCCGAAAAAGTTTATGTGCTGCTGTTCATTCGGTGTAATTGCATTGGCAATTTTAAACCGGACAAATTTTTGTAGACGATTTTAGCCCTGTGTCATTTGACGGTAATCTTTATGCCCCGAAAAAGTTTATGTGCTGCTGTTCATTCGGTGTAATTGCATTGGCAATGTAATTGCATTGGCAATTTGAATTTATTTTTGCAGTCAATTTTAACGCTGTTTAAATTTAATGGAATATTTAAGGTCTGAGAAATTTCTGAATCTGTTATTGTATCCAGTGTAGTTATATAGGTACATTTTTAACCTAAAAATTTGTGTTGGTTATTTTAAACCAGTGTAATTTTATGGGAATCTTTACGGCCATAAAAACTTTATGGAGTGTTTTTTCTTTCGCTGTAATTGCATTGGTAATTTTCAACTGAATTAATTTCCGCTAGCGATTTTAACACTGCAAAATTTTACGGAAACATTTCTGGCCGGAGGAATTTTGTGGGCTAATTTGAATCCGGTGAAATTTTGTTGAAGCTATCTGAACCGAATAAATTTAGAAGGTGATTTTGTAACCGCAATAATTTTATGGGAATCTTTAGGGCCCTAGAAATCTTATTGGCTATTTGTCTTTTGGTGAAATTGTTTGGGTAATTTTCAAACAAATTAATTTCCGCTAGTGATTTTATTACTGCAAAATTGTACGGGAATATTTCTGGCTTAAGAAATTTTGTGGACTAATTTTGATCCGGGAAAATTTGTAAGGCTATTTGACCCGAATAATTTTCAAAGGCGATTTTTTAAATTGCAATAATTTTTTTGGAATCTTTTTGGCCGGAAAAACTTTATAGGATATTTGTTATCCAAAGTAACTTTATAGGTGCATTTCAAACCTAAGCAATTTTCTTATGCGAATTTAAACCTTTGTAATTTTATGGGAATTGTCTCGAGGCTTGAAAATTTAAAACTATTTGTTAACCCGAGTAATTTTTACAGGGCTATTTCAGCCAGGTAAATTTTGTAGACGAATTGTACCCTGTGTATTTTCTGTGGGGCACTTTTCGGCCTTGATAATTTTTATAGGCTCATTTTATCCGCAGTAATTTTACAGGCGCACTTCAATTCCTGTAAATTTTCGACCGAAGCGTAGCGAAGGTCTTCTGTGTTCAAGGAAAATAAAAAAAGTGGTGTCTGTGCGTCGGTCACCGCCATTGCGTAACCCATTCGTTGGGCGCCCAGTACGTGTGTTCCCCACATGGCCGTATATATTCACGCCACATGGAAACTGTGGTGTCTGTGCGTCGGTCACCGCCATGGCGCCCAGTACGTGCGTTTCACACATGGCCGTATATACTCACACCACAAAGAAACTGTGGTGTCTGTGCGTCGGTCACCGCCATGGCGCCCAGTACGTGCGTTCCACACATGGCCGTATATACTCCCACCACAAAGAAACTGTGGGGTCTGTGCGTCGGTCACCGCCATGGCGGAACTCTATCGTTATGCGGTGTCTGTGAGTCGCCGATCGCTGAACCGCGTTGACCACATGACATTGTATAAGTATGTACAATGTGCAACAATAAGTATGTACAATATAAGTATGTACAACGTTGTGTAAGTATTGTCCATTTAATAATACTGAATATTATTTCCATGGTTTCAGTGCTTTATTTATTGACATTAGTCGTGTAATGTTATATACTGTAAATTAAATTGTTACAAAGGTCACTGTATATCATGCGTAAATAGCCGGCAAACTTGCCGGTAAGCCGATTAGCTCGCTTACCCGAAATTTTTGATGGCCCGCAAACCTGCTCCGAAGGCGCCCGTACCCGGCAACCGCAAAAGGCCCAGAAAGAAGGAAATAACAAACCGTGAGTACTAATTGTCCGTAGCAAGGTGAAAATGCCGTGTCAAACTTAAGAAAAATCCACAATATAGATCATAATTGTGCTGCAGGGACGAATAGCGAATCGTCGTCACCTTCACCGTCCCCACCTAGGAAACGTCAGCGGCGGCAGTCTCATGAACAAGCCGAACAGACCCGTGCGCGCAATAGGGCAAATCAAGCTCGAAGAAGAGCCGCAATGACCTCTGCCCAACTCCGAAGCAAACAGAGGAGGGACAGAGAGGCTGCTGCTCGTCGGCGAACACAAAATATGCCATTACAAGCAGGGCGCACTTTAAGATCGATAAATCGGGAACGAATGGCGCGCCGGCGAGAACAGAGGCTTTCAGAACGCGCAGAGGAACAACGGCGGGATAGAGAGGCTCACAGACGTGCACGCCAAGGTCAGACATCTGAACAAAGAGCTGAACGTTTACAATCCCGACGTTTCTCTCGCGCGATATCTCGAGCTTGCATGGACCCAAGCCTGTTAGCAACATCACTTCAGCAACATATGATGGCATTAAAGTGGCAAAGATGTGATGTGTGCAAGGAAGCATGGCCAGGTTTGAAATTGGACGATCTTATGCGCTGTGCGCATTGCAGAAAAGCAATATCGAAATACGGGAAAAACAACAACATGGACCCGGGAACTGTACCAGCAGCGCTGAAACGTCTGACCTTTCTAGAAGAGCTCTTGATTGCAAGAATTCATCCCGTCCTATCAGTTTACAAAATTGGCCGCGGTCAGCAGCTAAGTTACAGTGGAAACGTCATAAACTTCATGCAAGATGTCGAATCGTTTGCGAAAGTCCTGCCGCACAACGTGAACGAACTGGTTTCAGTTATTTTGGTCAGTGGAACCGACATGGACAACTATACTGCATTCAACGTTTCTGCCACTCGTATTCGCCGGGCACTGCTCTGGCTGAAAAAAAACAATATATGGTACAAAGATATCCAGATTAACGAAGCTACGTTATCTCTGCTGCCGGAAGATGGCAATCTGCACTTCGCGTTACCAACGTTACAAACCACTATTCAACCACCGTGTGATAACACACAACCGGATGACCGGATTCATGACACTGGGGTTGTGGTCACACCGCATACTAATCAGTCGGCACAAGTCAGAGAGGCCGTTGGTGTAGAAATTCCACAAGTTCCGTATCCAAAATTGTCATCACAGCCGATCGACGAGTTCAACACACCAGGCTATATTGCACAAGCGTTCCCGTGTCTATTCCCTACCGGCGCCGCTGATTTACGTGATAACCGAGGAAGAACAGTCGCAGTTTCTGAAAGCGAATACTTCAAACACCTAATGCGCTATGAAGGAAGACGGTTTGCATCACATCCAACGTTTAGATTTTTTGCTATGAACACATTATTTCGCTGGCAAGCACTTCGGACAGGACAGCTTTTTGTGCGGAAGTCGGCGTTGGGGAACATAACGGCAGAGGAACTACGAGATAAGCTGCAAAATAACCCAGCATTAATCAAACAGATCATGAGTTACGGCTCCAGACTACGCGGCACCAGGGCATATTGGTATCACCGTAGCGCGGAATTGATCGACATGGTTAAATCCATTGGAATGCCAACACTGTTTTTCACGCTGTCCGCTGCAGACTTGCACTGGCCTGAACTGTATGACCTTTGGATCCCACAGTCGACTTTCAAGATTTAAATACGAATGCCAGCACAAAACTGAGAGCAAAACTCTTGCAAGATAACCCAATGGTGGCGGATTGGTTTTTCTCCGAAAGAGCAACGCACTTTATTCACAAAATTCTTGCGCCCAAGCTAAGAATTGCCGACTATTGGTACAGATACGAGTACCAACACCGTGGCAGTGTACACCTTCATGGACTGCTGTGGTTAGAAGATGCGCCCACCAAGGTGAATTTTGATACTTTGGATAATCAAGGAAGACAACGAATAATCGAATATTTCGATGGTTTGATCACTGCTACAAACCCGGATATGGGCGCACCACCAGCTGCAGTCCATCCGTCTCAACTTCGACCAGACAGTATCACTGACTGGAATGCTGATTACGTGCACCTGGTGAATAAAGTGCAAAGGCATACTGTCTGCAGAAAGGAGACTTGCTTGCGAAAGAAACGACGTGGTATCGAGAAATGCCGTTTTGATTTCCCTCAAGGAATTGTGCCCGTTAGTATGCTTGAAAGAACGGAGGGCAGATGGACCTTTGTACCAAAAAGAAACGATCCAAGAGTAAACAGGCACAACCGAAGTATACTTCAGGCTTGGCGGGCAAATATTGATGTATCACCCGTTGTTGACAAGCATGCAGTGATTAACTATGTTGCAAAATATGCATCGAAAGCTGAACCGCGATCCGCATCATATGGGGATATTTTAAAAATCATCCTGGACAGTGACATTGGAGCCGGAGTGATGGCCAAACGATCGGTACAACGATTGCTGCTAAAATCGGTATCGGAACGCGACATCTCAGCACAAGAATGTATGCATCTGTTAATGGGATTCGACTTGTACAGAAGTTCCCGCCCTTTTGTAAATATTACTATCAGAAGCGACGAATGGATTCCACTTGCCGACGATGCAGACCAGCCAGATGCAGATGCCCCATCTACCAAAACCATCCTTAGCAAATATAAAAACAGAGCACTGGCTCTCGAACATTCCAGCCTGATGGAAGTCGCGTCTAATTTTGTCTGGTCAAAAAATGGCTGGAAAAAAAGAGCTCGAAATAAGGAAGCTGTTGTACGAGTATTTCCCATCTTAGCGTTATCGGCAGATGCAACGAAAAATGAAGAGTACTATCGCCAGCAAGTGCTGCTACACTCTCCGTGGCGTGACATTAACACTGCCCTGGCAGAAGGACAAAGTTGGGAACAAGCGTATAACGCGCTCGCGCTTCCAGCCCATGAAAACGATTTACCAGAGGCCGAAGTACCTGATAGTTCGGATGAGGAAGCGGAAGCACCAAACAATCGGGACCAAGATGAGTATATGGTTCTGCACGGCCATGGTCCGCATGATGCACCGCCAGTTATCGAGCTGGGTACCCGTCAAATTGATGTACTGTTTGACTGGCAGGCGGCTTACCAACAATACCCAAATATTGCGGAAGCCGACAGTTTCATTGAACGGGCTAAAACAGATGCAGACGAAGTTAACGAACCGGTGACGTTGCCCAACGTCACTCTTGCCGGTGAACAAGAGGAAGTCAACGCTTATTTCGACGAACAGCTTAATGGCACTATTCCACATCGCTGTACAATCATACAGGGAAAAGCGGGAAGTGGAAAATCCACACTTATTTCCTTCTTGAGAGCAAAGCTGGAGAGCAAACCTGGATTCGGTGAGCAATCGTACCGGCTTGTAGCCCCGACTGGCATGGCAGCCAATAACATTGAAGGAATGACAGTACACAGTCTTCTAAGAATTCCGGTTAACAGGAAGTTTGTACCTCTGGAAAACGAAGAACTCGCAAGATTCCAGTCCGATTTCGAGAATATTCGGTGCATTATTGTGGATGGGTTCAGCATGATAGGGTGTACCTTGCTCGCTAAGATGGATCAAAGATGCCGCCAAGCCAAGCCTGAATCATGCGATCTCCCATTTGGTGGCATGTATGTCTATTTTTTCGGAGACATCAACCAGTTGCCGCCTGTACTGGACAGACCGCTATATGGTGATGGTTTTGCAAGCGATTTATCCGATCAAGGACAGCTTGTTTTCCGAAACGCATTCACCAAATGTTTCATCCTTAATTCATCACATCGCCAGACCGGATCGGACCCCGATCAACAAGCCCTAAGGGATGCTTTAGATCGCATCGCAACTGGCGACTCTACAAGCGAGGACTATGAAAAGTTTGTCAACCGAACGTACGCGCTACTGTCAGAGAACGAGAAAACAGATTTCAAGGGAGCATTGCATCTTTTTTCGGAAAAAGAACCCGCACGAAATTACAACACCAACGCTTTAAGACAGCTGAACATGCCGGTCGCAAGAATTATGGCAGAACATAACGGCCGCACTGCTTCCAAAGGTTATTCTAAGGATATATCTAACGTTGGTGTTTTTTATCGGTTAATTTTTTGTAGGAACCGAAGAACAAGCTATGGGTCTCGAACCGGTTTTATACCTTTCTCGCGGTAGCCGGGTCGTGCTTAAACGAGATTTGTGGACAAGTAAAGGGCTCGTTAACGGAGCGCTGGGTTATATAAGAGAAATTGTATATTCCCCTGGCACATCCCCGACGGACAGTCTACCATATGCTGTACTGGTTGAGTTTGACAAATATACTGGTCCGACGTTAGCGAATAACTGTATTCCAATAACGCCAACAACAACGCATTGGACGGAAAAATCGGAGAAGTGCGCAAGAACACAGCTGCCTTTATGCCTCGCTTGGGCTATCACCATTCATAAAGCTCAAGGCATAACTTGTAACCAAGCAGTGGTGCACCTTGGAGCCCGCGAATTCGCGTCCGGCCTTATTTATGTGGGATTTTCACGTGTTAAGTCATGGAAAGGACTTGCAATTGAACCTATGTTTTCCTTTAGCTTACTCCAGTCCATCAAAACAAGAAAAGCTACTGTGCAAAAAGCGCGCGAAATGAACCGTTTCAGGCAATTACGATAAATGTTTTTCCATTTTGTGCCGATTGCATGTCTAAATTTGCCTATTGCGAAAAAATAAAGAATTCTATGATATAAATCCGGTGTGTAAAAACTTCCTAAAATCGCGCTACCGTCAGCACTAAGCCCTGTTCCCGCTATATGATCCCGCTACGCTTCGGTCATGCAGTGCCCGCTAAAAGCGAGTGCACTTTCCTAGTATTGGCTGATTCGCTGTTTTTGTGTTCATTTGTAGGCGGTGGAGAAGAAGTGGGGAAAGGGGTGCCGGATTCCCATTTTCAACAAACGGGGCGGCAACCAAGCGTTCAAGAGGGAGGTGCTAAAGCACCTGAAGGAACTGACGATCGAGGAGAAGCATCAGCTATACGATAGAGCTGTAAGCTTCCCAGCTGTTTAATTTCATATAAAGCAAATTTCTAAGGAATAATCATTCAATTAACAAATAAAGCAAGTTTGTATTCCTTTGTTTGCTTGTAGCGAATTTTTTTGTAACTTTTTTTTAAATTGTCATTTAGGAGCCGGTACTGAAGGGCAACCGTTATATGGAGGAGGGCGCTGCTGCTGTATACAGCAGTATGCTCAGTGGAGTCGAAGCATGCCTGAAGGATGTGAAAGCGTTGGAAGAGCAACTGAAGGGCTTCAAAGCTCTCCTGGAGAACAACATTAAGGAAACCGTGGAGGCCAAGCATGCCAGGGACCAGATGGTGGTACTGTTGCGGCAGCAGACTAAGCATCCGCGCCTGTTCCGTGAAACTCCAGAGCCCATCATCGCAACTGGGCCGCGTGGCATGTTTCGCGTTCCCACCAGTGTCAAAAAATCCAAGAAGGGCGCTAAGGTAATGGTTTCGAAATAAATTTTTGACACGTTCACTGTATTAATTGTTCTTGCAGAAGGCCGTACCACGGACCTATGGTCGTGAAATCAAATTTGATAAGAAATCAAAGCAAACGGTTAGTATTTGTAGTGTTTTTTAATTTTTTTGGCTTTTAAAAAGGCAGCTAGTCGACACGATCGTGTTGTTGATTTGTTGGGGCAGGTGTTTCATGACCATTGCACGAGATTTCGGAATACCGTTACGAAAGCCTTGTGTCAACCGGGGCTGTGCCAGAAGAAATGGAAGCAGTTGGTGGAAATGGGGGGCAAGCTGGTGGAGAAATTTGAAAAGCTGCGACGCCCTCATGTCAACGTGGATGTGTCACTGCTTGCCGGACTCCTACGTCAGTTCGTGAAAATGCATACGGAGGGATTTACTACCGAAGAATGCCCTAAAACCAAGACGGTCACCACAGAGGAGTTCCTGAAGACTAGACATGCCGTGTTGGAGAAAATGTTTGATTGGTCAAAGCAGTTCAAGGAAGTCTCAGAGGAGTTGTACGAAGAGGAAGAAGATGAGTAATCATTTGTCTAAGTGTTATGAATCATTTGAAAATAATATTTCATATAAACCTTCTTTTGAAGAGCAAAGTACCAATACTAAAGCATTACCTTTGTGCTGTTTCCTTTTTGCAAACCACATAATTCTCATGTTATATAATGTACAAGTGCAGTAAACATTTCCGACTATATGGTCTTCAAGCTTTTTTTGTATATACGATTCAATTATGTACTAAGCGAAGCCATAGGTTAATAGATCGGCATATGTGCAGCACTAACTGAGTAAGTGGCAGAATAGACATACAAAAAAGCAGCAAAAAAACGCAAACTATCTTGCCAATCAGTATAAGATGAAAAGTAAGCTACATGTACAAATTTCCAAGTGTACTGAATATTTAGGTATACATGACCTTTGAGCTACTTGTATGTACGATGAATTATATAAGAAGCAAAGTCATAGGTTAATAGATCCGTAGATGTACAGCCTAAACTGAATAAGTGGCACAGGAACCAGCTAAAAAAGCAGAAGAAAAACACAAGCTATCGTGCCAATCGGTAAAAGTAAAACGCCAAGCTACTAGCATCGGGCAAGTATAAATAGCAGTCAACAGACACGAAAATTCTTATTTGCATTAAATTTGTATGTGTAGTTTTTAACATAATGAAACGACAAGCCCAAACGGAAGCCCCGGCCGCTTCAGGCAAGTGGTTACGTGTCCACGCTTCGCCTTCTCCGGATCCACCACCATGCACTGCATGCCGGCCTGTTCGAAAGGAGGTTTGGAAGGATACGGATGTGCCTAAGATCCCCGACGACCTCCCTCACTGTTTCGAACACCAGCTGGATAGCCTACTTGAATGGTTTGCGTTACCGCCAGTGAAACGTGGTAACTCTGCCGGTGAGGACGGAGAAATCGGGGAGATGGTTTGGACCGCTGTCAAGAAACTGTTTACCGCCAAACAGGCAGTTACCATGGTTAACAGTGTGTATAAGCAGCCGCCTCTGGAGTTTCCGCTAACCCGTAGCTTCCGTCGGAATGATGCCGGCCTGGAACTGCAAGTTTTGGTCAGCCAAGCCTTTTCGAGGAGATCCTGGAATACGTGACTCCGATTGATTTGCACAATTTGCAAAGGTAAACAAAATGTTTCGATAACCTGAAAATGTGAAATTTGATAACGTATTAGTTGTGGTTTTTAAACGCTTCTTCTTTTGGTTGCAGTGTTAATTGGTACTTCAACGAGTTTACTACAAAAGAGATCGCGAAGAGAAGAAAGTCTGCAGTGGTGACCTTTACTCCACGCGACGTTGATCCGTATGGCGGTGTCGGAATCCACAAGAACTGCAACTACCTTTACTGTGAAATCAAGCATTTTGCTCGGAAGCTTTTCTGTGTAGTGGACAGCTCCACACAGTCCATTGTATTCAAGGTAAAGGGAACCGAAGACACTTTTGGAAGTCTTATGCATGACTATTTTTGCCCGCTGATGCAAGAACTTTACAAGCTGGCGCCTCAGCTGACCAGCATTCGCATAATTGGAGGATATATTAGTGTCCGAGCCGTACTGGAAACTGTCCAGTGGCTTCGCAGTCTGGAGCTGGAGGAGGTATTTATGTATGGATTCAACCATCTAGCAGACGGACTGGTACCACCTGATATGCCACTGATGGCAAACCTGGGATGGCTGCGGAAGCCGGGATGGACGTCGTCGTCGTTGTCGGGGTCCTCAACGTCGCCACCATCGTCGTCGTCGTCGTCGTCGTTGTCGTCGGAGGAGGAGGAGGAGGACGAGGAGGAAGAAAAACAAAGACGTAAAAGGTATAAGAAGAAGGATGAAAAGAAAGAAGAGTTGAAAAGGTCAGCGGCATTTATTTTTTTTTGTTTTTACTGAGCTATGGGAGTATACATAGAAGCCGTATGTCCTTAGTTATGTGCTGATGAGTGGTGATTTTGTCCGGGGAGCCAACCAGCCGCATCACGTGGCACAAGTCGCAGAAGAGCTGATATCTATGCTACATTTTGCAATGAAAAAAACCCCGTTCATGCCCCGGATCCGGATGGTCTGGCATATCATTGGTCAGTGGTGGCTTAGCCGTTTGGATTGCATGAGCTACAAAGCCATCGAACGAATTATGCGGAAGGTGACCTCCAACCAAGGATTCAGCCTGTACGATGATATCCATAATGCGCCGGAGTTTCAGAATCATGACATTGGCTACCTCAACGAACACCGGTATCAGTTGTATCGATTAATTATGGTCGCGAAAAGCTTGTCGATGGACAGGGCGGCGGTTTGCGACTGCCATAAATGTTGGTACATTTCAGAGAAACAGACGTATAGCGGTTACATTCGTAGGCATTACAATCTGTAACAGCGATCGAGTAACTATTACCATTGCATTGAGTTCTTTTTTTTCATTGATATGTGTCATTGATATACGGGTGAAAGGTCAAAGTCGCTTAATTGTGTTTTAATTGTACGTACATCTGTTTGGTTATTGGTTGCTTTAACTTAAGCGTGCCCAAACTTGCTTATAAAAAGTAAGGTTCAATAAAATTGTGTGGTATATAATTTCGTCGTGGCTGGCGTAAAGTTGGTGCCTACAATTAGTAAACTGGTTTTCGGTGAGGCGTTTTTGAACGATAAAATGGCTGAGGATAACGCTTCTGACGGGGATGATATGGAAGAACATGATCTACCGCAGATATCGGAAGAAAGTTTATTGTTAGAAAAAGTAGCTGATACGTATTCTGGGAAATGGAAAACTGCTCTGAGTGTTTTCAATGCCGCATCGCATCAGATTTATTTGATGTTCCGTTTTCACGCCTCTGTAATGTGATAGAAAGCATTTTGAAGAACTGCTTAACAGAATTTTGGTAGACAAAATTCAGCCTTGGTATATGGTACGCGTGCAATTATACAGCGATCATTTGCGAAGAAAATTCCTATTTGGACACCGTTAATGCGGCGGGACGAACTAACTGTGGACCGTATCATGGCGCGCGTTGAACGGGTGATGCAAAGTTCAACAAGCTTTCGCTTGGATGAAAGCTTCAGGATTGAAGTCCAGTACACAGAAACGCCGGATGGTGGAGGTAATGACAATCTAGTGATTCCTGAAAGCGTTAAAAGGCTACTGAAGAACAAAATGTCTATCGTTCGTATAAAGAACGACGACAATTTATGTTTACCACGGTCCCTAGTAACGGCTAAAGCCTTAGCAGATGAAGATCTGCAACTATATTCAACGCTACGTTACACCAGGGCACATAAGCACCCAGAAAAGCAGCATAAGGATCAGCAGACATTATTGGCGAAACAGCTGGTAATAGCTGCAGGCCTGACGGAGCGGCGCTACAGCCTGGACGACGTAGGGACTTTTCAAAAGTTACTAAGCGATTATCAAATCATAATTGTTGGACTGGAACAGCTTAACAGCATTATCTTTGCTGGCAAATTCAGGGAAAAACGCTTAATGCTATTGTATTACGCCAATCATTTTGACGTTTTAACATCTCTTCAAGGGTGGTACGAAAAAAGCAAATGGTGTTTTCATTGTAATCATGGGTACTCTCACGAAGGTGATCATCGCTGTAAATATACCTGCAAGCTTTGCTTGCGCGAGAAGTGTGAGCTGGAAGCCAACTTTGCGCGATATTGTGCGGGATGCAATCAAACGGGCTTTAGAAACAACGAGTGTTTTAACCACCACCTTGCAACGACAGCGAAAAGCACAAACCATAACAAAAAGAAAAGCATCTGTGAAAAATTCAAGGTCTGCATAGAATGCTCGGCATTCATAAAGATGAACGTGAAACGAGGATACGGGCCAGGCCATGTGTGCGGTGAGATTTATTGTTCGGTTTGCCTGTGTTATGTATTACCGGAGCACCATGACTGCTATATAAAACCAGAGAAACTTGACGACAAAGTATTAGCCAAGCACAAATCTGCCAATTTCATGTACTTTGATTTCGAGACGTACCCCGACGGTAATGGAAAGCACGTCCCAAATTTTTGTGTAATACAAGTGCAGGAAGATGGAAAGCCCATTGAAACCCGCCAATTTCCCGAGGACATCAGCAATATTGGCAAGGACATTGCAGGCGATGTATGTGAATTTATTTTCCAAGAAAAGCATGCGGGGTTTTTTTGTTTGGCACATAACTTTAGAGGGTAAGAAATTTTTGTTCTTCTGTTTCACACAACATGAAATACGTTGAAAGTATACAGCTTACGGATAAAGTGGTGGGCTTTCTAGGTTCGATGGCTATTTTATTTTGAAATGGCTGCTTCAGAAAGGTCAAGCGCCTGACGTGATCATGAAACGTTCCCAAATCACGCACCTACGCGATCGGGAGTTTGGCATTAACTTTCGGGATACGCTCAATTATGTTCCTTTGTCATTGGACAACTGGGCGAAATCATTCGCCGTTGAGGAAACTAAAGGTAAATTTCCACATGTCCTGAACCGACCACAATTTTGGAACACAGTTATTGACTATCCGGATATTGAAAAGTTCAACTACCGATTTATGAGCGATAAAGAAAAACATGCTTTTATGGAGTTTTATAATGAAGACAAAGCTTTAAAAAGAGGATTGTATGACGTCAACAAGGAACTGGCTGCCTATTGCCACCAAGACGTGACCACGCTACGTTGTTGTGCAATGCAGCTGCGCGAACTTTTTTTCAAAATTACGGATGGACTATGTATTTTTCAATCAGGTTTAACCCTTCCAAGTGTGTGTCATTATTTTTGGAGGTCCAGGCTGCTAAAGCCTTTGGAAGTTGAGGTTATTCATATGCCAAGCAACAGAATATCCTCCAACAAAGCCAATTCATGGTTACAATGTATAAGCCAGAGCCAAGGCATTGAACTGGAGCGAGAATTCAAAATTGGTGCATTATTCATTGATGGGTACCATCTGGAAAGTCGAACAGCATATGAATTTTATGGGTGCGTGCACCACGGCCATCCAATATGCACGAATCCAAGTACACGCCACCCGCATCAGGACGCCACAATGGGTGAGTTGTACGAGCGGACCGTACGGCGCGAAGAAATGTTGAAGAAGCTTAGAATCAATATTGTGAGCGTTTGGGAATGTGAATATGACAGTCGCATTAAAAACGACGCTAATTTTGCTACTGCTATAAAAAACATACGGATTGTTGAACCCCTCGACCCGAGAAAAGCATTGTTCGGAGGACGAGTAAATGCCCTAGTGTTAGACTATAAGGTCAAGCCTGGAGAGAAGATAATGTACTTGGATGTTGTATCCGAATATCCATATGTCAATAAAAACAAACGCTATCCGGTTGGCAAGCATAAAAGAATTACTAATAATTTTAAAACCTTGGATAACTATTTTGGAATTATGCATTGCAAAATATTACCGCCTCGCAACCTGATGATACCGATATTACCGGCGCATTTCGATAAATTGATTTTCACGTTATGCCGCACTTGCGCTGAAGAAAAAAATCAGCAAGTTTGCACGCACGAGGATCCGGAGCAAAGAGCTCTGACGGGGACTTGGTGCACACTAGAACTACAAGAAGCCGTGAAAAATGGTTATGAACTAATGGAAATTCACGAAGTATGGCACTATCCCGACAGCAGAGAGCGCTTTTTTGCTGATTATATTGATTTGTTCCTGGCGCTTAAAGTGCAAGCTTCTGGCTGGCCGGCTGATATTAAAACTCCAGAGCAGCAAGATGCGTTTCTGGACCACTTTTTCCAAACGGAAGGCATCAGGTTGGACGGTTCCAAAATAAGCTGGAATCCGGGACTGCGGCAGCTCGCTAAGTTGTGCCTGAATAGGTTGGTGCTTACTATTATTTGTTTGTTTGGTGTCGGTAATACACTAAAAATAGCTGTAGTAGTACTAGTAATCTTTGCTATGGTGTTTACAGCTTTTGGGGCCGGCTGGGAATGAGAAATAACCTTCTCAGCACAGTTTTCGTGAACACTGTGAAGGATTTTCTGCACTATTTAACGTCTTCAGAATTCGAAATCCATGATTATGACGTATTTTCGGAGGACGTTGTACAAATAATGTACACGAGGAAGGATGCTATGGTTCCGACTAACCCGAAAACGAACGTGGTTCTAGCAGCGTAAGTGATAATAGTTTCAAGTTTAGTGCTTCATTTAAATCAGGTGAATTAGACTTGTACTTATATTTTGCTGTCAGGTTTACAACGGCACACGCGAGATTACATTTATTGAAATTCATGCAAAGAGCGGGCGAGCGATTACTATACTTTGATACGGTAAGAGGTGAAGCATTAGCCTAAAGCATATTAAACTAGAAAAAACGGGAAAAAAAACATAGTTTTTAAATCGTAGGACAGCATTATCTTTGTTCAGCGTCCAGGTGATGAGCCGTTTGAAACCGGGTCCACTCTGGGGATGTTAAGTAATGAGCTGGCCGAGGACGACTTCATTACGCGCTTTTGTAGTACTGGTCCAAAATCTTACAGCTACGTTACGGCATCTGGGCAGGAGGTCTGTAAAATCAAAGGATTTGAAATTAATAAACTTACAGGAACGGTGTTGAATTTTGATTCGATGTTGAAAATCGCAACCGAACCTCTCCAAGATGAGACCGCCTCCGATAGCGCTCATGGTAACGTTCAGCCCGAGTCCCTTTCCGTCACATATGGTAGTACTATTCGCCGGAAGAAACGGACATATGAAATCCAAGATGTGCCTATGACAAAGCGGTTCAAAAAGACGTACGACAAACGACGCATCTTAGATGACTTTACTACTGTGCCATACGGTTACGTACCATAGCCCTTTGATCATGAACTTGAATGTTGGCATTGTGTCGTTATTGAAAGTAAAGTCCAGGGTGGTGTTGGCTTCGTCGATACTGGCGGCGGCTGATGGCTGATAGGGTAGAAAAGTGGTGACGGTTCCAAGAGTAATGCCCGATAAAATCAGAACAAGTGCTAGCAGACTACCAAAAAAAGCAATCGTAATGACAATGCATATCGCTCGACGCTTTTCCTCAGCAGGGTCCATGGTAATGCAGGATATATAAACGGACGCAATTTAGACAACTAAGAAACAGTTAGGGAAAACGAAACGTGCAACTGAAGTTTTGTCAGTTTTGCTGCAGTTTATATAGTAGTCGATAGAACATGTCTGGATGTGAACCCGAAAATGTTCGTTTATCATCAACATCGACATCGCCACCACCATCGCCCGGAACAATGGATGCCATTCAGCACATTATCTGGCAAGGTGACTGGCAAGGTGGATTGCACGATAGGTTAAAAGGTTGCCTCGTGGGGAGTGTTGTTGCCAGCAGCTTTGGTCGTCTGTTCAATACATCCTTCTACAGAAGTCATTTACCAACCTTGAGAGAAGTTCATGAGCGGTGTGCGGACGTGGCCAAGAATCCTTGTTATGTGCGTTGTGGGTTTAGTGGAACAGTTGCTCTGGTGGTTCTCGAAGTGACTGTAGGTTGCTATACAGTCGAGCGTGACTATATAGCCGATGGACTGGGTAAAGCGTTAGGATCATCCAACTACTTTGGGGGTAGTAAGCACATGGAGCGTTTATTGAAAAAGTTTTATCGGCGATGGAGTGCTGCAAGCAGCGAGAGTAACTTTGCTCTTCGACGAGATGACGAAGCTTACGTTTGTGGGCCTGCAAGAAGTGCGCACGGTGGGCAGGGCTCTCACGGGTATCACGGAGCAGTGATGGCTGCACCGGTGGCTTTGTACTACTGCCGCGAACCTAGTTGCTTCCTGAGAGAAGTCGAGAAGTGTGTAGCCATCACACATACGCATCGTTTGGGGATTGATGGAGCTGTGCTGTTTGCCTTTAGTTTACAAGAAGCGTGTGATAGCGCCCGCACAGCTTCAGTGACGACCTTTTTGAAACGGCTAGAGGATTATGCTTCAACTCTCGAACCACCATTTGGAGAGAACATGAAAGCTGCCAATGCGTTATACGTAAACCATAGCGTACTGCGTTCGCCAGCAGACATTATCCGACTGTATCCGAATGTTAGCTCGCGCGCAGCACAGGACTTTGTTCCGCTGGCTATGGTCATGGCATTCGTGGGCGGGAACCTGCAGTGGTGGTCTGGATATAACATCATGTCACCTTGGAAGCGAATGGTCCAGAGCTGCATTGCCCTTGGAGGTGACACGGATGGTCGCACGTTCATGGCAGGCGCATTATATGGGGCGTTCTATGGACTTTCATCTGACCAACGTGAGTTTGAGGCGATGCCAAAGATAACGGAAGCAAACAATGCTAGTACTTTAGCTGATGCATTGTATAAAGGGTGTCCACCCGATGACTAAAAAAAGCAAGAATAAACATGCTGCTGTTTTAACCTACTTAGTTGGCTATAAAATGATTAGGTCGGCTCGTGTTTCTGATGTTAGTGCATACAGTTTGCGTATTCCTGCCTTCACTTTGATTTAGTTGTCCATTATTCTGTTTGTTTGCTTTGGGTTTAAAGCGTTATCGTTACTGTTACCGTTATTTGCGAGTATTTTCAAATTTTCACCGCAATGGCTGCAACGCGAAGCGTAGATAGTGTATCAGGTGATAACAGTGACCTTTTGGCTGCCTTGTCGTCATCACCATCGTTGTCGACTATTCCGGCATCACTTCAGCCTGTTAGGGCATTAACTATTACTAGTACTAAGAAACGTAAGGTCACCGCGGACTCGTATAAGCCCAAAACCGATGCAGTTAGCTTAGCACGGCGTGGGTTTACCCAGGGGCAGGTTGCATTTCAGTACGAAGGCGGGCCAGTAATTAAATTTGGAGGAGAAAAATTCATTGCAATTTACTTGATGAACAACCGTTTGCGATACATTATTGGGGAGTTTGATAAAAATCAGGAGGGTCAGTGGGTTCCGAGTTTAGCGTCCAAGCATGTCGAGTTAGATGCAAAGCAGTTTGCCAAACTCATGGGTTTACAACTGTGTGGACAACTGGAAAGGTTGATCAACTATGACGAAGGCTCTACACCCATTACGGCAATGCATGACCTGGGCGGAGGTTACTTCTTTAACTGGGGATGGTAAGAAAGTCATTCATATGACAACCTTGTGCTTTTGTTTCTATGGCACATTATTATTATATTTCTGCGGTTGCTTCTCCTCAGGCTTGACGAAGTACCCATTGCCAACATTCGGGTTTACCTTGAAGCAAACAGCCTGAAAGAACCGGGAACAAAGGTGGTCATCGGCTCACCCAGTGAGAAACGACTTGCGATGAAGTGAGTGTTGTATTCTAGTGATAGCAACATAGTTAATACCAAATTACTTATTTTTTTTTGATTGTTTGATAACCGTTTAGCTTATTGATATTATTGTTATGGTTGTTGTGGTTGTTGCAATTGTAGTAAAAAGAACTGGACGGCGTTCTGTGAACTTTTGGACAACGGAACCATCCTTAAGCATACGTATGAGGTGCTGAAGGGACGATCCGGGTACCCTACCATGCAAGTCTGCCAAGCCGACTACCAGGATATTTTTTGAGAAGCTACCGTGGCCTATGATGGAGCGCTTTTGCAAACGCCTGACGCAAGAATGCAAGCTTTGCCACCTTATGGAGGATACCTTTGCTGATCCACTACAACCTGGAGCTCATGATGGCCATACTGCATGCCGCTACTCGGATCGTATACAACTAACGGACCGTATGCGAAGCTATGTCTGTAAGGATGTGGAAAAGACACTGCTGGGGCTGTTTCTCAAGCAACTACCGTACCGCTATGCTGACGAAGCAGCGCACTCGCATCATAATGCGGAACGCAACTTGCTGGAGGCATACCACTTCAAGCCTGACGAATTTCTGGTAATGCACGGAGATCGACTGTGTGCTGAAATGCTGCAGCGTTTCAAGGAGCAGTTCAAACTGAACTAGTATGAATGTTTCTGTGTATGTTTGTGTGTGTCTGTTTGGTTTTTCAAGCCATCATCTTAGCTCGCTTAGGTAATTGTAATCGCTATAACAGTTTCAGTGTATTCGTAATAATTTATTATTAATGTTATTTGCAAATATTTCTAGTTCGCGTTGGCGGCCCCAAGTCGATTTGTCATTTTAATTGCCACGCGGGCCCTCTGCAAAACCAAAGGTGTGTGCGCGCAGCGCACCTCCCTTTGATTTTGCGAGGGCTATATTGCAATTTAATTGCTAGTAGAATGCTTCAAAATTATACACACGTGTTTTTGCATTGAAAAAGTCATTAATAAAGTTACGAACCATCAAGTCATTTTGAAATTGATTATCAATTCGATATAGGTTATGAATGATGTAGGAATAGGAAAAGCGACATGCTGATCGCATTACTATAAAAAACATGCAGTGTTGAGCGCAGGTAGTGGACAATGGCTGTTGTAAAACAGCTCGCTGTTCGTATAGGGGCAACGGTGGTGATGACGCAGGCTGGCCAATGAGTTGCGTTTTCAGAAAATTTTCAAGTGACTGACTATAATAGGCCACGGGTTTGCCGTAGGAATCGAAAACTTCAATAAATGAGGGGGCACTCAACGTAGACGGCAATCCAATGTGTTCCGGGTTCGCTGGCTGGATCAGTGTTTACAATAAACGCAGCAGGTAGGTTGGCATCTGTAAGATGCTGCTGCTGTAGCTCATCTAGGGCGTAGACACCGCGAAACACCGATCTCAGCATGTGAGAAGCGGGGTTGTACTGTGACCACATGATATTCCGAATTTCCTGTTCGTTCATTGTGACGATGTTTTGTTTAATTACGACGCAAAGTCGCAAATAACCTGGCGTAAATTGGTGAATTCTATTAAATGGTCGCACGTTATCCAAGCCAGCATTTGATAGGCATTAGTTAGTGGTGTGTCAAAAGTTACTTCCAGGCCCACTGTCCCTGATCGAATTAGCGTCATGGGCCCTAAGCCTGTAGCCGTTGGCGTCAGGTCAAAAGCGAACACTGTGTATCCTTTTGCGTATGTCTGACGATCCAGAATATGGGCTCCAGCTGGATGGTTTTTTTGATTCAAAACATCCAAGAAGCCGTCATAACACTTTAAATAGCGGTTGTTTGGAAAGTCACACATGTAGGGTATCGTTGGGTATTGCTTCCCATCCACATTAATACAGATTTGACGAACGCGACAATGATCAAATACAAACGGATTGAGGCTTGCTGTGCCATGGAAGCGGTCCGATTGCACAAAAGCAATAAATATCACCTTAGGTAGTTGGCCGTACTTGAGGTCGGAAAATGCTATAGTTTGGGTGCCAGCAGGAATAGCACGCGCCTTTAATTCTGCGCGTTCAATGTGGTATTTGGCTGTTGTGGTTTGTAACTTTTGTGTAACAGCGTTCATAAAATCCGGTGATGGGATATAGCGTCGTACGGTTATGCGTGGATGTTTCATGAATGCCTTGTATTCCGTTGCAGCCGTCGCACCAGTATTCCATGATCGTAAATAAAATTCTGAATTGTTAAAGTATAGGCTAACGTGCACGGGGACGCCTGTGAGCAAAGGTTTTGATTGTACGCATAAGTCCGTGAAAATCTTTCCCGATAACTGAACGCTAGCACTTAAAGCAAAAAGCTCCTTGCGCTTTGCTTCGCCAGTGTTCTCTGTGGCATGTTCCATCTTGCCTGGTGTGTCGAAATAAAATCCGCCGCTCGTTAGCTGGCTTTTCATTGCATCTTCAGTATAACTTGTTAGAACCTCCATTATAGCGCGATAGGGATAATAAGGTGAACAGTCAGAGATCACCTTGTTCGCCACAGTAAAATGAATTTGTTTGAACAAACTATGCACAATATAATTAACAGGCGCTACGTTATCATTGATCTCTAGGTTCACCCATGCATTTGTGGCGTTCTTTTTCTTTATACTTAATTCACACTCAAAACACGTATCCGTGAGCGAGAGCAGACCGTTGGATGACGGCGGGATAAAGAAAGATAGGTTACCGCTTAATGGTGAGTCTTCCGGAGGCGCCGACTCTGGTCCATACTCTTGTGTCTCATAGCTGAAACGTTCCGTTAACGATGCCGGTACGGAGAACAGGTTCATGTCACTAGACATGGCCGGCTCTGAGTGTGGTAGCAGATATTCAGGCATTTTTGTAGTTTTTTTAGAAAATATCGGGATACTTATCAAAAGAACCGTTACTAGTACGGTGCTTTCGTCGTTTCGTGTTCTTTCTCTTTTTTAAATGTTTAGTTGGGCGTTTGCGTTTACTTCCGCTACCAGTTTGCTGTTTAACAGTCACGAGTTGAGGGGCTTCAGTAGAGGTTACTGCTGCGTCTGAAGGCTGAGCTGGCTCCAATATTTTCCCTAGCTTTTCAGTCACCTTTTCCGCAGCACTGGTGGCTACACTTTGAGCGGCTTGCTTCAAGTGAGGTTTAGCTGACTCTAATGCTGCTCTGGCATGGGGTAGAGCACTTCGAACGAGCGGGGCAGTGAATTTGGAAACTCGCGAAAACACTGTTCGGAAAAAGTCTGCTAAGCCTGAACCGCTTTGTAGACCTGAACTCCGATATCTGCCTAATGGTCCATAACCAATCTGATTCTGTTCAAACAGCTCCTCAAATAGACTTGAATCAGGTTCAAAGACCACAAGGTTATGGGGCGCAGCCATGATAACAGCTAGAGCTAGAACGTTTCAACGAACAGGCCTAAAATGCAGTTTCACTAATGATTTTCCCGCCTGAAATTTAAAATCTGCGTCTTCGGAGCTCAAGTTGATTTCGATGGTTTCGATGAAATTACGTACTAGTGGTACATAATGTGGTTGGTCGAATCGTTCCGTTACGAGATCAAACGGTTCTCCTTTAATAGGCATAGAACGTAAAACTTGTGCGGTTTGATCGCCTAACGCTGAAAACTCCACAATGTCCGAATAAACATACATTGTTGTGTTGTTATGTTGCATGTTGGCAGATTTACTGGACGCTACCACCATTGGTACGTCCAACGTATCAGCATTAAGCGGTTGTTTTCTTTTAAGTAGGTACCATAGATAAGGTCGAGGAGTAAAAAAAGTACTACTAGGAGCTCTTCCGAATGGTTCAGCTGGCGTCCCATCTTCTTCTATCATTTCCTCAATATAGTAACGAAATTTTGAAGGAACACCGTCAAGATCTTTAAAGTCTAAAGGGTCTATATCGTGTTGAGTCTGCACAAAACCAAGTAACCCTTTCAATCGGTCATCGTTTTCCGAAAAACGCAGCTTGCCACGCAAGCTATTAAACGTTACTTCCGTCTTGAGCGTTACAGGATTATAATGTATATTGAACACTTTTGTGGTACTGTTATTTGTGCGAAGGCGTGAGGGAGTAACATTGCGACCTTTTAAGTCTACCGAGTTTGGCGACTGTCGCTCAATTACGTCAATTAGCGCCTTCAATGTATATAGACCCGGTGGAATGATGATCGTATTCTGAACCGATGACAAGGAGGTGTCACTGATGACGTCGTACTCGTTAACAGTTAGTTCTTGCTCTTTTGGTATGTTGTAGATTGAGTTTGTGTATTGCAATTCCACCAAACCCACTTCCCACCGGCCCGATAAAGATATTGGAATTTTTAGTTTTGTCTTCCACATTTGCGCACTGTTCTTGGGGTACATGTCCATTGACGCATCGCTTGGTAGTGTCACGTAAAACGGTGTACTATTTCCAACAACACTAGCCATTTCCGTCAGCTACTTTTGATAGCTCTTGCTCATAGAACTTTCCAATTACACTGGGTCCACCGTCGGCAGGTTCCACTTCATACACAGGTACGCGATGCTTGATTACCTTATTCACTCGATATAGCTTTTTTGTGTACTTCACGTCAGCGCCTTTCTTAAAAAGCTGCTTTTGCAAACGAAGACGCACTGTGTCTCCGTCCTTAAATAGCGGTGCCTTAGCTTTGCTTTTGTTATTACTGTTGGACTGTAATCGCTGGAACACCAAAAGCGAATTTTCTCGATTGACGTCATTCGGCGCCAATCCATGCGCCGTGTGAGGTGTGCTGTTGTAGCTGTGAATAATGTCCTGTAACTTGTCATAATATTTTACACTCCCATCACGAGCGGTTATCAGTCGCATGAGACGCTCTCGTAACGTTCGGATGAATCGTTCTGCCATGTTAGCTTTAATTTCACAGTTCTCTTCAGAAAACATAACGACGCCGTTCTGTTTCATGTAGTCTTGAACTGGTTTGTTGTAAAATTCACGCCCTGTGAACGAATAATACAGTTAGTTTGCGACGCTTACGACGGTTCCATCCTATGTGTGTGTGTGTGTGTGTGTGTGTGTGTGTGGGTAGTACCTCTATCCACTTGTAAATACATAGGTGGTCCATACAAACGAGAAAAGGTTTTCTCCAAGGCAGGAAGAACGTATTCACTGCTTTTTTTTGTCAGCATTTCGCATGCTACTTTTGGAAAAACTGTCCACAACAACCAGCAGAAATTTCTTATGTTTATTCTGTTTTGCATAACGGGACACATCCATCAGGTCAGCCATGTACTGTTCACCGAACTGTATTGAAACTACCGGATTTCTGCGGAATTTCCGCCGAGACGGTTTATGTAAATTGTAGGCGTCGATTCCTTGCAGAAGCCTTAGGGCTTTGTCGTGCTGATTAAGTTCGCTTGACACGGTTTGATGCTTCCGGAATCGTTCCACTCCCCCCAGGCTTGCCACTTGAGCCGGACTCACGTACTCCGCTTCTCCCATCTTTAGTTAGGTCAACTTGGACACTGACGTCAACTTTGTTTTTGTTTTGACCAAAGCTACTGTCTTTACTAACGTTTGAGTCTTCCGAATCTTTATCTCCAGCACAGCATGACGAAATAAAGGTCAGCTTCATGCCCTCTCCAAAGTTCAAACTGACTGGTATGCACCCCGCCATGCCTGCTATTCTTAAATAACTAAACACTTTAAGCGCTTGTGTTGCTGAAGTTTTCTTTTTCCAGAGCCCAGCTGGGGATCATCATATTTATTTTCAACTGCGTAATAATCTACCCGATCTCGATTTCTTAAATTATGTATTTTGTTTAACGTTGTTTGAAGTCGTTTTCTTGATTTTGGATGGCCGATTTTGCTTGGCGTGCTCATGTCCTCATACACTTTCCGTTTTCCTTGTGACCTTGAAATGGAACTTGCAGGCGTTGCGCACTGGCTGTGTGCACCGCTTAACGGCTGTTCGCGCACCGGTGTACCGGTATCTACTTTGCCAAATATACTGGCGGCATGCTTTTTTAAAAGTGACTGCTTTCGTCGAGCTGAAGTCCTTTTCACCATCTGCTTAAATATAGGTTTCGGTTTACGAATTTTTTTCAAAGGCTGGGATCCTTCCTTGGAAACATTAGGGTTGGTTTGGCCACCGCTTGTATCATCTAAAGCGTACGGCCGCAGCGCTAAAAACCGCTGCAAACTAGATGAAAGTAACTGTGCTTTCTGATATTCCGATAGGCTTTTGTTAGCCAAAGTTTCCGTTGTCAGCTGTTCCAGAGAAAGTATTTTGGAAGCTTCTGGGGGTACTTGGTTTAGTGCCAGCTCAACCTCCGTGCGTCGTTTCTCCGCTTGCCGTTTTGGTATTAGCATATAGGTTTCCATGTTTTTTTATATGCTTATTGGCGGTTTGCTGTCACTGCGCTTATAACTGCTGATGCTAGTAATGGTAATAGAGCGGGCAAGAATCCTCCTCGTTGTAATAGTATACGTTTTTTCCTTTGAAGTGATACACTTGGAGATGCTAGAAGCTTTATGGGAGTCTTGCACCTTTTACACGCTGTCAGCTGATGAGGCTTTAAGGGGACTCGTCCTTTTATAAGGTTCAAGGCAAGCTCTTGAATACCCCTTATATGGTGTTTATCGCAACACTGCTTCAACAGTGCTCTTCGTTGCTTAGGCTTTGCCCGGTTAAGGGTAAGCAAGAACGGCGCAATCTCCTTCGCTTTACTTGCCATTTTTTGGGCTCAGTGATGGCAGATGATCAGTATAAATTCTCATTGTCTCTTTAGGAAACAGATGCGATCGCAGCCTTAAATAAGATGGACAAGCTGGGGTAAGGTCAATTAAGAGCGGTTGATAGTTTTCTGACGTGCAAGCTGTGTACGCTTGTGCAAGGCACTTTAATTTTGTTTGACGTTGTAAGATATCGATCTGACCGAGGTCCCGAGCATTTTTAAACAGCACCATATACTGGCAATTCAGTGTTATATCACGCATTGCTTTTCCTTGTTTGTACAGGTTTTGCGTAATATAAATAACGCTCAGGTTTTTATGGTGAATTCCTTGCGTGAAAAGATTACTGGCCTGCTCATTTTTTGCCATCTCATGTGCCAAATCATCCACAATCAGTAAATTTGTCACCTCCTTATCGAAAAAATCCTCGTCCGAAAAAAGGTCACTCAGTCCTTTCACAAACTCTGTTTCTGGACACTGAACTTTCAAAGCATCGTATCCATTCTGCCACTGATTGTATGCATATACCACTCTTCTCGGAGTCGAAGTCATCATTTCTTTTCGTTGCTCGATAAGGCGGAAGACAAAAGACGATTTTCCAACCATTGTAGGACCGCAAATCATCATTCCAAAAGGAGTTACGAGTTTTGGCTGACTTTCCAGCTCCACGAAATTGTTCTGAATTACTGCTGTCATGGCGGCATCAATAAAAAATATAGTCGCAGTTGGTAAACTGAATTGTGGCTTTGATCTTCAAGATATCGCAGACCTTCTTCAGATCCCGTACGATCCCAGCATATTTTCAGGACTTACTATTCGCCGAATGCGTCCATACAAAAGTCACTGTCAACTATACAGTAATGGTCGGATTACGGTAAACGGAGCTGTTACCGAGCGTAATGCTGAAGAGCTTCTCGAACTCTATTGTAACGATATGCACATGTTAGGTTATACCGATGCGTACGTTACGGACTTCGAAATAGTTAACGTAGTAGCGTCCTGGGACATGTACAGACCATTGAAACTAGATGACGTGTTTAAAAAGCTGCACTGCTACCGGCCTTGTTATGAACCTGAACTGTTTCCTGGTCTAAGCGTCCATCTACCCGAAGCAACTTGTGTAATTTTTACCTCTGGTAAAGTTAATATTTTGGGTGCAAAGTCGGAATTGGCTGTGCGTACTACGGCAGCCGAACTTCGCTTGCTACTGTTTTAATGTTCACATGAATCTTATCAAAGTTCATTTTCTTTTTTTTTTGACTAAGTCTTCTCCGCTTTAATAGACCACTGCTTTGCCATAAACTAATAAACATACGAAAAAACGATATTCTATTTTTTTAAAACAAAACGTCAGTTTTAACATCAGTTTTCTTGCGGCGGGCGATCTGGTCTGCAGGAAGTTCCACTATGCCAGTCGTGCTCAGCTTGTGGGTCATCATGCGGCTCCCAGTTTTCCAACTCTAGTCCACAATGAATACACTTCACTAGGTCCCGCAATCCCGTGTAAAAGAAGCCGGCTCTCGCAAAACGCGCCGCTGACGGTGTACGCAGTGTCCAGTTCCGGTGTTGAAACGAGTGCAGACGGTATACGAACCGTCTGAATTCATGTTGCAGCCGATAGCCTGCTGCAGCACGCCCAGGAGTCGCTGTGTCTGTTCTTCTGGGAGGCGCTCCCGGGGGATCCAACCAAACCAACGTGTATCCACTCAAAGCACCCAATGGTAGACGATATGGCCTATCCGCAGCAGGCGCTGATGTCGACGTAGTTCCTGATTCCGGCCGTAGCGGTGGTTGTGGCGGAGTTGGCGTGGCTGGTGACGCTCCGGTTCCAGCGCTTGGTACTGAAACTGAGTCCGGTACTTGCGGTGGAACAGACCTTGTTGAGCTTACTGGAGAATCTTGCAATTCGCCATCTTCAACCAGAAGAGAGTCTCCACTATCGTAGTCTTCGTTGACTTCAGACATTTTTACACTGCCGTACTAACCGCTTGCATGTTTCTCGGTTTATATACCGGCCATCGGAATGGTAGCGTTAGGGTCACCTTTATAGGATCGATACCGTTCAAGGATCATTTCCCACCATGACTGATAACCAGCCCGACGCGATACTATTTTACAGCAGTATTGTGCAACCTGCATGACTTTCCCCACATAAAGTCCTAGGTCAGAGTCACCGTTCACAGGTCGGGGTAGCGGAAGCCGATAGCGACCTCTCAAGAACTGTGGCTCCCACCAGCTTGAACAATTCGGGTTAACTGGTAGGCTAGAAAAAAAATCTTCTGGCTTCTTAGGCTTGGGGACTTCATACCCCACGTGGAGAATTTTGCATAACCAGCCATCGACCATGATGTTCATACCCGGTGCCAAATCTAAACAATTGTTTTTTTTTTATTTGACTTTCATACGACCTTCTGTTTTTCATATGTTTTACCGTGAATTTCCTTCACAACGTCCCTGACAAACATCTCAGTGTCACTGTTAAAGGTGGAATTATCAATTGCCCCACCGCCGAACACAGATGAAGCACACAGGAGGAAAACAATCGTCTTGAACTCCATGGTTGTTTTTAATAGAAAGCCGACGTTCTAGAAACTTGCAGGTCGTTCCACTATACTTTGCAACCTGCACTCTGAAGGCCTTAAATAGACTTTACACCTGCAGCCGTATCGGTCTCTAGTGCTATCTTAATTTCTTCCAAGAAGCCATGCAGTATATGATACAGCATATACTGGTCGTAACTCATAAAGTGGATGGAGAACCCATGAGCGTTGACTAATGCCATTCTTGAACAATCCAGTTCGTACTCTATTTCCAATGTCCAAGGTGATCCCGGTTGTGTATCTTTAAATTTTTTAACCATTTTGGACTTTTTTAATAATTCATGGATGTCGTATGCTTCTGCAGCACCAAACGTCCAGGACACTCTCGCCCCTGCCTGTTCGTCCACAAGTTGCAATCGCTTGAAACGGCCTCCCTTGCCCGTTATGATATTAACTTTTGTACCGCGTTTCAAGTCCCAGCTCGCTTCGCATTCTCCCTGGTCTAACGGTTTAATCACAGCTCCGTACATTACATCTGATGTAGCGTCCATTGTATTCGATATGGCGTTCGTTTTTGTTTTGCAGTGTAAAGATATTCTCTGATTAACGATATGGTTTTCTCTGTACTATATACAACAACCACCTTAAATAGACTTTATTTAATATTGCCATGAATAACAGCTAGCCAGCACACGCTTCAGTTATTTCGCGCTCATACGCCTGTAGAATGTTACACAACTTCTTTTGGGCCAATAAAGGCAGCTCCAGCACCATCACTGGATGATTTAACAATAACTTTGAGCAGTATGTTGTAGCTTCCACTTCCATGTCCCAGCTTAATCCTTCGACGGACTTCAGCCGGATGGATGTCTTTCGCGGAGTCAACGCTTCGTGTAGTTTCTTTGCCTCCGTCGGTAAAAGATGGATGAATATTAACCGCTCTCCTTGTTGACCTTCAATCTCCATCCAATCAAACTTCCCCTTAAACGTTATCACGTTGGCCTTTACATTTCCAGCCAAACTCCACTGCAGTTGGCTATAGGAACCTGCAAAAGGCAAAATCTCGGCCTCATACATTACCGCTAATGTGTTGTCGTACATCTGCGCCATGGTAGTGACATGCTTTATGGTAGCCACAGTTGCAAACATTTCAGCTCTTATATACCAGCTTACAACAAAGATAGTATCTGCCATTTCCGGTCAGCAGTTCTCAAACATGGTATATAAAGCCCAATATTTCCAACAGCAAAAATCAGTCGTCTTCCGTTCTTGAACCAACTTTGGTGTATAAAGTGGTTCAGAGTTGTTCGGTGCCAGTTGGATATTATGGCCCTAGCGACCTTGTCTCGCCCGCCATTCCCCGTCACAATATTGCTTGGATATTTTAGATCAGTTCAAATGAATTGACCGAATCCTTTGGACTGACTACGATTACTAAGCAGGACCGTCAGCGCCGTGACCTTTTGGGCTCCATATTTCTTTTTCTTTTTTACTGACCTGAGCAGGGTTCATACTATGACCCTGCAGAGTTTTCACTTGTTTATTTGTTCATATATACGGTATTGCTCTGTAATCGTAGTTGAGTTAAACTGGATTGATCGAATCCATGTAGCTTACTACGACTATTGAGCAGGACCGAAACCAGTTCAGTTACCAGGAACTGCTTTGAAACGAATTTGATCACATATCTAACCTATTACGATCCGTAATTCCCGTTCCACTTTTGTGTGAGTTGTACATTGCGCTGGTAGTAATGGACATCACCGTAATTTCTATTGGTCATTTCCATTGCGACTAGCTCCATGTTCACCTCAATGCGATTCAGAACTCAGGGTATAGGCTTTATAATTATGTCGATGGTCTGTACCATGGAGCCATAATGATGGACATTACCGCACGTTGGTCATATCCATCATTATTATTGGTTCTTTGTACGTCCTGCAATATTTTTGAATGTTTGACAGGCTTTTATGAGAGTTGATACGTAGCGCTGGTAGTAATGGAAATTACCTCAATTATAATTGGTCATTTCCATAGCCACCAGTTCCATGTACACCTCTATGTGAATTCGAATTTGAAAAGTATTGGCTTTGCAACTATGGGGAGGACGTGTACCACGGAACTTCAGCAATAGACGTTACCATATCTTGGTCATGTCCAATGCTGCTTGTTCCTTGTACGTCCTGTAACAACCATGAATGTTTGACTAACTTCCGTGAACGCTGATACATAACGCTGGTAGTAATGCAACTACTCTTAATTATTATTGGTCAATTCCGTCGCTGCCAGTTCCTTGTGCGCATATTGCGTTGTGGCTTTCCAGTAAGTAATCAAATAGATGCAGAACTTTAATCAACTTTTACCAGAACATGTTGTGGCTTACTCGTAAACTAAACACTTTTATAGGATAAGGTCTGGGGTTCAATCCCCTGGTAGCTTAACATAAAACAAAAAAAATTTCAATAGCAAGCCACAGCCTGTTCTTTTTTTAACAAAAATACACTGGCAGGATTTTTTTTATGACCGAACGACACATTGGGCAACCATCACACTCCTTCACACAACAGTTGCAAACAACAAAATGACCACATGGATATAGAACCTGCGTGATGACATTTGTGTAACAAATTTTACACAGCTTTTCGTCTTTCACTTCGGCCAGATGATCTGCTGGAGAACGTAGGAATATTCGTCGCCAATGCTATCTTACTGCCCGCAGATGTTCCTCGCTATTACCCTTCATTCTCGCATTTCTGTTAATACCACAAAACTGGTTTACCGTTCAGCAATGCAGGGCCACTATATAAAGCCAATAACCTTTCACGCCTTTCGCTGTCCCGGCAACCCTGTTCAAGCCAGGAACAGACCAGGGAAACCCCAGCTCTGACTGGGCCATGATTCTCGCACTCGGACGCCGGCGTAAGGCTTCCATCACGTGCTCCCAACTATAGAACTGTAAAGCTTGTAGAATTTTTTCCTCTTCGGCCACATTGTCTGGCCACAACAGCGCGTCTTCATCTACAATATCGAAAGCTTAGTTGTAATACGGTATTCATTCTTTTACTGCCAATCTAACCTTCTTTAGATGCATTTCTATATTTGTTTTGTTTCTTCTGCCGAATCATATTTATAAAACTTTCCCCCTTCTGCTCCATCAAATATGGACACTGCGGTCTTAAGGCAGCATGAATCTCCCAAGGGTCTTCATTGTCTCTCCAGCAATCTCTTCCCATACCACAGTAAAAACAGCGTGTCAGTATACAATAGTTTATAAAATAAAAACCCGCTGCAGCCATTTCTTGTGGATGTTGATGTGGACTGCTTGGCCAACGAGCAAAAGTAGCGAAGCGGCGTTCATAGGATTGCATTTTTGGGCAGTACACCTTGGTAATGATGTCCTTGCTGTACTCCTCGAATCCAGCAAATTCCTCCTCACTAGCCTCTCCATCATAAACGTCTGCGTCCGCTTCGGTGTCACTACAGCTGGTAACTTCACTTTCTGACCTCGACATTTTACAATCCGGAAAATAAATTTTATGTGTTGCAGCCGGTGTGCCCTTTATGTTCCGTGCACCAATAGTTCCAAGACAATAACTACAAGTAATCAAGTCCTCATAACCAGTACATTCAAAGCCAGCCTTAGCCAGTTCCAGCGGGGTCCAAGATGAATACCCCCATTCAAGGAACGATAATATACGATTGTACAAGTCCATCAGCTAGCAATTAACTTTCCGTCAGTTCCTATTCTGGCTATAAATACCACCATTGCATTCAAGCTTTCATGTTCAAACACGTTTCTCTATTTCACACATGTTTACCCTATTTTTACGAACTTTTCTAGGTCATTAGGAATTTTTTCAGAATTTTCTAAATTATTTTTGAAAAACGGGACGTCATCCCTGGACGCTCTTATCAGCGTCCCCCATCTAAATGCCGGTCGAGCCTAGTGTATTACTACTAATAACTACCTCCTAAACCTCAAATATTTGACAGATTCCAGATTAGAACTGAAATAGAAACTCGCCCCTGAACGGTATGGCGTGATAACAAGACTCATTGTACAGACTACCACGGTTTAATGCAAACTAGCAGACAGTTAAATAAAAATAGTAATTGCTTAAAAATCTTTTGTTCTGCAATTTTAAAATGAGTGCTAGCAAAAATCCGAAATTGTTCCTTCGTTTATGAGGAAGAAAGACGCACAATCTATTCGGTGAAGAGGAGATTTGTTTCAATATGTGCGCAGTTAGAGCAAGAATAGACAAACATATAACCTCCGCTTTATAACGTTTAAAAGGTTTCTATCCACGCACGCATCCCGTAATATTCTAATCATCCATGCACGTTAGCCTTGTCTAATTCTGGTTACTGCATAAGGTGAATGTAATGAGGGTTGGATGGCGTGACTGAAAAATGTAGCACAGCAGACAGCCATTCTATTGGAAACTGGTAAAGCTGCATTTGTTTGATAAGTGCACCACGTATCGCATAAACTCCATTATTGTACGCTAATTTGCTTTCTGCAGAACAGCACTTTTGGTAGAATAGTTTATAATATCGAACAAGTCAGTATCTGAACAGATGAGCTTACTCGGTAATGAACTCTCGCTTGTGCTACGCAGTACGCAGTAGTTCTCCAGTATTGCAGGTATCCGCAGCAGTTTACCGTTGATTTAGTAAAAAGTGCGCAAACTGCAGAAGACTCTTGAACCTCGTGTTCTGCATTTCCGGCAAATACAGAGTAGCTGCTCGTATCCGGGTAGAAATTAGATCCAGTAATTAAATTTCTAAAATACTTTCATATAGGTTCATGCAAAATGGGGGCTAGCATGTTTTTCGCATGTACTCCAACAAAACTGAAGTCTCTTTTGTCATATAAGTCACTGTGTTATAGAGTTCGAAGATTTTGTCTTCTCCTTCACAATATAAACCTGTACCGTAAATTCGAGGGAGAATTTTTCCAGACTGTATATTTCAGGGCCGGTAGTTTTGCCGGAGTCCCGGACTGAAACTTCGAGAGCGGATGGTCAGCTGGATACGGGTGCGGATCCTTAAAGCCCTCTTCGTGTTCAACATAGCTCCTACTGTACGTAAATTTATCCAGTTTAACCTGAGTGACCGTTGGGTAGTTTCTTGTGTGTATGATTGCATGCCTTAATGCCGTAGTGCTTCGAATATCCCAACCAAACCAACTTCACAGCTATAATTTTCATCGATTATGGCGACGGTTACAGTGAACTACAATTTGGAGTTGACACCTGCAGCTGCTTGGAAGGCAGGAAAGTCTACGCGGCTTCTTCGATCGTAAACCAATAACCAGTAAACCTTCTGCCGGCGACAGACATACACTCATTAACTGCGCAACGGAAACACACCAGAGCGTTTTCAAATTAAAATTTATTTTATCTGATAATAAAATGCCGTTTGGGATTTTAAAGCAGGATAAATGATATCGAAGGGAGTTTTGCATGCAACAAAATACTCGGAGCGTAGCGTACTGCCGTATGTAGAGTACGTTTACAGTTAAATTTCCACGCGCAAATTAAAATAACGATGCTGTCTTCTGCGTCATGCCCGGGTTGCGGTCGCCCCTACGATGCAGCTTAAGTTTAGCCAGGAAGATCTCCTTGGTTAAAGGTGCGCAGCAAACGAAGACGGTTGCGTTCAGGACGCAGTTGAGGTTACCAAATAACCGACTGATATCCGTAAGCAGTCGCCAATTCGGGAAGAAATACCCGGCACTCAAAGCAAATCCCCAGATGACAAGGCTGATGCCTGAAGAGATGCAGAAAACGACGTTCTTGCCGGCGCGGTTGGACTGCGGTGGGCGGTTGCGGTGGATCTCTACGATAATATAACAGAGAGGTAAAACACTGAAACAGTGATGTAAAATTTGATGCAGTAACCGTGCACTCAGCCGTGCTAACCATAGACTGTTACTTATCGAACTACTGTAGCCCAACTCCATTAACGAAAATGTCTTGTAAGAGTTGTTGGAAAATTTTTGGTGAGCCATGCGAATTTTAGGCTGTTCACAGGTTTTATTATGATTTAACTTATAGGAGTAGAAGTTTGAAAATGGTAATCGGTTTATAAGAACAAGGCGTACAAAGAAAATGTTCGTTTCTATTCAAGGAATCAGCGCAGTAGCGTACTGCGGCACGGAATTTCCTTCGAGTTTGATACTAGTCGTATTTGGACGCGCGGCGCTCCTTTTGAGCTTGTCCGCGCGAGGTCCAACTGTAAGTAGACGAGAAATTTCGTTATTTGCATTTGATCTTAATTGCACTCTAAACACCTCTAAAAATTATTTCTTTCTTATCCGCTGTACGAGATCCCAGTTTGACAAACCGAGTTCTTCTACCTTGGCACGGATAGTTTTCTTTAATAAGCCGAATTCTCAGTATTACTGGGAAGAACAGTAGAAATAAATCTTAGGCGTTTTGGCTACCTATGCATTTAGATATCTGAATTCTGAAATTACCTGCACTAAAAGCGTACGAAAAACGTTTTCTTCTCTTCCAGTTGCAACATTAATGCTTACGCGCAGTGTTGCTTAATGCAGGGAATCGAATTAGAAGGGGTCACACAAAAAAATACAACGGAGTGAACATTTTCGTTGCAAGAAATATAGTGAATCGCTCTAATTTCGTCCGCTTTTGATCATTTCAAGCGATTTCACGATTTCACCATTTCACGCATTTCACGTTTCATTTCATTTCACTTTCACGTTTTACGCGAGGGTCCGCGTGATTATGAAATGAAAGTGAAATGAAAAGTGAAATGTGAAATGGTGAAAGCGTGATTTCAACCCTAAAGTCTGTCTGCGCCTATACTCTGATGTTATCCCTTATTCCCGTATTCCGTTCAGTGCAGTTTGTTTGTCGGAAAAATAATTATTACTTTTGCCCTAATCGGTATGTGTGAATGCGGTTAGTGGTTTTCTACCTGGGGAACAAACATCAACGCTCTTTCTTTTAATCCGCCGCAATACGAGCACATATGGCACAGATCCGAACACGATAACCAGACTGACCATGGAAATATATCGAATGGTAGAGAAGAACAGGTAGTACACATGAACTGGAATCACACACATCTTCCCGTCCTCACCAACACGTTCAGTGATGGTCATAACAAAATGAGGCAGACGTGTTGCGCCCGCCACGATTAGCATGAGGATACATGCTGCAATTGCCACCCGTTTCGTGTGATGCTCGCGGTAGGAGATGGGAAAGGTCACCGCCCAGATGCGGCTGAGAGCCAGCAGTATGTGCCCAGAAGCGGCAAGCGGATCACCGACCCAAACGTACAGAATCCGCACGGCGCACCAACCCACGTTAGTTTCCATCGCATGTCCCGTGATCTCCATGTTGACGAGCGTGGCCCATTTCAAAGTAAGCGTCGCAATATAACACAACAACATGTTGATGAGATAAATATTGTAAGAAGTGCGCAGGCGTTCACTAGACAGAAAAAGGCTGAAAACGACCACGAGATAAATCATTTCTAGTGGGACCAGCACTGTCAGAAGATGGTCGAGCCATCTAATACGGGCAAACGCTTGGGCAGCGGTTGCGTTGGAGACGTACTTTGCAGTCAAATTCAGCATGGTGTCCTAAAAATAATAATTTTATGTTCGGTACATCAGCGCTGCAGTTAAACCGGCTACATCCGATATTTGGTAATAGCAAAGGTGTAGACTATATTGTACTGAGAATATTTGCCCTTCTATTTGAAAAGAAGGCACAGTAACTTTCATGGAAGAATAATGTTTCTTCTTCTCTGTGCAGTTCACGGGAATGTTCGGCTTTTGCACGGATGAGCTAGCGTTTGTGCCAGTGCGTGTATCCGGAAGCTAATTGCGCCAAGAATGAGCTGCCGCAAGTAATGGTTGCTCTCTTGCGTGTAAAAGAGTTCTGCATATAATCACTAGCGACAACTGTCACGACGTGAGCTCTTTAAAAATTATTAACTACAAATACTAAACACAGAAAACACCACATGTAAATATTAAGACATTCCAGTGCGCATGCTGCCATGCATCACAACAACGATTAAGAGCAATCAGTTACAAGTGAAATAATTGTATAAATATATTATTGCGTATATTTTATATAAATTATATTATATTGAGGAATACTAGTATATATACGAGTACTATTCTTATTTGAATAAGTTACTTGCTGTAGATCTTGTAGAAAATTTCAATACAGTAGATGACAAAGTTCAGAGAATAATTATTGCATTAGCGGAACCTTCTGGATTAATATCGGGACACACCTTGTTATTGCAGTCTGTTGCCTTCTTTTGTTCTGCGATTCAAAGAGCAATTACTGTTTATGAAATGAAGAAATCATTCCATCTCATTCACCTTCCAAGAACATGCATGATCAGGTCTACAGAGAAAGGCCTAACTAATTACGAATGCAAAATTTAGCAGCAGCTCTATAGAGTTTCACGTGAGGGTCACGCACGCACCCCGCAATAATTTGGCAGGGTGTAAAACCTGGCACTGGCAAGTGTCTATGGCGTTACCACTGGCATGGCAAGGGATAAAACTTGGTATTTTATCCCTCTGGCACGCAATAAAATATGGTATATGCCAGAAAACACATGGCGCAGCGGTTAATAAATAAGTACACGGTGCTTCCATTGTACTAAGTTCCAAAAATTAATAAAATTGCGATGGTATCAGTTGCATTAATAGCTGCTAATACTTAAACCCGCACATGGACAAGAGTTACAAGACCTTACTAATTTTCTCAACGAATTACCCCCACCGGCAAGAATAGCTCGATCAGCAATTAATGAGTAATCGTGCCGCAAAAAGAATGAATTCGTAAATTGTGCTAGGCTCCAAACCACGCCGCTTCACGAATCACTGCATGCCGCGATTTGCAATCATTTGGCATGGACGGTGCACGCTTAATACTGTAATGCAAAAATCCTAATCGCCTAATTAATAGACACCGGTTGGCGCCCAGACAAAGTTCGCTGCAATAATTACGATTAGTAAAGGGTGCGACTATTGTCACCCCCTCGCACCCCCTTTTGGCTATTGTCACTCCCTTGCACCCCTTTGTCACTATTGTCACCCCCTTTTATAAATAAAGTGAACACCCCCTTAGGCTATAGTCACCACTTTTGTCACCCCGTTGACTATTGCCACTCCTTGACAATTTCTTATAAAAAAACACACTGTTGTTAGCTTGGCCTTGCAGCCAACTTAATTGTAAGTAAGATTGTAAACTACCGGAACGGTACAAAAAGGTGCCGGCGAGTGGCGGCCACTCAGTGATGTTACCGCGGAAAGAGGGTCAGCCGTTTGTTTACGACTCTGTACCACCGACGTAGGCAGCAGAGATTAAGAAAGTCTTGAGAACAACCGGAAGCGAGGGCACCAAAATTTTCTTTCCGTACGTGAAGCATCAAAGGGATGGTCATAATTGTGGACTTTTTGCGATCGCATTCGCTGCGGAGCTCATAAGCTAAAAACCCTCGAAGATGTTAGGTTTAATGTTAAAAAAAATGGGGCCGCGCATCCATCTTAGCGATGCGTTAAGTGTCAATAAGCTTCGCCTGGCGTCTTTTCCCAGGCCTGCCGATGGCGGCAGGAACAAAGTTGGAAAAGAACCGCTGCTGGAAAAATTATAGGAATAAATTGAAAGGTGGTGGCAATAGCCGAAAGGGCGTGTCGTAAGGAGTGACAATAGTCAAAGGGGGTGTTTATTTTATTAAAATAAATAGTCAGAAGGGGGTGCAAGGGAGTGACAATAGCCATTTCCAGTAGTAAAAACTTTCATCTTACCATCGGGTTTATTCCGCACCGTAAATTTTGGTGCCCTCGCTACCGGTTGTTCTCAAGACTTTCTTAATCTCTGCTGCCTACGTCGGTGGTACAGAGTCGTAAACAAACGACTGCCCCTCTTTCCGCGGTAACATCACTGAGTGGCCGCCACTCGCCGGCACCTTTTTGTACCGTTCCGGTAGTTTACAATCTTACTTACAATTAATTTGGCTGCAAGGCCAAGCTAGCAACAATGTGTTTTTTATAAGAATTTGTCAAGGAGTGGCAATAGTCAACGGGGTGACAAAGGTGGTGTTCACTTTATTTAAAAAAGGGGGTGACAATAGTGACAAAGGGGTGCAAGGGAGTGACAATAGCCAAAAGGGGGTGCGAGGGGGTGACAATAGTAGCACCCTAATATATATGTATGACCCTTCGTACACACACTGCACCTGAGGTGCAGTGTGTGTACGAAGAGAGAGCTCGTGCCATCAGCGTTCCACCCCACGGAAATCGTCGACATGGAGATCAGCCGTACAGTCGGGCATCACTATTTGGCCGGTCGTTAGAGATCGACTTGAACAAGTGCATTATCAGCACATAAGAAATGTCTTGAAAATTCAGTTTTAGTAATACTTCTATTACGTATTCGCCGCGACGAATAACCGTACGACGTATGGTACAAGATCTTTTTTATATTTTGTTGTGGAAGTTGCAATTTAATCGCTAATTTTTATTTTAGCAGTTTATCAGTCAGTTCCTTTCTGCCGGAAATGCAATACATTCGCATTGCCATTGTCATTTCGTCTTTTATTAGGATATACAAAAAACTGTCCTCTTTAATATTACTAAATTGTAATACATTAGTGTGCGGTAAGCTATCTACAAGAAACCAAAGCTAAAACATCGTACTGAAAGTTATGGTTTTAATAATTCTAGTTTTCCGGCATATAGCCATATTTTATTGCGTGCCAGAGGGATAACATACCAGGTTTTATCCCTTGCCATGCCAGTGGCAACGCCATAGGCGCTTGCCAGTGCCAGGTTTTACATCTTGCCCAATAATTTAATTATTTTATCGCCATGATACTGTTACAAGCTGTTGTGATATTTGAAAATGTATTGTCGCACACGAGTCATGAGAAGCGAAATAAATACTTTCCGCTTCCCATCCGTGTATTCTATGTATTGCACACACACATATCGATCTGCATAAGACAAACAGGACCACGTAATAAACAACAGCTGGAAGCAGCCTTGTGAGGGAAAACAATTTTTAAACTTACTTATTTTCAACAAAATCTCTTCTGCATGTGACACTTATTTTCAACCGTTTCGACACCGAGACATTTCGCCGCGAGGCTGCTTCGACGAAAACGCCTTTTTAGCAAACAAATTTTTTTATAAGGCTTATTGAAACTGACAGGAAAACGATCACCTAAGAAAAAATTCAACAACTCAAAAGAAACTAACCAAAAAATCGAGGAAACCATTACTTATATAAATTTATGAAGTTTTTCAGAAAAACAATGAGAACCGCTGTGAGCTAAATCAGCGGGCTGATAAAATAGCAGCTCGTCCGCCCGATAGGTAGATCAAAACAAAACGCAAACGCCAATCAGGCCGTGTGCAGGGCCGGCAGCTTGTCACACGCGTTCCCAAGGCATGGCAAAGAAAGCACACTGAGCCAACGCGAACAAGCCATTCAGGGAATTTGCCACGAATTTAACTTTACTTAGCTAGCTAATTGTTCTTCTTGCATTGGACGGTAGTTGACGGAGGTGGAAAAAACATGCCTGCGTGTCGGGAAAAGAAATGAACAAATGAACAACAAAGGACTGGATTGCGTTATATCTTGATGGCAAACGCCGTGGTCAACTTTGTTTTACGCTGAGCGGGATCGTTGTTACGCTTAAAAGCACTTTCCACGTACGAAAAGTGAAAATTACATGCTAGCGCTTAAACGATCAGGAAGGTTCAAGAATACTCAAAGTTAGCTAAATATTGCAATATTTATAAACTCTGGGTTTAATCAGGCTTTCGCAACTTTAACCAGGACTCAATTGGTATTCGCGGAACTTGCAAGCGGAAATAAAGCCGCAGCCTGTTGAACAAAATGGCTAAACACCACTCAGGTTTGATCTAATTTAAATCTTTTATTAATTTTTGCGCTTCTTTGAAGACAAAAGTTCGTTGTACTTCTTATTCAGCGTATTTAGCGACTGAAAAGTGCATTGCTGGATTATCCACACGAGTATCATGCATGCCATATCAGAATCACGGGCAACGACTAATGGCATGTGCATCGTCACAAAAGGTGACCTGCTGGGTATACTGGAGAAAAAGCTGGCGACAGAATGAAAAAATGAAAATATATGCCGTGTAAATGCACGCCTCACTGATCCACACGATAAGTGCAATCCAAGCGTACATTACGCAGCGTGCGATCCTCCCGCCGAAGCTGTTATCGACAGGATGCGCGAAGTAAACAAATTTTTGTGGCACCAGCGTCCAAGACTTTGTGGACTTCCATATAGCACTTTGTTCGCCCTTTTGAAATTGATTAAGTTCCTCATTGCAACAATCCTGTTGGATTGTGGTTTTATCCGTTAACAACACAATCTTAACTCTTAAGATACTCGTACTAATTTTACTGCAGTCGGAATATGAACAATCATGAATCAGCGATTCGCGATTGACCGATTGTGCCAACTGGAAATGATGCTTTGAGAACAGACTCTTTTCAACAAATTGGAAAATCTCTCTGTAGGTCCCACGAACGCGTCCATAACTCTTAATGTTGAAAAGAATCCCGTCTGGTGTTTCGATATGGCTTGGACGGTGCACTGTGTGCAGAAAGCTTTAAGTTCTGCGTTTGCTTTCGCCGGGTGAATTGTACCAAACCGATGATGTTATGTTTTCATTTTTTATTTTACTGTTCGTCTATTTGGGTTATCTTTCATGCCCTTATTTTTTTCCTGTTCAGGATGGTGTATTTAACTCGCACCGGCACCGCTACTACTGTAGGAAGTTTTTGCCTTTACAAAGCAATAACAACAGTTTCGCTAAAAAGCTTAAGCGCTAGTTGATTTCCAACGACGCGCGGTTTACACGCTCTTTGTTCACCGGGACAAGTGGTTTATCATTGTGTAATTCCATGAAGGAAAACTGTTCTTATCATTCTTTTACCACAGTATTTATTACCAACCAGAAAAAGTGCGGATTCCAAGCTTGTTCGACGTGGTATCTACCTTGACGTTTCTTTGTGCTATCCGGCGATCCGCACACATTCCACCACAACAAAAGCCCTTGAGACTTGTAAGCATGAAGCGGCTCGCGGCACAAGACCTCTCACCATGCATAACAAGAAAAGAAAAGGCGTCTCCTGGAAAAGCGTACAACTGGCTGGTTTCAGCTGCAACTCGCGGCCGAAATCGTGCATTTGCAAACAGATTTGCCAAAGCATTTGTGATACCAACTTTCTTCCTTTATGAGCTCCGGTAAACGTAGCCTTCTTCTGGGATAAATTAAGAAGACGTTGCAGTCTTCTGTGTAGTGGCTGAATGGCGCTCAGTTCCACGGTGTATTCTGAGTTTGGCTAAGAAGATCTCCTTGGTTAGTGGAGCGCAGCAGACGAAGACGGTAGCGTTCAGGATGCAGTTAAGATTGCCAAATAACCGACTGATATCCGTTAATAATCGCCAGCTCGGAAAGAAAAATCCGGTAACTAATGCAAACCCCCAAACAACAACGCTGATGATTGAAGAGATACAGAAAACGGCATTTTTGCCGGTGTGGTATGAGGGTTGCTGGCGGTTACCGTGCAGTTCTACGACAAAATCAAACACTTAGAAGCGTGCAATATCTGTAGCACTGTTGTCTGTCAGCAATAGTTGTAATGTTTGTCCAGATCTGTGTACGCGCAAGCAAATTCTTACCAGGAGAGCACGCATTGATGCTGTGCCGTTTCATCTGCCGTAATACAAGCACATATGGCACCGATCCAAATACAATGACCAGACTGGCCATAGAGATATGTCGAATAACAGAAAAAAACATGGAGTACACATGCACCGGGATGACGCACACTTTCCCCTTTTCGCCGGCACGTTCGGTGATGGCCAGTACAAAATGTGGCAAACGAGTTGCGCAAACAGTTATAAACATAAGAACACACGCTAGAATTGCCACGCGTTTCGTGTGGTGCTCGCGGTAGGCTATGGGAAAGGTCACCGCCCAGATGCGGCTGATTGCCAGCAGCACATGTCCGGAAGCGCCGAGAGGATCAACGACCCACAGATATAAAATGCGCACGGCGCACCAGCCTACGCTGGTTTCCCTTGAATGGCCGGTGATCTGCATGTTGAAGATCGTGGCGCACTTCACCGTAAACGCCGCTATATGGCACAGCAGCATGTTGATGAGGTAGATGTTGTAGGACGTTCGCAATCGTTCACTACACAGAAACAAGCTGACGACGGCTACGAGATAGATGGTTTCTAGGGGAACCAGAACGGTCAAAAGGTGATCGAGCCATCCAGTACGGGCAGCCACATGGACAGCGGTTGCGTTGGTGAAGTTGTTCGCCGTCGTATTAAGCATAGTTCACTGCTAAAAACTTTCCAGTACCACGATGCTTGCCGCCAAAAGACACACTACTGTCGTGGATGGGTCCATCAAATATCTGATGTGCGCAGGATGCTGACTACAGCGGACTTTCAATGCTATTCCATCTGCAAACAGGAGCGTGCGCTAACCTTTTCGTGGAACGCCATTGTGCCTTCTCTTCTTTGCCGTAAATGGACAATTTTCTGCATTTGCGTTGAATGAGTTAGCGCAAACGCAATAGTGGTAGTGCGGTCACCCGGAAGCCAATTACGCCAGGAATAAACTGCTCCCCGTAATTGTTGTTCCTCAGGCTGCGTAAAATTCTTCTCACCGACGCCAACGTATATATCGTTACAACGTTCCGGGAGATTTGAATAAGAAAAACTAGGAAAATGCACTTTGGCGTGCACTGGCAGACCGGAGCGCAGCTTAGTCGCTTATAATTAAGTTTTGCAACTGTTTTTCCGTTTTTCTTGAAAAACATCCGACGTTCCGTTTTTCTTGAAAAACATCCGTCGTTACAACGTTCCGGGAGATTTGAATAAGAAAAATTAATTACAAAGTACTCGCTGTGATATCTTTGTTTAGATAATTTTACAAATTGCCTCAAAGATTACACATGTTATAGTATTTGGTGAGCCAATCAACGATGTCACGTGCAATTCAACGGAATTCCGCTGCAACAACAGTCAATGGAATAGAATTCCTGGAAGTGCAATTCGGATAATGACTGTCGTGATGGATGAGATGATGGAGATTTCGATTTCTGTAAAAACGAAACTGGTCCAGATTTCATGTTTAAATGCTCCTCTGGAGACTGCATTGGTGTGTCATGGAAATTGTGATGGGCAAAACGACGGTGTCGACAACTCCAGCGAAACTAATCGTTTACCGATTGTATGCAGAACGCCTTAATTTCTGCAATGCAATTCAAATCAGTTAGCGAGCGAGCAGCGAGCAGTTCCAATACAAGTCCTTAAGATATGAAGGACCTTCCCATCACGTGTTTTCCTTTTTTTATAACCTTGCTCATTCCTGATTTACTTTTTTACCGATATGTGCTGTTACCACTTACAACTTGATAACACAAGGGGGCATATCGCACATTTTAGCAAAGTCCACACGAGCGGGAGCGGCGGCAGCGCAGGCCGAGCAAAGCAGGGTGGAAAAATACCGAGACATCTCCCAAGACTACCTTTTCAGCGCTCTGGGATTTGAGACGGTCGGACCGCGTGAACCGGAAGCTATCCGCATGATGACAGTGGTGGGAGAGAAGATTCAACAGGAAACCGGCGATAAGCGGGCCACGGAATTCCTGCGCCAGCGGATCAGAATCGAAATCCAACGAGGCAATGCGGCATCTATCTTGGGAACGGCACCGAAAGGCGCAAATTTAGATAAAATGTTCTCTGTGATTAGACCGCATGGGTCAGTAGATGCTGAGTAATAAGTGATATTTTCTTAAGGTTTTTCAGTATATGATGTTGGACATGTACAGTAAATAAAGCCCCGTAGTCACAACTTGTCTTATTACAGTGTGCCGGATATGATGAAATTCAGAAGAAATCAGTTATTCGTACGAAATGCGAGTTTGCGGTTAACTGTAGTAGATGACAGATGCAAACGACAATAATACTAAAGCAAACGACAATAATAATAATTTCAATCCTAATAACGTAAGAGATTATTACGGAACCGCACGTGCACTATTCGCCCAGTCATACGATGTTACCACAAGGCAAAATTTTGATTAACCCGAACTGTAAACAATATAACAGCAGACAGTTTATATAAAATATGATGTGCTCTGTACTTAACCATTTTTTGCCCTACATTTGAAAGATGAGTGTTTTTGAAAATCCGAAATTATCCCATCGATTATCAGGAACAAAGAAGCAAAGCTTATTCGGTAGAGAGGACGTTTACTTCAATGTGGTCGCATATCGTGTAACAAATGGGCATACGTTTTACATCCGTTCTACCCCGCTGAAAAGATCACGATTCATGTCCACATCCCGTAGCAATTTGATCATTCACGCATGTTCGGCTAGCCTAATTATCGCCTGTCTATGACACGGCAAGCGTAGCAGGGTTTGGACGGCATCAAGAAACGGTGTGGCGCAGCAGACAGCTATTTGCTTTGTAAACAGGTGAATTAGGATTTATGTGATAAGCACTCTGTATCGCAAAGCCTCCATGACTGTAATTCTCCTTGTGCTGGTAACTTTCTGGAAGAACGGTATCTAATGTCTAAAAAGGGCTTGTATAACTTATAAGAAAACAGGGAACGGCGCAGTAACGAAATCCTGCTACTGCTACGCAGTACGACATCAATGCAGCATTGATAGTGTAAGTAATCGCACCGTTGTTTTAGTTTGCAGGACGTCTTCGTGCGTTTCTGGCAAATAACTGCTCGTGGATGGTCATAATTATATCGAGTAACTGTAATCTTTATTAGCAGGAGAACAAATGTTAAGCGCGCTATTCACCGCAGTACGAGCGCATATGGCACCAATCCAAACACGATAATTACACTGGCCGTGGGCCCATGAAAATATATCGAATGGAAGAGAAAAACAAATAATACACATGCACTGAAATTCCACATACTTTCGGTCATGGTCCGAACAAAATGTGGCAGACAGGTAGTGCATGCCCCTATTTGCATGAGGATACGTGAAACAAATGCAACGCGGTTTGTGTGATGCTGTCATGCTAACGACAGGAGATGGGAAAGGTCACCGCCCAAATGCGGCTGAGCGCCAGCAAAATGTGCGAGAAGCTGCGAGGGGACCACCAACCCATACGTACAGAATCCGCACGGCGCACCAGCCCACGCTGGTTTCCAGTGCGTGCCTCGAGATCTCCATGTTGACGATCGTGGAGCACTTCAACTTCAACTTGGGTATTTGAGTCTAAGTTTTTAAAGGGCAAGTGCAAGAAGAATACTGGAGGAATAAAGAAAACTGCAAGAATTGTTGTTTCTTGTTATTGTTGTTTTTTTACTTGTACTAGTTTGAAATAAATTTATACAACAGAATGGTGATTAGCTGATTATCTTAAGGGAAATGGCCCGGTACATGATGTCAAAAATGGGATACATGCACTAAAACTTTCGCTTTCGCGCGCTCCGCATCACTGTAAACTTTGCTATAAAAGACACATGGCCAAGAAGTCGAAAGTGAACCAATTTCAGGCTCGTAGCACTTTCCCATAATTTTTAAATAAATTTTTAAATTTTTAAAATTCATTTTAAAATCGGAAACACATGCTATGGATCTGATATTGGTTCACTTTCGACTTCTTGGCCAAGTATTTTTTATAGCAAAGTTTCAAGAAGATCGGGTAATAACCAGACTTTTGGTGCACAACAATGCATTTAAACTTTTCGCCCATTTTAGTACGCCATATCTCGGCAACCGGATGTTGCGCGCGCAAACGGTTTCCAGAACAATGTATACAAATCATGTAGCTTTAATATGATACAAAGTATTACAAAAAAGTGATTCGGAGTGGGCGATAGCGAACGTTTTAGTGTATGTATCCCATTTTTAACGCTGTGTACCGGGCCATTGTCCTTAAGGAGTCCGCAGCCTTTCGCTGGAATGAAACAGGCTGACAACGGCTACGATGTACGAGTATATGGTTTCTAGTGGAAGTTCAACGGGTAATAGGTGATCGAGCCATGCAATACGGGCAGTCGCATGGGCAGTAGCTGTGCTGGAGACGTTTTTTTCAAATCCGGCATTGTGCGCTAATGTTAATTATACCGTATATATCGGGTCTATTAGGGTGCAGCTAAACCGGCTGCCAACAGGCAACAATATCTAGTAGTTTTCCACAGATGTGAACTACATTTTACTGAGAATAACACCCATTCTGTTTGCTGAATCCATACGCAATAACCTTCACCGTACGTTGCTGCCGCTTCTCCTCTTTGTTGTTACTGGCAATGTTAGGTTTTTGCGTGAAAGAGTTGATTCGCGTTTGTGCCAGTGCGTTTATCCGAAGCTAATCACGCCTAAAATAAATTGTCACGTAATTGTTGCCTCCCTTGCATGTAAAAGAGTTCTGCGTTTGATCATAGATGACAGCGAATAAACGAAGCGAGTTATCATTATTATTATTATTATTAATATAGCAACTACAGAGTACAGTAGCCAAACTCAGCTCCATTAAAGGAGACTTTAACCCTAAGGTGAAAACCTTTGGGTGTTTAGGCTATTGGAAAATTTTTTTTGTTTAATTTTGAAAATTTTATACTTTTTTCGGTTTGACTTTATAAAAGGGATAATTTATATAATTGATTTTATAAAAGATTGATTAATTTATATAAAAGACTAATTTATATAATTGATTTTATGAAAGGGATAATTTATAAAAGGGATAATTTAATAATGGATACACTCTGCGAATTTTTGTATTTCGTATTCCTATGCAAATATATTCTCGTAATTTAAATGAATTACTTGCTGTAGAAGAAATGTTTAATACAGTAGATGCCGCAGTTTGGATTTTATCCAAACTGCGGCATCTACTGTATTAAACATTGCAGAACCTTTGGGCACACCTTGCTATGGCAACCCGTGAGTCACTTTTTTTCTGTGCAATTGAAAGATCCCTACTTACTAGATCCGAAATTATGCCGTTGTAATCGCTTTCCAAAAACAGGCACGTTCAGGTCTACCGTGAAAGGTCGAACGAATCACGAATCCACTTACATTTAACACTGGCTATACACCGTCTAAAATGTTATGGTTCATGCACGCAACCCGTAATAAACTAACATTTCACCACCGTGATTCTTTTGCCAGATGATATGCGAGATAGTATCGTTGGAAACAAGCCAAGAGCTGCGAAGGAAATACTTTCCGCTTCACATCCATGCAATTGCAAAGGACGACCGACGAACAGAACCACATATTAAACCGGAGTATGTGGTAGCCGTAAAGAATAAATTTAAAACTGACTTATTTCCCAATAAACATTTTATTTGACAATCATGATAAGGCTGCTGAACCGTATCGGACTTCATAAAATTTAATATCGTTAAACCGATAACCGATAGCGCTATCGGCTATTGCTGTACCATATCAAATATACGAGTATTCAACTGTACATAGTAGTTCACTGTACATAGTAGTTCACTGCACTTAGTAGTCCAAAATATGTGGACTTTCCTTCAGTAATATGCGCGCTGTTTCGATCGTGACATACAGCTACCAAAAGTGTCGAACAATTTAAGCAACCTGCAACACAAACACAACAGACTCACTTACATGACTGATGGTGAGTGAAACGTATAGTTCTCTTAAAATTATCAAAAACTCTAATAAAAAAGTAGGTTTGGTACAGACCTGTGTAGTGTTCAACATTTTTGTTCCACAGGCTGCGGCTTTGTTTCCGCTTGCAAGTTCCGCGAATACCAGCAGAGTGCTGGCTAAAGCCGCAAAAGCTGCGATTCCAGATGGTTGAAAATTTTGCAATATATAGCATGACTTTGTGACTACTTGACGAATTTCTTGGAGCGTTAGCTTAAGTTAACGCTTATAAAACCTATGTACAAGCTTGTAGGTTTTATAAGTTTTACGACCCATACCTGGAAAGCGCTTTCACGCGTAATGACGATTCCGGCCAGAGTAAAACAAAGTGGATCGCGGCGGTTGCCATCCAGATATACGGCAATCCAGTCGTTGGATGTCCATTTCTTCTCTCCGACGCGCAGGCACGTTTCAGCCACTTCCGCTAATTTCGCACCCTACAAACCAGAACAATTAAAATCTTTAGATTTAACGCAAAAGGTCATTCTTCTGGACTGATAAACAATAAACGGATTCAGCATACAACACCAGCAATTTCCGCTTTACCTGCTCGGTTGAGATCACACAGACGATTGTCAGCAGGCAAAAGGAAGTGATATGTGTAATTAGACCAATCACTACCTCCATGGGGGGCCGTTGACCATCGGAAGAGTATGTGCTCGAGTCGAAGGTCAGACAAATGGTCCCTGCAAAGGCCGCACAACAACGGATGCCAGCAGTAATTGTCAAAGAGCGATCCAGGCCGATGACGATGTCGGTCAACTGGGATTCCTGTAAATAGTCGGCAATCTCCACGGTGCGGCAGCGTTTTACTTGCATACGGCTGTTATGCGCGGTATCATGAACTATGTAGCTGGTTAGCGCAATCACGAATAGCATGAAACCCAGCAGGATCTCACGACCAATAGTTATCGTATGATTAGTCGCGTAAGCGTACACAATCCATGTAGCAAATGAATCCGACATGCTGTGAAAATAGTTCTCTTGATAATAAGCCACACTGCGGTCTCCTTCATTTTGCCAAATCCAGTAAACGTTTTTGGAAGCAACAGCTGTGGCGAATACGAATATTCCGATAACGAACGCCAAGATGACCTTTCGTGTTAAGTGGGCGCTGTAGTTCTTATCCAGCGTTATTATCAGTTGAAGAAGTGTACGACTGGATATCCACATGAGTACCATGCATGCCAAGTCTGAAACCCGTTCGACCACCAAAAGCATGTGCATCGTCACAAAGGTAAACCAGTTCGGTATATTGGAGAAAGAGCCGGCGACGGCATAGAAATGAATATCATCATAAATGCGCATTGCGCTGATGCACACAATGAACGCAGTCCAAGCGTACGTCACACAGCGGAGAATACCCCCGCGTAAATGGTTTTCGAAGGGATAGGCGAAATAGCCGAATGTTTGTAACAACAGCATCCAAAACTTTACGAACGTCCATACAGCCCCGTGTCCGCCCTTCTGACGCTGGCGAAATTCCTGGTTGTTGTGGCCGTGTTGGATTGTGACCTTATCCGCTACCAGCGTCATTGTAGATACTAATTTCGTTGCAGTCGGATCGCTGATGATCTTTGAATTAACAAAACGGAAATCCTGTGGGTTAATTATTTCCCGATCAAAAATTTCCATCTAAAACTTGCATTTCCTCTCATAATAGGTATTACGAATGCGTGTAATCTTCAAAGAAAAAAAACGCGTGTGGTAACTCGATGTCTTGTTGGTACACAGTGTAAGTTAAGCCCGTGTTTGCTTTCGCCGGCTGAATTGTACCTAACAGATGGTGCTATTGTTTGGTTTGACGTTTGTCTATTTGAGTTATTTTTCGTGCCGTTATTTGTTCTGCTTGAACCGGTTAATTTCGCTCACAACGATACTGAAGGCTTCAGTATCGTTGTGTACAGTTTTTGAATTTAGAGACCTGCTATAACCAATTACGCTAGGAAGCTTTGAGATCAGTTGACTCCCACTGACGCGCTTATCACAAGGCACTGTGTTCTCTGGAACAGAAGGTTTGTTACTGCGCAATTCCCTTCAGAAAAACTGTCCTTCTTTTTTAATAATTACTACCACTCAGGAGATAATTATGTTATTACTCATCAGTAAATAACATACACAGTACTTCAACGTATCTTTGTGACATGAAGAGTGCACCCGTTCCATCGCAATGAAGGGTTTAACTGCCTATAAGGAAGAAGCGGCTTTCTGTGGAGAACCATTCAACATGGAAAAACAGGAAACAGAAAATGGCGTCGTCTGGAGAACCGGGCGAATTTCGATTGTGCTGTTGCAGATAAGCGGGTATTTTTATCCCGCAACCGAAGAAGGTCGTTGCATGCTGTGCAAGATAATGTCGCCGGCTATGTACGTGTATGCTGCTATCCTTATTTCCGTGAATTCCTTGTGCATCTATGATGACGCACAGTATTACAGCGGCAGCATTGATTTATCAAGGCTGCGAAACTGGTTTGTTTACATTGCCGCGCAGCTAATTCTCTCGGTGGACCGCCTATCTGACCTGCTGTGCATATGCCTTATGTTGCCAGTGAGTGACCAGATTTACCGGCACCTGCGAAAACTGGATGCCGCCTACGGCGATTTCTTAGATCGCAAAGATGGCTGCTTTGCTGTTCTTGGGATCATTTTTACAATGTTGTTAACATTGAGTAAAAAGGTGTACTATCTCCAAAACGAGCAGTCCTCCGAGAGTGTCGCCGCTTATTCCGAGGAATACCAGAAACTGTATTTTCCCAATTTATCGCAATCCTGCGTCGTTTGGATTGTTCGTGCGTACTTTGTACTTCTGCATGTGACGATTATGGGACGCGATGTCCTGCTGGGCTTTACCATATTTATTATGCTGAAAACCAGTGCAATTGTCGGACGGTGCGCTATTCGAATGCGGAAGAAATTATTGAAAGCCCAATCTTCTTTAGCCGATGACTATACGCTTACGCTGCAACTGAACGGCATCGTAGGTCAATTAAATCACTGTTTTTCATGGGTAGCCGGTGTCCCCTGGTGTGGTGCAGTAATTGGCTTAATTGGTAATACAGTGGATAATACTATATACTCCACCGATGGCCAACCGCCTCCTGCTAGGCTTATGATTAATACTGCTGCCAAAATGTCTCTTGGTTTCGATAGGGGCGAAGATGGCGGATGTCGTGACGTTGCACAAACGCATTCGAAATCTGACAAAAGGAAGCAACGACACATATGAAAATACTGAACATCACGGCAGCTATGAAGATCCGCCGTGTTTTACTTTGGCGGGAATTATCGTCACACGGCAACTAAGTGTACAGGTATCGGTACAGTGGATTCAAAAAATAGCTGCCATTATAATGCATAAACTCACGATTGTATTAACTCCGCGTGCCCGATGCGTTAGAAGTATTGCGTGGGATTAAAACACATTGCAAATTCCGCCAGGTTGGTGCTGCTCTCCTGATTACCCTGCTAGTGTTTGCGGAGCTGTTCAACGTCAGCAAACTTGCGGCGTGTACACAAAATTTGGGACTTGCGCATAACGAGTCGGTAAGTAAACAAAATGTGTTGCGCACAGCGCTATTTTCGTACATTCTTGTTGCGTGCTGTTGTTTTTAGCAAGTTTAAAGCGATTCCTGCGAAATTCTAGGGCTTTTTAAAGAATGAGAAAGACCATTCAGCATCTCTGTGACCTTAGATATTATTGCCCGCAACCGTGTACACAACGTTAATTGACAAGTAAATGTGCTTTTGCTTTCAAGGCAAAAGCGATAAAAGACTGCAACGTGCAATCGAGAATTATATAGTAAAGTAGTTTTTCTAATGTAAATTAAATAAATAAAAAATTAATTTGACTTAAAATGAAAATCAATTTTACTGTAAATTTGTTTTGATGTACGAGTAACGATTTTCAACAGATCGAAGAGTATCACCGAAAACAGCAAATCTAGAAATATAAATAACAATTCATGCACAAGCAGCAAAACAGTAACAAGCTGTAAAATTACCGTGTCGGTGGACAAGCCGACGCCCATGTGAAGAAATTATTACCACATAGCTGCCGTTCACTTCGCATCCGTGGTTTACCGGTTCGCATCCGCTCCGCAAATACCAGCAGCGCGCTAACTAACGCTGCTGCCGTCTGAGCAATTCAAATACAGAACGTTATTGCTCCGACGTCAAAGAATAATAGAACTTACAGTATCCGAAAAACCGTTAAAATCAGACATAGTCGTAAGGTGTGCTCTACTACTTTGTAGGTACTGCAGTATGACAAAAATAAACTTTTTACATACATATACTCGTAATTTATTGTTTCTGCACAATGGTTTTCAACTTTTTAATCTCTTGTATCTCGATGAAAGTTTGAGTTTTAAGTAACCGAAATTCCAAAAGGGCAGGAAGCTGTTTTCGTTACCTGAAAAGCGCTGTCTCGTGTGACGACGACCCCAGCCAAGGTAAAACAGTGCAATTCGTCATAATCGTCACTACAGAAAACCGCCATCCACTCGTTTCTCTTCCAGACCCGTTTTCCGACATGGAGACACTTTCTTGTTACGGCAACCGATTTTATGCCCTGCAGTAACATGTATGGCATATTATCCCACTTCAATCACCAAAATTCGTCGGTAAGATTTTATCGGCACATGTACCAGCAAAACAGCTTCATTGAAGCTTAAAACATTTTATTTACCTGCTCAGTTGAGTACACGCAACCAGCGGCGAGAAGACTCAAGTAAAAAGCATACGCTGCCATTGCCACAGCAAGTTCTGTCTTGGGCGCTTGACCAGCCGGATGCGAACTAGCGTCGAATGTCCGACCGATAAGCCCCACGACTGCAATATAACAGCGGATTCCCGCTACCATTGACAAGTGCTTATCCAGATCTCGAACGATGCCGGTTAACCGAGACTGACGCAAATAGTCCTCCATGCTCACGGATTCGCTTTTCGCAAGTTGAGCACGCAGATCCAACGATCCTTGTTGCACCATATTGCCGGTGATCAGAATTACAAAAATCAGGAAACCCAGCAGCAGATCACGACCCAAGAACGGTAGACCGATAACGCCGAGGCTTATACGTACAATCCATTCAATTGCAGCGTCCGGAAGCGGAATCGTGAAAAAAGCATTTCTGAATTCACCGATTTTTTCGTGCGTAATAAACACTGTTTCCTTCATGTATAACGTGTAAGAGTTCTTGAAGACAGCGGTTACAATATACACCAACATTCCACTAATGCACAGAACTGCGTCTCTTCGGTTAGTCAGGAAACCGCAAAAGGGGTCAAGGTCGCTGAGCAATTGGAGAACTGCTTTGCTTGATGACCACATGAGAAACATGCACACCAGGTTGCAGAATATTTCGGAAACATCCATAATCTGCATCATTACAGATGTGAACCAATTGGAAGACTGCGACAGTGTAGAATAAAATGTCCAGTCGCCGTACATATAGTAAATTTCAGCGCATACTATCAACCCTATATACACGCCCATTGCGGAGCGGATGCACTTCGACCATATTAAATGAGTTGTGTATGCAACGGGAAAGTATCCACACATCTGCAAGAGCGTAATCCAAATTCCCGTTATCTTCCTGACGAAACCGTCATTATTGCGCGCTGTCTGCATTGTACGAGTATCCAAGTTGTTAGTAAAGAAAGTGAATAAGTGCTTCTCATTTAATGCCGACATTTCGCGTATCGTGCCGTTCTGGTTTACTGGATTTCCCTTGAAAACGTAGCTTTGTAATACTGTTTACGCAAATACCGTACTTGGTTGAAGAATAAAGTGTTCTGCAGCGCAGTGGAACTGATACTCATTTAGTAATGTCAAGCACTTTAAGGAATTGAGTGCTGGAATGATGACAGCGATCCAGAGACACAAGGGAATTTTTCCATGCAGTGGGAAAATGTAAACTTTAATTAACGCACCGAATAAACATATGCGATTAAAAGCGCGTCCTTAGAGTACAGTCACGCGAAATTTCGTAGTTATCGAAAATTCTGATGAATGAATTTTGAGAAGTTAGCGATGCTTGCAGTACTACTGCACTAGTGACTAGCTCACTGACCAGTTGGATAGTCTAGACTTTTACGTGGGAAGCGAAAGACGAAAGACGGGAAATCTTTAGGGAACCTCGGAGCCTGGAACAAATGTGCTAAGTGTTATTTATACCAGTGCAAATTCCGTTGCCATCGCCCATGCGATTTATACTCATGGAAATAAGTTACCATTCAGGTCGTCTGTAAACAGTGCATGATTCACAGGAAAACTGCAGACCGATTTACGGATATAAGTATGTACAGACCGGTAGCTTTGTTTCACGGAAAGTTCTGAATATAGCGATCCTGGGTAATATTAGCTGGCGCAATTTTTCCACACTCGGCGCTTTTTTCCACACGAGCCAGCCCCGCAAACACCAACAACGCGCTAGCTAGCGCTGCAGCTGTCTAAAAATATGATTTTTTTGCACTTTCGCACTTTACAGTAATTTATCTTTCCAGTATTTTTACAGAGCAACGTACGCGTTGACAATGATTGACCCACCTGGAGAGCGCTTTCACGAGTAATGACAATCCCAGCTAAAGTGAAACACTGTACGTCGCATGACCTATGCCGAATGAACACCGCAGTCCATTCCTCTCGTTTCCATTTGGCTTTTCCCAAGTAGAAGCATTTGTCGGCGACCTCGGACAGTTTCTTTCCCTGGTGTAAAATTTCAGAGCACAATGAAATTGTTTTATAAAATAGCCGTACCAGAAAATAATTAGTCCACGATTTTGCCGAACCTGTTCATTGGAATACACGCAAGCAGCCGTTAGAACACTCAAGAACAAGATGTGCGTCAGTAACCCAATGATCAGTTCTGGCTGCGGTAGTTGACCCGGCGCAACCAAGCCAGCTTGGAACGTCTTCCCGATTATTCCCACAAAAGCCGTAAAGCTGTGAACACTGATTATTAGCCTCAAACACTTATCCAGGTCACCAGTGCTGCCGGTCAACTGTGATTGATGTACGTACTGATCCAACGTTACAAATTCGTTGCGGAACAGTTGTTCGCGGAGGTTGATCGCGGTTCTGCGGACAATGCTGGCGGTAATAAAAATGACGAAAATAACGACACCTAGTTGAAGATCGTGCCCGAGAAACGTTAGGTCCATAATGGCAAAGCTAGCCCGCACGGACCATTCGATGAAGATCCTTGAGACCGGAATACTGTGGAAATAAGTGGAAGCCCATTCATCAATGCTATCGTGTAGATCCCGGATGATATAGAACTGCTTGACATAAAACCAATAAGAGTTTTTGAACAGAGCCACGGTGATATAAACCACCGTTCCAGCAATACTGATTCGTGATTCTTTTTGCGACACTAAGGATCCGTACAGCCGGTCCAAATTACCACTTAGTTCTAGAAAACGCTCGCTGCATGATAACATGAAGAAGATGCACAGCAGATTGGTCACCACTTCCGACGAATCGATGAGCTGCATGAAAATCGCGGTAAACCAATCGGACGACTGCCAGAGTACAAAATAAACCGTCCATCCGTTACCGCATATCGTACATGCATTAATGCAGAGAACAAGTGTTATGTAAATGTACAATATGCAGCGCAGTAAAAGTGACCATCGCGGACGTTTGTGAAGCACGATAGGAAAGTACCCGCATACCTGCAGGAAGGACACCCAGATATTGGTGACCTTCCAGAAAACACCGTGCTTATTTTGCGGAACAGTCATTCCATCCACACTTGCCATAAAAACCGACGCTGTAGCCGAACATCTGCTGCGCACTCAAATCGTCTATAATTTAGCCGTTTCCCGGTTTTCCAGCGCTAGATCCCAGTAGCCGCTAAAATCACTAAACCATGCTGTTGTGGAATTCTAACAGTGCCTCGGTTTCCGCAATTGCTGGAAGAGATGTCCTCAATTAGTCGCGGTACTTATTCCAAGATTTGTTTTGGCGTCATATTTTCATTGCTCAACAAAATTAGATCATCACCCGGAAAGCTCTCGATAGAAACAGTAGGTTTACTTAGATCGCTACATACCGCCAGAGGTTCATGTTCCGCTAGGGGCAGAAGTCATATACAGACTCATGGGAATATTCGCGCACAGCGTTCTGCTAGAAAAGGGCACTTTTACAAACACATTCCGCCGAAAGAAACTACATACGTGCGGATAGTTCAGCATCATTTACCGAACTCTACAGATCGTAATGCACTATTACCAAAAGCGCATATCGTAAAGGATACTTGTATTTTATTTCAGTTATTTAATTTTGCCTAATTCTGTGAGAAACACTCCTGGAACCGGATATGGAAATATAGGAAAACACTTACAAAAAATAGTAGCGCACTGGAGTGGTGTGTTAGATGCCGGTCACCCTATGCCACCACACGTATTTTCTCAGCTCCAGATCTCTGGCCTAACCAATAATCATCAGTTGGTAATTCTGTGTTAGCGTAGTTTACAAGTACGAGGGTCACTCAGAAAGTAATGATAACTATCGCACGATTTTTTATTGCATCAGCGCTTTCCTCGTATTTTCTCAAAATACTGCCCCTTCATCTCTATGCAACGCAAACATCTAGTCTGCCACTCATCAAACATTTTCGAAAAGAAATTAGGTGGTAAATTAAAGATCGCTGTATTGATATTTTCTTCCAGTTCTTCATCATTTTCAAACTTTTTTACCACGTAACAATTTCTTCAACGTTGGGAAAATCTTGAAGTCGTGAGGTGCCAGGTCAGGCGAGTATGGTGGATGCGGGAGGATTTTCATTCGCGATGCCGAGATAAAATTCATTGTGGCATTCGATGTATGGGGACGTGCATTATCATGGTGATAAATGATCTTCCTTACGCGGCTTTGGGGTCTCTTTTTCTGAACTTATCAAAGAAAGGCTGAAGAACATTTGCGCAGTACCACTGTGAATTCAGTGTTGTGCCACGCCGTAGAGCCGATTTCAGAAAAAATGCCACGCCTGCTGGAAATAAAAGCGTACATCAGCTTACGGGTACTCCTGGAACGCTTGACACTAGTGGGGTGGGGTCGTCGTTTCCGATCCAAACTTGATTCTGCTGCTTCGTTAGGGGATCATAGTATGAAAACCAGGATTCATCCTCTGTGTACACGTCATATTTGCGTTCGGTCGAAATAACGTCAAAGATGTTCTGGGCCAATTCGACGCGGACTTCCATCTGGGCAGGAGTTAATAAATGAGGACCCATCGCTGACAAACCTTGCGCAGACCAAGCTCACTGCGTACTATCCCACAAACCGTTCCCTCCGATATCTGCAGTTCTTCTGCTATCTGTCTGACGGTAATATGGGGATCGTGTTCGATCAGCTCTCTCACTGCGTCCGAGTTCTTCGCCGTGGTCGCTGTAGGAGGTCTTCCAGTTCTGGCACCATCGTCGAGGTCAAAATGCTCAGTGCGAAATCGCTGGAACCAACGCGCAACAGTAGGATAAGAAGGAGAAGAATCAGGGTGCAAACTTTTCAACTCAGCATGACAACTGCGCGCGCTTTTCTTTTCTAAAAATTTTTCTAAGATGATAGCACGAAAGTCGCGCTTCGTTAAATTAGCCATGTTTAATGACTAGTGCAGTGAACAGCTCGACTCGACTGCGCATAGATGCATGCCAGTCGCCAACCGTAGGCGGTATGGCCACGGCCATTGCCCTATGATCTAGTTATGAATGCTACAGTTTTTAAAAAATTAGTTCATAATTATATGATTATTTACTGATACCGATTATCATTACTTTCTGAGTGACCCTCGTAGATTACAAGCAAAGCGCTCTATGGAAACCAGAGATAAGCTTTTTCTGCGTTTAACATAGATGTTTACGGCAAACCGCACCGAATACTTCTATGCTAAACGCTAGAATTTTGATCCCTTTGTAATTGTTTTCATGACACTTTCGACATATCCATCTCTATAATTTTATTTTCTGCCTTTGTGCGCTTACCAGAATAAAAATTCTCCGTCCTTGTGGCCGCCGTTGTGTATTAACTTCACCCGGAAAATAAATACAGTTTCGGCCTAACCGTCACTGTGTTTCTTTATCAAGTTTACTACGTAAAGCTTATGGTAAAGCTACAAAGTGTCGCGCCATAGAAGCTTTTCAAGATAGCACTAGGTGGAGGCGCTCGTTTTTTTTTATAGAACTCGCACAGCAAAGCGTAGTGCTTCGCTTTGCCCCGGTGTACCATGGTACCACCAAAAAAGTAAAAAAAGAAACAACCCGCCCAATGTTTGGTTTTTAAATGCATACAATCTTAGGCATATTATATAAAAGAAAACTGCATGACTAACAATCGAACGTAAGACCGCTGCTTGTGTTTCCTGTACGTCGCTAAAAATGCGTGCATCCACTACTACTTTTATGCATACACGACAATCAAGCGATTTTTTTTCCGGTAGTATTCGTTGAAATCCAGGCCACTGGGGCGAATATAATATACTTTTATACAGGCGAGCTCTGTCAACCATTTTTCAGAACAGAGCGTTTATAGGAGCGTTGTGGCTTTAAAAAAGCTGAGTGGTATTTCCTGATGTAAGTTTTCCAAATTCCGTGCTCTTTTTCCCGCTGGCCAGCTCTGCAAAGACCAGCAACGCGCTTGCCAATGCTGCAGCTGTCTAAAATGATCAACAAATTTATATGATCGTGCTTTACTTTTATAGTATTCGTACTTAGAAGACTAAAACTGCGGGTTTCCTGTTTTCATAGCAATCCAGAATGTGCACAAAACAAATTTAGGCCTACTTGGAAAGCGCTTTCCCGAGTAACGATAACACCGGCTACAGTGAAACAATTTGCTTCATCTTGCGCAAGACGAAGGTATATCTTAGTCCATTCCTCTCTCTTCCATTCGGTTCTTCCCAGATGGACGCACTTATTTGTCACCTCAGCCAATTTCTTTCCCTAGAAGCAAATTTTGTAGAACCCTTTTTCGTAACTGAACAGTCGCAATTCAAATTCACATATGGTTAATTCAAAACTTTACTTAACCTGTTCAGTGGAGTAGACACACGCAGCCGTCAGGGTACCAAGGTACAGCATGTACGTCAGTAATGCGAGGACCACTTCAAATTCGGGCAGCTGTCCAGGTGGGTGCCAGCTAGCTTCGAACGTTTTGCCAATTAATCCCACGAAAGCCGCGTAGCAACAGACACCGGTTATCAACCTCAAGCATTTATCCAGCTCGCCGACAACGCTGCTCAGCTGTAATTGATACACAAAGTCATCCAGCTTTACGGACCCATCTTGGTACGCCTGTTCGCGAAGATAGAGTGTAGTTTTGTGGACAATCTTCCCGGTGATGAGCACGATAAAAATGACGAATCCGAGCTGGAGATCACGACCAAGAAATGTTATGTTTAGAATGGCAAAACTGACCCGAACAATCCACTCCACGGCAAGGCCGGAGATAGGAATACTGGAAAAATAAGTGGTTTTCCATTTCTTGGTACGGTTGTTCAGATCCCAGACAAATTCTTCAACATAAAACCAATAAGCATTTTTGAACACAGCGACGACAATATAGAGCACAATTCCAACAATACTGATTCGAGTCTCTGTCTGTGTCAACAGGGAGCCGTATAGTTGGTCCAGTTTGTCAATCAGATGCAGAAGCCGTTTGCTGCATGACCACATGAGAAATATGCACAGCAGATTGGCAATCCTGTCTGATGCCGCAACCAGCTGCATCATGACGGCCGTAAACCAATTGGACGAAAGAGATATGTCGGCAAAATACATCCAGCCGTCATATGTCGTACAGGCCTTGACGCAGAAAATAAGCGTTATATAAACGTACATTCCACAGCGCAGAGTCATGGAACACCGCGGATGGTTGTCGATCATGATACGAAAATATCCGCATATCTGCAAGAGGATCACCCAAACAGCAGTGACCTTCCAGATAAAACCATGCTTAATTTGCGGAGCGGGCATTTCGTCCGTGCTGGTGATGGAAACTGGCTGCTTATCGGAGCTATGGCTTCGTTTCGACATCGCGCCGAATTTAGAATTTTCCTGATCTATTAATTTGCCATTGGTAGAAACTCATACAACACAGTTTGAAATTTGTGGTGATCAGGTGTTCCCGACATGCATATCTCCTCAGTCAGGCGCGGTAGTACTCCGTAGATTACTCTTATCTGAATAACGCCGCCTTATACCAAGGAAGCTTCTGCGCAAACCGGAACGTGACTGACAGCATCAACTGTTTTACTTCCAGTGCCCAGAAAACGATACTCGTGTGGGAGCTTAACTAGCTACTGACTCAAGGGAATAAGAGCGCACACCGGTGTTTCAAATGGAAACGGTTTGCCAAATATTCTAATAGGGCATTCGACAAGTACTTACCGAATGTTTAACGCACTATTTATAAGCATGCAAGTCGACATAATGGCTTGCAAGTCATTTTTTCAAAACAGTAAATAAAGATCTAGAAGAAATCACGCGTGAGCATCCTAGAGAATGATTGTATTTGGTCCAATCAGCACAAATAAATCTTTTACAAATAAAATAAGCAAATAAAAGCACAAATAAAATAAAATAAACACAGAAAATTCGAGGCGGTCTTTCTTGCTTTTCTATCCAGCTGAAGTATGCAGTCAAATACCCTGCAATCGATAATTATTAGCGATTTCACTTTGGTCGAAAACGGAACAACAGACGAAATAGGTAGTTTATGTTTATGAATGCGTACTGCATACCAACCTGTGTGCAGTTCAACGCCTTGACTACAGCCTCGGAGGACCGACTGCCACTGGCCAACTCCGAAAAGACCAACACAGTACTCGCCAAAGCGGCAGCCATCTGGAAAACGACAATGCAATGATAATATGACTCCACGATCCGCTGCTTTTATCGAGAAGCTAACGCTGTTTTCCTTACCGCAAAAGCGTGTTCGCGGGTGATAACTACCCCAGCTAATGTAAAACATGCCGGCTCGCGTTGTTTGCCGCGCACATACACTGCGACGTAGTCTTCTCTGCGCCAATGGACTCTGCCGATGTGTAGGCACATTTCAGTAGTTTCAGCCATTTCCGCACCCTGTAACAAGAAATGAAATTTATTTAGAATTTTACAAACCAAAAAAAGTTCGTTATTTGGTGATATAAAATTTGTTTAATCCAAAAACTGATCGGTCAAAATATAATTGTTGTACCTGCTCGGCAGAGTATACACAAGCAGAAAAAATGATGCAAAATGACATAACGTGGGCAGCTATCGCGATGACAGTCCCCGCTGCTGGTGACTGGCCGTTCGGTGATGTTCTGCCCAATTCGAAGGAGAGATAAATTAAATTTGCCAACGCAGCGTACACGCGGTTGGCGGCTATAACCGCGAAGCATTTATCCAGATCCTTGACAAGATTGATCAAGTGCAGCTGCTGTAAATAATCATCCACTAGCACACATCCACAAGCGCTCAGGTGATCACGCAGCTTCTTGGCGCCTCGTCCCACAATGATACTACAGATTACAGTTACACTCATTATAAAGCCGAGAACAATTTCGCGGCCAACAACCGACAGACGAACCACGGCGTTCTGCACACGAAAGATGTACTCAACGTATTCTATCGGAAAATACGGAAAATACTGCTCCCGATACAAACTGACGCTGTCCTGGAAGTGGGAATCAACTTGCTCTCCGTAAAAGCGAAAACCGTTTTTCACAAGCGTAAAAGACGCATAAGCAATCATACCAGTTGCTAAAACGAAGGCTTCTTTTCGCGTAACTAACGAAGCATAAACACGATCGAGGTTGTTTATTAGTTGAAGAATATGCTGATTGGATACGCATAGAAGAACGATGCACAACGGATTGGACAGCAGATCCGTGGCGCTGATTAGTTGGATGAAGAGGCGGGTGAACCAGCTAGACAATGCCGGTGTTAGCGTGGTCTCATCATACACACAGAATAATACGCAACCGGTACCGAAAGCAATGTACGCGAACATTATGCAGCGAGTTAGAATGGCGCATGCAGTGCGCTTTTCCAATGGATAGACAAAATAGCCACATAACTGGAGAAAGGACAACCATGCTACGCTCACTTTCCAGATAAAACCATGCCCTGCTGCGGGATCGGGCGTAATGCACGATTTCGTATCCATCACTGCTTCATCCGTCATAACACCTTTGACTTTCTCTTCGGGCATTTCCTTATAGTGCTCTTACGCAACCGTGCTGAGGCGATTTTCAGAAAGCTGCGTGGTAGGAGGTTCTTTGAACAGGAAGAATACCGAGAATATTTTTGTCCCACACCAAAATCGTGCTTACTTTTCGTCGATTCTGTGCAGGGTTACACGGTTTGCTACCCCTTCTTCCGGGAGTATTTGTTGAGAATTCAAATAATACTGAGGACACAGCAACTACTCGTATTGATTATAGGCCACAAACTAGAAACGCAAGGGATTCAGCTCACCATCCAGGGAACTCGCACTCCTACGTAAGCCACGTGATAGGTCTGGGCTTGTGAAGTTTCGGCGCATGATTTTTTTCTGGTTCTGGTATTGTACACACATAATGAGATATACGAACGAGGCCCTTCATTAATTACTGAGGAAAATTATAACTATCAATAAACCGCAAGCAGCTGCCATATGTATAATACATGCTGACAATTGATCATCAAATTACTAACAGACAGAATAGACCGCTTTCCGATTACCGACACCAGGTCCAACAATTTTCTCACAAATTACTGGCAATGTCTGGCACAATCTTTACCGACAAATATCAACTAGCATTAATTTTACGAGAAACTAAAACGGTAAAATACCAAGAAGAGCATTGCCTAGGTCTGTTCACTCTGTTGTCACATATATAATCCAAACAAGTATTGTAATGTTGGAGTGCTGTGGAGCCAGTTGATTGACAGCTGAAATTGCCCTCAGAATCGTTGATCAACTGTAAGTGCAAAAGGAGGAAAACCACTGGTGCTATGTCGGCTGACAATATAGTCATAAAAATGCAAAGATCGATTTTCAGACTGCACAAACTGAGAATTGCTAAAGCAGCTGACTAACTGCGACAACAGCAAACCTAAAGCATGCTTTACCTGTGCCGGTGCTGCTATATTGTTACACAGTATACGGTTATACCGCCCAGTCAGTTGGTTGCTAATATTTATTGGACATTTTACATTTTCGACATGATGCCGACATCATCCATGTCTACTTTTCGACAGCTGCTGAAAATTGTATGACGTGGCATATCGTATGTTTGCCAATTACGATTAGGGCGCTGTATCCAATGAGCTCATTGGGCATAATCGAATCGCTGCTTGACTTAATTAAAACATTTTTTTGTGCGCCGCTCAGGCGAAAGCAGTGGCTCCGCATTCCGTACCGAGATGCGGCAAAATATTGAGTAACCTTGTACGTGCAATAAACACACTTTATGTACAGTACTTGCGGGTACCACTTTCCGATTTTATCGTCAGGAATTAAGAGCAATCATTCCGACATATTGACGAGAATTCATGTGTTTGATCCGGATGAAATACAGTATCCGCACATTTGTGCAGTAAGCGAGTTCCCTTTTTTAAACAGATCCGTACTACGTGGACATACTGAAACACAAGAATTTGTTGATATAGAAGACGGTCATCTAGTGTTGCGGTAAGCATTCTGCGTTCCCTAAGGACCTGACAATGAATCTCATATGACAGCGTAGTAGAGTACCCGTAGCGTACGCCATTATCGACGTTACCATACGCGAAAGAGCCTTGTTCGGTAGTTCAATGACCCTCAAAATCAACAAAATGGTTCTAGCCATTGACCAGCAAGACTTCACTAAGGCCCCGCCGACGACCAAGACCGAGAGCTTAAAGAGCGGCCCACTGTGGAAGATCACCGTTGTTTGGATTGCGCTGCTGCGTATCGGCGGCTACATTTTCTCGCCGCTACCAAAACAGTCTCAATTAACAACCGGTTTGCGTGCTTTCTCGTACATTTATGCGGCCCTCATTATTGGATCGAACCTGCTATATCTATACGAGTCTGTTCGGTTCCATTCCTCACACTTTTCAAACTGGTTTACCTCCGTTGTGAATCAAGTGATCACCACATCAAACATCATCTGTGATTTGCTGTGCATGCTGCTGGCATGTTCAGCTAGTCGTGCATTTCTGCAGCTGCTGAAAACTCTCGACCAGATGTCCTCTGGATTAATCCTTCCGAAGAGACTGTACGCGTGTGTTTTCGCCATGATTCTTCACATTTTGTGTGTGGCGGCTACATCCACGTATTTTGTGTATACGCTAGAATGTGACGTCTCAGTTTCACAGCAAATAGCGGATTTTCGGCAACGATACTTACCAAATCTGCCGGCATCTCATGTGGAAGTGATTTTCCGAGCTTACACCGTCTTCACATGTCTGCCGTTTGTCAGCCGCGAAATCTTATTAGGCTTCGTATTATCTGTTATGTTTCTCACCAGTGAAACTCTTCGAATGACTGCCGTGCTCATGAATTCTGGACTGCTCACAGCGAACACTGTCCCGATACACGAGTATTCTCAAATGATACAACTGAGAAATGTCGTCAAGGATCTGAATGGCTGTTTTTCGCCGATTGTCGGGATACTGTGCTATGGAGCTCTAACCGGTTCCATTGTTCTTACGCTAGACTGTAGTCAGTACACTACGGGCCAGCAGCCGCCCATGGAAAACATTGCCGCCCTAATGACACACATATTTTCTTTTTGTGCGTTGACGAGTATTTGTGCGTTCTCTACTGAACAGGTAATAAATATGAAAATGCCGAATATTTTTTGAATTCTTTCTGGGTTAGAATTTTCAGAGAAACGCTCGCTGTGTCCTTAATGGTTATTCGTCTAAAGGGACAAAAACTCGCCAACGTAGCTGAAATGTGCTTGCGTATCGGAGAAAAGCAGTGGACGAACGATGAGTGGACGGCCACGTATCTCCGCGGGAAGCAAAGCGAACCTTGCTGCTATACTGCTGGCGGTGTTGTAATCATGCGGGAAGGAGCTGTTCAGGTACATAACCGTACAAGCGTACATTGACAATCCCCCGAGTCGATTAGCAGTATGTTTTTTTTTTAAACTTTAACTAAAAATTCGTACAATATTGCACCACAGTACAGCACGTTCTCGGAATCGCAAGCCGTAAAATTATTTGGATCCGTATTTGTTACGTAGAACATCACAATTATTCAAGCACCCTGGATTTTCCTAAAACACACATTGTATTGTAATGTTCCTACTCGTCCCGTACAGGCTTGTGCTGCATTGATAAGCACCTTACTGGTGTTCGCGGAACTCGCTGGTGGTGGTAAAAGCGAAGGAGCGGGAAAAGGGGGTGCAAATACAACCCAGGTTTGAGCGATCGATGTCTTCGTTTAAACCTACTATATGCACTTATTCATTGCGTTCTACAGGTGATTTGAAGCTACAACACTACGCACTCTTCCGACTCCACGTTAGCGAAATTTGCAGGTTAGTATAATAAGCGCAAAGTGCGTCGCGAATTCCTCATTGGCTTACTGACTCGTTCGGCTTCTTAACCTGATCAGTTCGTTTTTAATTTATTCATTAGATACTGATACTTTGTATGTGCTGCAGGTGGTGTCACAAAGGTCATTAATTACAGCGGTTCTAATGCAAATTAAATTTTTGGTTGGATAAACTGATTTTCTGTCTGTTCATTGTTTGTCCAGTAGCACAGTATATTGTACACACACTCTGACCTCAGTGTCTGCTAGATAACGTATATCCTACTAGATAAACCTACATAATTATTACTGCATAAAGCGAAACCGATGATCAAAATTCTCAAGTAGAACTTTGCCGCAACTGCATCCTCCAACTTCACTATCCATTTTCTCGTTTAATCTGATGCCGTTATTGAAAAAATTACTCTGCAATTACTTCTTTTGATGTAGCTGTTATAACACCCGCAGAGGACACATTGGCGCATCTTGCTCTTCTAATACGAGAAGCCACTTAAATCATTTCAAGGTTGCACGAGCCTTGCCATCCTATCGTATCTGCATACGTACGTATCTGTAATTTTCTAACCAGTAAGACGCAGTATCCAAATTAATCGGAAAAATGGACGCGCGCTGAGTGTTCTAATCACACATACAGGTAGCAGAACCGGTCGAGAATGAACCATACGCTCACTTTACCGAAACACAACGTGCCACCGTAAGCAACAGAGTCGTTCAGCTGCGAAAATGTCAGGAAGGTTACCTTATAGGCGGAACCATGCTGCGTTTCATAATCATGCGTGGTGGATGATGTTATTTTGACCAGTGCTGTCTGTCTTGAGGTAACGCATGACGTTCTATACCGACACCTGCTTTTTTTAAACAACAGTGCCGAGACAAATAGGACAAAACCTATTGTGGGATTCGGGGGGACGTCGGACAGAAATAGCAGCGAGGGTTTTACTGTCACACCTGGGTCAATTTTAACGATTAGCTGTAGGGATTCCGCGGTTTGTTGCCTTCTGAGAGTGTTTGCAAGCAATTCAGATAACACTGAACAGCACATATCCTGTCCGTATTGGTTGTAGGCCACCGCGTGCAAACAGAAGGGAGTTAGCCGATAACCTGGGAAAACCTACATCCTCGGCTGAACAACGCGGTCGTGGTGGGGGTGTGGTGTTTGGAGTGGCGGCATGGGAACAGCATTGTTTCATATTTCCTTATGTATAACCAAGGCACACAGTGAGAATTGTCTCGGTTTACCGGCACGATACGCAAGAGAGTGCAGTGCACAGCAAAGACGAGAATGTCGTGGAAAAGATTACTCTTGATAACTCAGGGTATCCTCAGTATTCCTCAAACCATCGATCCACTCTCACTGCAAAACAAATAACATCCACGGTGCTACGCCCATCAGTCGATTATGCGTAAACTCAAATCTCTGTACCGCGGATTGATGATGGTAGAAATTGTTTGCCAGGATTCATAGAAGATGTCAAAATTATGTCAATCATATTGTGTTTTAGCCCTGGTTATACAGGTAACGATATGTTTGCCTGCTGTCTATCCCGGTGGTTGCAAATGTATTATGGTATTCCTACGTGTGCTGGTTCCGGGCAGGACATTATAATAATTATACCGTTCAAACACTGCAGAATTGTTCCTAGTTCCCACAGTGCACTCCATTCCGTAATTGCGTAGCTTTCGGTTCGTGATTGCACTGATCACTCTAATGTCTGCAAGCTGATACGAGCGGGCGAAACCGTTGTTAATAGAAAACAGACTTCGAATTTTGCAAGGACATTGCTTCATAAGCACCTCTACAACAGCAGAAATTTTTAATGGACTGCCAGTTCGGTCTACATGGAAGAGCGTTGGTAGTAGCTAAATAACTGCCAAATCAACAAGATGGTTGTCGCTATTGACCACCAAGATCACGCCAAGAAGCTAACGGCTGCGGAGAGCAAGGGTACGAAGAAAGGACCGCTTTTGCTAATACCGTGGTCTGGTTTACCCTGTTACGTATCGGCGGGTATATTTTCTTGCCACTGCAACGACGTTCTCGATTACGGGGAATTTTGTTTGCTTTTATGTGTTTGTACACAGCATTCGTTATCGGGTCGAATGTGCTTTATCTTTATGAATCTGTCAAGTTCTACCCTACGGCGAAATTTTCCAACTGGTTCACTTCCGTAGTGAATCAAGAAATCACTACATCGAACATCATCTGCGATTTACTTTGTATGCTGCTTGTATTCTTATCGAGCAGAAAATTTCTGCAGTTGCTGAGGATTCTCGACCAAATTACGTCTGGATTAATCGCTCCGAAGAGACTGTACGCTTGTGGTTTCGTTTTCGTCGTCCACATTCTGACTGTGGCAGTCAAATCAACTTATAACATATATACACAACAATCTGATGTTTCAGTTGAGCAACAAATAACGGACTTTCATCAGCGGTACTTCCCAAATGTGCCGGTATCCTATGTGGAAGTGATTTTTCGCGCTTACTCTGTGGGCACATGTTTGCCGTACATCTGCCGCGATATCCTTTTGGGCTTTCTATTATCTGTTGCGTTTCTCAGTAGTGAAGATCTTCGGGGAAATTCACAGCATTTAAATAGTTGCCTCCTGACAACGGCGAAAGTCCACTGGAAGAATATTCACAGATGCTACAGTTGAGGAAGATCGTCAACGATCTGAGTGGCTGTTTTTCACTAATTACCGGCATTTTGTGTTACGCGTCATTAACGGGCGCAATTGTCCTTACGCTTGACTGCAGCCGATACCCCGCGGAACAGCAGCCCCCTTTAGAAAATATTGCTACACTAACGACATACACATTTTCGTTTTGCATATTGACCACTATCTGTGCGTATTCTACTGAACAGGTACTTCGAGAAAACTCAGAAAATATGTTTAGGCGCTGTCTTTGCGTGAAACACTGTGGTTGGTCTTCTTAGGGTCAAAATCTCGATGACGTAGCTGAAATGTCTTTGCGCATGGGAGAAACATTGGACAAACGATGAGTGGACGACCATGTATCTTCGTGGGAAGCAAACCGAGCCATGCTGCTTTACCGTGGGCGGCGTGATGATCAATCGAGAAGGTGCTGTTCAGGTACGTACTTCCACTAATCATAAATTTGCCAGTCAGAAATAGACAAATATTCGTAAGTCAATCAGAATTTGTATTTCGCAAATTTTCCACCATGGAATTTTTGAGTGTGGGTTTATTTTCTTTGTGTACCGTATGTTTTCGATTCACATGCCGCTTTGTATAGTAGAGATTGTTTCTTGTAATAGGCATGTGCCACTTTGATAAGCACCTTGCTAGTATTTACGGAGTTGGCTGGTGGTGGAAAAAGCGGAGAACCGGCAAAACAGTGCACAAACATCCCTCAAGTTCGTGTTGTCGGAGTTTTTGTTTATTACTACTTTGTAAACTTTTCTAAAATCTTCCGCAGGAAACGCGAAGCTGAAAACAACATGTCAGTTATCTGACAAGAGTTCGCCGAGCAATGGGCGGAGTTTAGCCTGTGTGAGCGAATCCTTCTGGACTGACTTCGATAACGGCAAATTCACCAATTTCAATGTTTTACCTTTGTTCATGCGGCTCACGTTCTTGTGTTCTGTCACTCCGAATCACTGAGTACTATAAATCCTTTAAAATCTTTGGATTGGAAAGCTTGGGCAGATTTCAATTATGGAGGTATTACGACGCCATACGATAATATGTAAAGCTACAGCGCCTGTGCTCCCGTATTGCGGATAACTTGTAGCTGTAGTAGATTTTGCATATTATTACGATGCTTTTGTATCAGTTGTATTGTGCTGATAGCAGTGATGTGTTCCTTGAGATTGGTGCTCGTAGTGATAGAGTGAAAAATCGGCCTGGTAGATCGATAAGTCGAAGGCTATATACCTTCAAGAAAAACATACTAAACCCTGGTGTTTTACTGTCGGACGTATTGTTATCATGCGAGAAGTGCGCTGTTCAGGTAAACTAACAGCTTGTCCTCTTGTATTTCATAGTTTCGCCATACTAAAAGCGCCGCTTAACGAGGAAAATCCAGACGAGTACAAGTAGCCACCTTGCTAGTTTAAAAGCAATAAACAGATTCAAACGCAACCGTCATACGGCACTGTAGAGTACTTTTTGAAAGGTGGAAACAGATTCCCATTACGCATCTCCTGTATTAAAAGTTTTTGATTGAACAGTAGGGCTGTGCCGTTTTTGTAACGGTAAGCAACTTGCCTGTATTTGCGGAACTGACTGCCATATGGCTGGCATTAATAAAAGCGAATAACCACTCAAATGAATGCGCAGACATCAACCTGGTTTGTGTTGCCGCCGCCATTTTCTAAAGATTACTGAGGAAATTTATCAAATTATTATTTTCTAATATTATTTTCCGCAACTTCCGCAGATCATCGGAAGCTAGAACCATCGTTTTCAGTTACCTGAAAAGTGCGTCTATTATCGAATGAATGGAACATAGCCTGCTCAGTTGGTACTTTTCCAGTAGTACTTCTATCTGTACTTTGAGATACATGGAGGTACGTCTCACGTAGCACTCTATAAGCAGCTGTTCGAATTCATGAAAAATTGCTCACAAGCGAAGAAAAGTGATACCTTACTTTACTCCATATATTGTACAGTACTCGAGCTGTTTTTAAAACCAGGTGCAATATTTTTGAATAAATGCAGAACATATTGAACGCATGGGAAAATTTTGACCTCTGAGTCGTCTGCCAGTCAGTACACTTCTGATAACTGCAAGTAACAATATCCGATTCCCCTGGCTTTCTCTACCGCCTCCAAGCAACACATTGCTGTTGTTTCAATTTATATTTCCCGGATGATCCTTTACTGCAGCTCACAGGATCTTACTCCCTTGGGAGTACCTACTGTTCCAGCGGCATAGATTCCCTCAGCAGCAATGTAGAACAAGATGAGGCATTTTTATCGGCTAAGCATCCGATCTCTTCCGCTGAGCATGCTACCAACACATATTTTGCTTAGCGTATTCAGTTACTGAAGTCAGAAACACTCGTTTATAAAATGTTGGATAATACGGGCGCAGATGAATTCGGTAAGGAGTTAACATTCTGTTCATCGAAAACTCTAAAGACCCAGCACAAGAAGTCAGAGGGTGAGTTCATCGGGAGCATCACCAGGTTTTGTGCTGTATTTCTGCAGATATGTGGCTGCTTTTATTATCCGTTGGACAAACGCTCAACCTGGGGCAAAGTAATACGATTTATTATGTACATCTACATGACATTGAATATCTGTGCGACTTCCTTCGGGGCTTTCGAAGAGATCAAGTACAACGCACCGTCGTTATCCAATTGGTTTTCGTTGCTGGTGTACCTAGTGATTAACGTATCGGATTTCATAATTAGATTAATGTGCATAGTTTTTGTGTGGTTCGTCAGCCAACCGATCATGGATTTAACTGGCAACCTCGATCGGAATTACGGCAAAATGATTACACTGAAAGAGCGCTGTATGATTGTCGCTTCTATGGTTGGTTACGTTTTCATCATGGCACTGCGAAATGGATACCGATTTTACCAAGAGCAGTTCAGTTATTTTCCCACGGATCTCGCTACTTACAGAAGACGCTATTTTCTCAACATTCCGGAGAGCGACGCCTTGCTCACGGAATGGACGATTCGCATGTACTACATGCTACTTTATCTATTGAGCGTTGGACGAGAAAATCTGCTGTGTTTCCTAGCGTTCATCGCGATGTCGTGTAGCATTATTGTCCGACGGACGGTTTCGGATATTCGACGTAAACTCATCGGTGGTGAAATCCTTTCGATGGAGGAATATTTAGCGCAGTTACGGTTGATTCGCATCATTCGCAACCTGGATGACTGCTTCTCGGTTATTGCAGCTGACCGGGTCTATTCTGCCATATGTAACCTGATTTATTACGCGTTCGAATTGGGCAAGGACTCGTCGGATGGTCACTCGCCAGCGGCGGAATCGGTAGCAGCGCTAGCTATGTTTTGGCTCCACTTATGCATCCTTGCCGCTGTTTGCATGCATTCCACAGAGCAGGTAAAAGAAACTGGACGTTTCCGCATAATGGTAAAATATGATAACAGTTTAAATTTCGATGGGCATTGTTATATCTATTGGGACAGGGTACAGAGTTGGCGGAAGTTGTCGGTACTTGTTTTCGGCTGGGCAAAGTAAAATGGAAGAAAGATGAGTGGACCGCGGTACTTGCTGCTGGCCAACAACGAGATCCGGCATGCTTCACCGTTGCAGGGATCATCGTAACTCGGGAAAGCGCGTTTCAGGTAAGTAAAGTACTGAACTACTGCGTGATTACTGTACACGAAAATCGTAAACAATACTTGTATAGTCTGCGTAAAAGCTTGGGTATGAATGCATCTGGCGCGGTTGAAGGAGTATTTTTTGTAATTGCTGTGGAAGACTTATCTTTTCAACCCATTTCGAGTAGATGGGCGCTGCTCTGATCAGCACGCTTCTTGTTTTCGCCGAGCTGGCCAGTGGTCATAAATGTCCGGATTGTGAATTCAGCACTAACTGCAGCCAGGTATCACCTTAAACTTTAAGGCTCCTTCCTCAATTGTTTTCCATGCCATAATGCGAGAAGGTCTGATGGAATGGATACTGCATACTGCCGCTTGTTGTTTTAAATGGTTCTTGGCAATCGTCCATGCATCCGCTCCATTTGGCGGAGTCACGCGTTTAGATCAGTAACTCAGCCTTATTTATTTAGCGTTATTTCTCGACGGACACGATTCGTGCTTTTAATTTGCAGTTCGTACTAATTCACTAGTCTTGTCATCTAAAATAATACAAACTGTTTAACCGTCCGTAACTGTTAACTGTTTTTGTATTCGTCTAACCTGCTGTAAGCTTTGTATGTACTGGCGTAACTGAATATTCCCAATCACCAATTCATCAAGTGAGTTTTACTGCTCAATGAAATTCTAATATGATGACGAAATTCGGTTCTAAAGTCGATTCCAGTTACAAGTTTAATTCAAAAAATCTAAACATTTCACCAAATGTTGGAATACGAGTAGCCTGCTGCCTTGGCAGACGGTATTACGTAGTCATGGTACCCATAAGTTCTTACCCCTATCAACTGATCTTCTCCCCTTAGTTAAACAAATGGAGTGGGAGTCTGTTTTGTGTACTTTGCGCGTCCCTCAGCTCTGCCGACTCTCGTACGACAACATTCGAAAACACCTTGTCCACTTCAGCAGATTTAGTTTGCAGATTTAGTTTGCCTAATGCCAAACCGAGTGCCCTTAGTAATCAGTCGTGAAAAATTTTACAACGCTCTTCAGTACCGGTAACCGGTGTGTTCTTCTAAAGTCTTTACTAGATTTGCTGTAAAATTAATAACTTCGCAAAACAGGTACCGTACTGCTGAAAACGTTCGCCTAAAAGATGTCTGGCGCTTTGGATAAAGGCGCATCTATCAAACATGGAAATAAAGGTTTCATTAGGAAGGTCACCATGTTTTGGGTAATGTTCTTGCAAATCTGCGGCTGTTTTTCCTTTCCATTTGACAAGAGTTCAACACGAGGAAAAGTATTGCGTTGTACGACGAACATACAGCTTAGGACAAAAAAGACGCATAATCCCACCCACAGCATTCCGAACGCATGCGGCGCAGTGCGCTGTACGACGCAGCTAAAATATCCGGTTGTCGTACAACTGCACTTGCCACATGCGTAAGGATATCTGGGTATGGTGTTATTCGTCTTTTTAGTCCTAAGCTGTATACCTTGCATTGGTTATTATTGCAATTTCGTTCTCGGCGATGGAAGAAATAAGGTACAACGCACCGGCTGCTTCCAACTGGTTTACGTTGCTCATATACAACGTGATCGATGCATGTGGTTATATTTTCAAGATATTATGTATCATTTTCTTGTGCATCACCAGCCAACGAATTCTGCATTTAATCGGCGACCTTGACCAAAACTACGGTTACAAGATTGTTCGCCAAGAGAAACGCATTCTGGTCGTGGTCATGGTCAGTTTTATGCTAGTTCAAGCTGCATATCATGGCTACCGGTTTTATCGACGGCTTATCGGCGGATTTCCGGCCGATTTCATCAACAATAAACAGAAATTCTTTCCCAGTACTCCGGCATCGAGTGCACAGTGTATAGAGTAGGGTTATCGTATTTACAGCCTGCTAATCTTTCTATCGAACTTGGGTCGAGAAAGTTCACTGGGTTTCTGGTGGTTGTGGCGCTATCGTGTAGCGTAATCGTTCGTCGGACGGTGCTGGACACACGACAGCAAGCTTATCAGATGTGGGCATGTTTTGGTGGAAGGTTTCTTGACACACCTGGAATTGATTTGTATTGTCCGCGGCTTGGACAACTGCTTCTCCGTTATGGCAGCGGATCGCGTGTATTCCGCAATATCACATCTGATTTATATGCTTTTAACGTAGGGAAATATTCTTCGGATGGTCAGGCGCCACCAGTATCACTGTTAGTCACATTAGTTGTACTCTGTTTGCATTTGTGTGTACTCGCTGTTGTCTGTATTTATTCGGCTAAACAGGTAAAGAAATTACAGTTCCCTAGCAGAACTGGAAAGGGGTGTGTTAAATAGTTTCGTGTGATCTCTAACGGGGCACGGAAATGGCGCAAATTGTCGACATGTGCTTGCGTCCAGGAAAACTTGAGTGGAATGAAGAAGAGTGGACAGCCTTATGTGTTTCGGTACCGCATCCCGATCTGGCATGTTTTACCGTGGCCGGTGTCATTGTAACCCGGGAAAGTGCTTTCCAGGTGACCGTTTCCATTTATCCTTAAGTAAACTGCTCATAATTGTCAGTCACCGAAACACGTATGAGTTGTGAGTTAGAAGTCAATTTTTGCAACAAACTGTCCATGTTAATTTTATTAATTTAAAAGCGGTTGGAGTTATCGACAAATTTGATGATAGCAACCAACTTCTTCTTTGGAACAGCTCGGAAGCTTCTTCCCTTTTCACAAAATCTTGCTGTCAAATTTCAGATTATTGGCAACACTACATTGCACGAATTAATTGCCTTGCACTGTCCATATTATCACTCCTCATACATAATTTTCTTCTGATCGGTCGTCATTTTCGCGTGGCGGTTGCAGACTGTAAAACTATCCGTTCCATTTGCTCGATCGACTTCCAGTTTGAACCGATACATATTTCGCCGAATTGCAGCATAGTGATCATAGTCCATAGAATATACGAGTACTGTAGTATGAGGGTGATCCTTGAAAAGTTTATTTTGCTCGATGAGCAAACATGGCCGACACTTTGCATATGTGTACGTCAACTAAATTTCGTTAGACGACAGCGGCATTAATAAGCCCACTTCTCGTATTCGCTGAACTGGCTCGCAGCAACAAATGTCCAGATATGTAGTGGAGGCGCAGCCATCAACTGCAACCAGGTACGTACTTCCCGCACTATATTGGCTCTGTTGCATATTCTTCCGCGGCCTAATAAGCGAACCCTGATGAATATTCATTGAGACATTGCTACAGAGTGAGGCCTACTAAAAAAATTCACAAAGTACCTAAAATAAATCTTTAATTTTCCTATATTTCTGCCTTACAGTGGCTTGTATGGCTTAATGGGTGTGTGTGTAAGCCGGTGAATAACGTATAACCATATTGACAAAAGAATTATTACGATTAGGGTGCTGCAGACCATCTGAAAAGATCGACATTACAAATTCGCTTCGCTCACGACCGAAAAGCCCGTGGACATGAGTGGACTTCCTCCACTCCGAAACAACGCCAAAACAACGCCAATAAATTGTGACGGAAAATTCAACAGTTTTTTATGCGTAATTGATAGAAGTTTGACGGTGTTATTTCATCTCACGTTGCATCGGATTTTTGGCATTTCTTTTAAACTGCAAGATAAATTTCGAACCGCTTAGGCTATGCCTGTTATTTTTCTCCCGTATTTCAAACTTGGTTTGCTGTAGGTGTTTTAGAGGCTAGTGACGTAACAAACCTAAGAAATGTCAAACTGTAAACAATCGCGATAAGCTTCACCCTGAACAATTTAGGGAACATCCGGTTTCAAAAAGGAGGAAAAGTCACTGATAAGGCAGAAACTGCGGCAGATCGCCTAAAAGCTAACGTCACTCTAGCTGTGGCAACATGGCAAACACCAGCTTTAAATAGCCTGCGCTGAAATTTGGATTAGACTTTGATTTACCCAAACTTGGACCTGGATCACCTAACTTTGACTGCATAACATGGATTACGTTTTCTTATTTTTTGTCGGTTTTGTATGTTTCTTAGGTTTCATGCTGTTGGATTTCTTAGGTTTTCATAGATTTTCTTACGTTTCCTTAGGTTTTTTAGGTTTTATTCTTTCTTAGTCCGAGTACGAGTAATCGAAATCCACGTCCGGATCCAAGATTCACCGCCGGCCATATTAAACTTTGAAACAGCTCATCCGAAACAGTGACAGAGCAATCTGTCAGATTGCTGCTTTGACAGCAAAGCCGATCCGTTAAATTTTGAACCTGTCCATCCCGCAACTTGAAAGTTGAAACCAGTTGAGTGCAATTGGTTGTGCAAGTGTCACGCACCGCTGACAATACAACAGTTTCTCGACGACAACATATCGGAGCTGTCAGATGACAAAAATTCAGTTACACTACTTCCTAACTGGGTTTGCTTGCTTTATTGCTTTCGTATGAGATAACTTTAGCGAGTGTTATAAAGTAGTGCGCTCAGTTTTCTCTTCTTTTGTTGTTTGAACATCTGTAGATTAAGCAATTCTAATACACCCATGACTAAAGATAATCGTGATATTATTGAAAATGTGTGACAAAATAAAAAATTCTGGTCCGTGTTCTACCAACACATCCATATCTACGCACCATGGTAAAGGTTTCATTAGCAAGGTTACTCTGATTTGGGTGGTATCTCTGCAAGTATGCGGCTGTTTCTTTTATCCCTTCGACAAACGGTCCGCACGAGGCAAATTACTGCGTTATGCAATGTGCTCGTACATCGTACTGAATTTCTTTGCGATCTCATTCACATTAATTAGCGAAGTTAAGTACAACGCACCATCCATATCGAACTGGTTTACGCTGTTGGTGTACCACGTTATCGATGCCGCTGATTACATTTCGATGATCGTCTGCTTGGTTTTCCTGTGCTATTCCAGCCAACGAATTGTGGAGTTAAGCGGCGATCTTAACCAGAATTATGGCCACGCGATCACACGCAAAGAAAAATATATGCTGGTCTTGGCTGTGGCTGCTTTCCTGGTTATCCAGACTGCTCAAAATAGCCACCGCTTTTATCGACGTCAGATTGGCCAGTTCTCCACCGATCTGGCCCGCTACGAACATCAGTTGTTTCCTCATCTTCCGGCATCTTACAAAATATTCGTAGAATGGGTTTACCGTATTTACATTACGCTGCTGTTTTTGTCGACCCTAGGTCGAGAAAGCGTCTTAGGATTTCTGGTGTTTATCGCGCTGTCGTGCAGCTTTATCATTCAGCAGACGGTGCAGACCGTTCGACGACAACTCGACAGCGGCGGGCGAGTTTCCGTGGAGGATTATTTATCATATTTGCAATTGGTTGGCATCGTCCGTGGCTTGGATAACTGCTTTTCGGTTGTAGCCGCTGATGGCGTCTACTCTGCAATATCGAACCTGATTTATTACGCCTTTGACCAGGGCAAATATTCCTCGGATGGTCAGCCGCCACCCATAAGTTCGCTGAGCGCATTAGCAAAGTTCAGTGGGCACTTAAGTATCCTTGCTTTTGTGTGCATTTACTCTTCTGAACAGGTAAAAATCACAGTGCTGGGTTGATGCACACATACATCAGCTGTACGCCGAAAGGGATTTCTGATTTTCAAATTTCGACAGGGTACACAAATGGCAAAAGTTGTTGACATGTGTTTGCGCCATGGAAAAATGAACTGGAAAAAGGATGAGTGGGCGGCTGCGTATGTTGCGGGGCATGAGCCGGCGTGTTTTACGGTAGCGGGCGTCATCGTTTCCCGGGAAAGTGCTCTTCAAGTAAACTCTATATCATGTTTTCCTGAAATGTTTTCAAGACTGATTCATCTCGAACGGAATCTTTTAGATATCTGCCGCTTTAGTAAGCACCTTACTTGTGTTTGCTGAGCTGGCCCACAGTAGCAAATGTCCAGATTGCGAATGTCGAGCCCTTAACTGCACCCAGGTAAATTTGGTTTTCTATCAGTGATCCTTGTTATGCAAGCGGTTATTCAGTTGTACGGTAACGAACAAATAAATAGTCTCTAACAAATTTTTTGCTTACTCTAAGCGAGATAAGGTTTTTTTGCCAAATCTCTGCAACATACGGGCTAATATTGCCTGATGTAAGCATGCCGACGGCTAGCTACGTATGTCAGAACCGGCAATTATTACAATATTGCGTTGTAGACGATCGGATAGACGAATACCGTGAACACCGTTTACTGTTTACTCCCCCGGCTGAAGAAGCAAATATCAAAATATTTGCAACGCTGGCAATGAGTGTGTGATGTATCTAGATTCGCGTGTTTCTTGACCTTCTTGTACTTTCTATATTTCTGTTCTCTGCCCTTCGTCCTAGCAACTTTCTGTGCTTCTCCTGTTCTCTGGTTACGGTTCTTCCCATTACATTTAGTCAGTTCTCTGCTCAGTTGCGATACACATTAAAGTGCTACGATACGAGTCCATATCATACGCTACAGTACACATACCTACAGATCTCGCAGAGTGGCAATGCGGATATGAAAGAAAATATTTAGCTTAATCGCTGCAGTGATTATGAACCGTTATCTGCCGAAGTACTCTATCTAATCCTTGATGGTATTGCCACCAACAATGTAAACCGTGATTCTGCTACGGAATTTCGAAATTTGTGCAGCCAAGGTGCTTATTCTTAATTTACTTATTGCAGCGCACGATAAAGCATGGCGCAGTAAAGGTTATTGTTGACCGTAGCTGCGTAACGCGATAGCGATTATTCTGTTGCGAAACCTGATCACACCACTTCGACTGAAATGCTGTCAAGCTCACCTGCCAGCTGCCACCAATTTAAATGAACTCTGCCGACAGACGAAACGAATGCCCGCATTAAAGAACTATGTATATTGTACAAGCAAAACCATTCCTAACGGCCTTTGTAAGTTGCTAGCAGTACTAAAGGGAGACACAAATATATTATACTTCAGTTGTACCTTTTTCGGAATAAAAGCTTACAGCTTACACAGTAGTTTTCTTTCGCTTTACGATCGTTACTTACCAACTTAGTATAACAAATTTTAAGTATCACAATAAAACCTTTTTTAAAGGTTGTAAAAGTTGGCACTTCTTCCTCATCGGACACAGTGAATGAAAATCCCTGAACTTTCACACGCCCAACGAAATACTGCCACCTATGCTTTGTATGAAGTGACCGATATTAAATATGGCATTGCGACAAGTTTTGTATTGCACACTTACGTTGCCAACAATCGCGCAATGACCTAGCCAACCGTGTTTTTCAGCAACAGGACAAGTTGCAATAAGCGAAGGAAGTCTTGTTAGAGCTGCAAAAACCTGAGCTGACGTTAGCTGCGTCAGTCAATTCCCTTAGTGAATTAATGTGACTGTGACCTGACGAACATATTGGCTTAGCAGCCGCAATATTAAACTTGTAATACTTCGAAATACAATTCAAACTTTAGTCAGTTCCCTTGCGCAAAGTAACAAACGTCGGGGAATACGACCGACTGAACGTGTAGAAACGACTTTTAAAACGATAATGTACTCTGTATATTATACGAAGCCGCCTCATAAAACACGTGAAGCAGGACAAAATGTGGTTGTGATTTCTCATGTCCTCTATTACGGGCAATGTATACAGCTTTTTCTCTATACAGTCTCCGAAATGCGAATAAAAAATTGCATTCGTGTGGCACCGGACCAACAGTTACCCCCTCATATCAGTACAGAAAATAGAAAGGGACTTATTTGGAAGATCACCGCAATCTGGCTGATGCTTCTGCAGTTATGCGGCTACTTCGTCCACCCGCTGAACAAACGCTGCCGTTGCGTCACCGTGGAATTTTGTATTATGTGCGTCTACTTTGGGGCCATTGTTGGTGGTATTACCCTTTCTATTTACGATCAAGCCAGATACAAAACACCCCATCTATTGAATTGGTTAACGCTCATTTTTGTTCAGCTGGTCGACATCACGGATAAACTGTCTAATTTGCTTTGCATTGTGCTTATGTGGTGGCATAATAAGCGTACGGTAGACCTCTTGAAACGGCTCGACTGCTTTTATAGTTCATCGATCCAACGAAGAGACCGCGTGGTATGCGTTGCGGGAATGATTCTCTTTGTGCTTATTGTGGCTGCGAAAAATGGTGCTCGGTTCTACGAAGAGCAGTTTGATGTGGATCTCTCCGATGATTTATACACCATGCAGGAGCATTATTTTCCTTATCTGTCGCCGTGGCGCGCCGAGTGGATTGTTCGTGTATACCTCGTTGTGTTTCGAATGACGCTTACCGGCCGCGAACTTCTTCTGTGTTTCGTGGCGACTATAATTCTCGTTTGTGGAATAATTATTCGTTCGCATTGCACGACTGCTCGCGGCCAGCTACGTTCCACTGGTTATGTAACGCTGAATGAATACGAACAGTTATTGAGTTTGAGCCAGATGATCACCGATTTGGATCATGGTTTCTCCGTTATTGCCGCCAGTCGAGCGTATGCTGCAATGGCGAATTTAATTTTCCTGTCGTTCGAAATGGGAAATTTTTCTACCGATATGCCTCCACCATCCACTTTATTTATCACAATAGCCGCACAAGTTGTTGCCCTTTCGACGCTTTTGGCTGCTTGTGCATACTCCACTGAACAGGTGCGCAAAAGCATACTGCAGTGGAGGAATTTAGTTGATCGATCATGTGCCAGAATTTCTTAAATTAAATTTATTTAATCAGTTTAAATTTACGAAATTCTGGCGCTATACGGTACTGCTAGCGTGCACTAATTCCGACTGTTGCAAGGTGTGAGCGCTACGGTACCACAGCAAGTACAAGTGAAACCGCCAATAGGCTTCAACCAGTAGGCTGCGCGTTCAGCCAAAAGGCTGTACGTGTAGCTTGTCAGGCGTGTATAGAGTATGTGAACACTATTCACATACACGCCTGCCACGTCGTACGGGGCGGAAATACATTGAAATACTCATTCCCGGTTCATAGAACAGTGAACAGGGATCATAGAATCGTATGTAATTTATTGTACAGATACATGCGCTTCCTCTTTAAAACAAATGGTCTATTGCTGAGATTAAAATAGCAGAAATTTAATAATACACACTCCCCCTACACCCCCAGGGGGGCTGCCCCAGGGACCTCGGGGGCGCTGTGTGGGGTAAGTTGAAGTTCTTATTAAGCAGCTGGATACAGAATATTTTCGCGCGAAGCCGACGAGCTATTTTCAGGAAAGACGTATAAAATACTATTTTGCTGGAGTTTTAATTTGCCGAGTTTAACTTTACTGACGGGCCGACGACAATAAAACAACGAGTACATATCTTGAACAACGCGTAATACACGTACATAAATTTTCAGGTCAATACCGCGATTACCACTGTATCAAGTGTGATGTTTAATAATAAGTACCGATTTGGCCAATGTCAAAACGACGGCGGAATTTTCTGCCGGCGGAAATTTTGTGTGGTCAAAACGACGGCGGAATTTCTTGCCGGCGGAAATTTTGGGTGGTCAAAACGCCGGCGGAAATTCTCGTGGTCAAACTGCCGGCGGAATTTCCTGAACATGCATTTTTTTACGGAAATCCCAAAATTGGTACATAACCAACTTATTGGTAAACTACCTTCCTCCATGCCAGATATTAATGCTATTGGGAGCAATGCTATCCTAATCTCTAATTACGCATTTTCCCCCCATTAATTTCAGTTCGATTTGACCAATAAAAGCACATTATTGGGAGCAGAAATTTCGCGTATCCATACCAGCATTAAGATAGCAGATAATCTAATAACTGTTTTTCTTATCTGTTTTCGCAAAATTTTTCATATGCCCATTTTTTTGAAACAAACCGCAGCGGCTGCTGCGCTGCGCGTGAAAGATCTTCGCAATTTTGTGTGTCTCCGCGCGCAGAAATTCTTCGTAGTTAGCTGTGCCAATCTACATTCAGAGAAGTTTTTATTCTTCCCAGGAAAGGCTCCAAATTAAGGGATCAGACTAGATCACACCTCAGTGTCACTGCCGCAGTCGGCAGTGCCATTGTTATACACCCTGTTTGTCTGCTTTGCGCGGCTCTTGAACTCATCCGCGCGTTCTGTGCAAGCTGCCAACGCAACAACACACATACTTACGTACATGCGGCCCGATAGCGATGCTGTTATTGATAACGGAGCGCCCGAATCTAAGTAAGATACCAATTTTTTACAACACTGTTTTTACGATTAAATACGTACAGTAAATGAAATTAAAAAGTCACGAAAATTCCGCCGGCGTTTTGACCACACAAAATTTCCGCCGGCAAGAAATTCCGCCGTCGTTTTGACATTGGCCTACCGATTTCGCGCGAAGCGGACGGCAGATTTTGACCCAAAAATTTATAAAATTCCATTAAAACTACAAATTTTAATTCAAATTTTATATTTTGCTGGCCAGATCCCTCTAACCCCTCTAACGTTTTCTCAACGGATTTCAGTTTTTTTAATCTTGCACATTCGAGAATTTAACAATACACAGAACACATTTAATAATACACAAACTGTGTACTAACACACGCTATTTTAACCTATGGTCTATTGCAGGCTAGCAGGACTGTATATGTGTAGTTTCCTCACGAAAAGCACAAAACAAATAAAGCTGATAATGTACGGGGCGGAAGTACGCTTTATGGCTGTCAGTAATAATCATAATCGAAATAAGTGATAGAAATTTATTAATTTCGACTGGCGTCGTGGTATTAAATTTTGTTATTGCTTGTGGTAGGGTGTCAATTTGGATAAAGTGATGGAAGTGGGCCTGCATGTGGGCAGCGTTAAATGGAAAAGTGAGGATTATATAGGCATATACGTCCGGGCAAAAGACCATCGCGACCCACCCTGCTTCACTTTAGCTGGTGTTGTTATCACTGGCGAAAACGCTATTGCTGTAAGTAAACATTCTCTATCAGCACTGAATCAGGCTCTCGTCGGTAAGGACGATTTACACTCACTCGTTTTTCTATTTTGACTAGATCTGTGCAGCATTAGCCAGCACTGTGATTGTTTTCTCGGAATTTTCAAGCGCCAGCAGGTCGTCAAACGTTTTCAAGGCCGGAAACTGCACTTAAGTATGTACAATGTAGGACTAAATGGTCGCATAGCCCCATACCCAGCATTCTGTACGCAAGCGGTGCAGTGCACTTGTACGAAACGGATATTTTGAACTCAGTCGTACAGTGCACTGCGCTGCATTCGTACTGAATGTGGAGATGTTGGGTATGCGACCATTTTGTCCTAAGCTGTATGAAATCAAATTCCATCCGGGCTCTGAATCAATTACCCAGTCTATATCGCTAAAGGTCATGTGGATACTCCAGTGCGGGAGTTTAAAATTATTAAACAGTGGCTCCAAAAATGAGGTTAATGCCCATGAAGCGATCGATGGGAAGACGTTTTTAACATTCTCTGGGTCTTACCGCTGCTATGTATTTTGTGTTAAACATGTGCCGTTGTCTTTGTGACCTGGTAACGCTCTGCGGTTTTCACATCCACATCATTAATGTAAAATCATAAGAATGCGCGCCCTTGAACGATTTGTGGTACCACACCTTTCAAAGAATGGTTTTGAACTCTGCGAGCAAAATATTTACGCAGTAAATTGTAAAAGCGCGATGCGTGTGATAATTCCCGTCGAAACAGTGCCAGCACAGCGTTAAAAGTTAGAACTGCTCTCCAGGGTGTATCGGCAGCAAGCCGCATGGCCTTTGTGTTAGCTCCATGTTTAAAAGGTGAACCGCAATCCCGTGTTGCGGTTCACCTTTTGAACCGCAACCCCCTGTTTAAAATGGAACACTTGATCCCATGAGAAAATACTCAATGCAGGCCGCTTGCACCCCAGATATTACAGAGCAAGACGTTTGATTTTTGTATGCAGTCTGAGAACTAACAAAATGTTACGGTTTACCGGATATTTTATTTTATAATTATATTATTCGGCAACTAAACATAAAATTGTTACCGTTAATTTTTACTGGTAATTTTCTCCGACTGCAGAAAGAACTGGTATATGTACGTTACTTCTCCAAAATCATACAGTGGATAAACTGCGGACAAAAAGTTACGAACGATTAGCTCTGGACACTTCTGATAGCGACGAACCCGCTGAAGAAGCGAGAACTGGCTTCCTTTGGAAACTCACCATTGTCTGGATGATGCCGGATATGTGCGTAATGCGCCCGTATCCCAAGATTGTTACTAGTTATTTTGCTTTACAATAAAAAAGGCATCTTCCTTTGCCGTTTTCTGTGGGCAGGAAAATATTAAATGTTTGCTATGGACGAGAAGTGTATTTATTCGGAGAAGCCATCGGTTTCCGATAGCAGCGCTGCTAACTTACAGATAAGGCATGGCTATATCTGGAAGGTGACAACGGTATGGTTGAGATTCTTACAAATGTGTGGCTGCTTTGTCTATCCATTGTACAATCGAGGTCGATTCGCCATGTTGATGCGGTTCGTGATGACCTTATACGTTTCGCTCATGGCTTGCTGTGTGCTGGCTTCCATTTACGTGCAAGAAAAATACAGACCGCCTGAGTTATCGAACTGGTTGACGAAGATCTTTGTCTATCTAATCGACGCTACGGATGTTCTTGCTGGTCTGCTGTGCATTACTCTAATGTGGCAGAACAATCAACGTGTTCTTAATGTAGTTACCCATCTTGACATGCTGTATAATTCGCCTATTAAGCTCGCTGAACACGTTGTTTACGTTGCTGGAATGGTTTTTTTAGTGCTAATTGTGCTTGTGAAACACGGTGTACGATTTTATTATGAACAGTTTGACTGGGAATTTTCACAAGTTAACAGTGTCTTCATGGAACATTTTTTTCCAGATCTCTCGCATACGCAGGTTGAATGGATTGTTCGCTTGTATCTGGTCATACTGAGAACGGCGATGGTTGGCCGAGAAATTCTGCTCGCTTTCGTCATCATCATCATCGTTTTCTGCAGTCGCGTTGTCGGTCAGAGTGTTGCGAGAACCTCCTGGCAAATAAGCGCCGCTGATGGGGTCTCGGTTTATGATTACTCAAAACTGCTTGATTTAGGCTGCTTGGTTAGGAACATGAATCAGTGCTTCTCGATCATTGCGGCCTTCAGAGGTTATGCAGCAATTGCCGGCCTGATTTACCTTTCATTCCAAGTGGGATTCCTGTCACCCAACGTATCACCGCCTGCTCTTATGTTAGGCGCCTCAGCCACACACGTAGTAGCGCTATCCACACTTTTGGGAGCATGTGCTTACTCTACTAACCAGGTATTGCTTAACAGTGGCGGAACTACAAAAGTTTGCGATGCTTGGACCAGTTCAAGGTTCTCGTAAACTAGGTTATCAATTTAGAAAAATTTATCTGAAAATGAATTAAAGCTTTTTATCGGGAGATGCTTACTTGTTAATACAGAAGCGAAAGCTTTCTTTTTAGCAGTAAATGCGATAGTACATTTTTATTGCTTATCGTTTTAACTTATATTTTGTTTTAGGGTGCTCACTTGGCAAAAGTTATGGAAATGTGCTTGCATTTGAGCAAAGGCAAGTGGAAAACTGAGGACTACAAAGATTTTTATGTTCACACTGCAAGACAACACGATCCTCCCTGCTTCACATTAGCCGGGGTGGTCATTTCACGGGAAAATGCATTCGGTGTAAGTAAAATTAAGTCTTAGGGCATGTTTTCGAGCACTTGGGGAACATAGTGTCCTAACATTATTCTGTGTTCTTATCAGATTGGCGCAGCGTTGGCCAGCACCATGATTATGTTCTCGGAACTTGCTAGCGCTTCCAAGCCTACACAAGTTCCTGTGACCTGCAACTGCAGCTGCACTTAGGCTTAAATATTTACGAAAGTTACCAAAAGCTAGTTTTATTGTTGTCATAATGGTTCTCGTACTGTATATCACATGATAGAAGGCATACATTACCAAAAGAAAGCAGCCTTGTGAATTTGGTTAACCATGATTGCTAACTGCTGTAACCAATCTATAGTATATAACTGCCTTCACAATGCAAATTTATCGGTGCAGCTGAAGCTGTTTTGTTCTGGTTTTCACTTTCTTACGAATAACACGATTTTTTAAACGCCTAACAACTGAGCCTGCTTAATCCGGCGTTTTTGGTTCAGATAAGAAAAATAACTGACGATTTGAAAGCATGGAATCCTTTGTCGACATACTCGTACGTAACTAAAATCTCATAGGAAAACTGCACTGTACCGCTGTACGTTAAAACGATTGTCGTATCACCGGAAAAAATTTCTGACCAGCATACATTTTCCTGGTCTGAATTCAGAAAATTTTGATTTGTTGTGGAAAGATAGTAACAGTGTACTACCTTAGCATGCCTAAAAAATATTTTCAACCGCAATGGTCCACAGAGCGTGGGCAAACAAAAAATAAATGATCGCATAGTGCTACGTACTGTTGCGGTGTATTTCTATGTCGAGCACTGACAAAACTGATATAAGCATACACCTGTCCTTTGCACTTTGCAGGGCTTACAAATCGTTATTTAAAAAAAAAATTCATTGTACGATACTTTGCAAGTACATTCGAAAGTTTTGAAGACCGGTAACTGTAACTAAGTACGTATGAATTTCGGTACTATTGATTTCGAGTCATCCAGTGTATGCTACTGAAGGTCATGCGGATGCACCAGTGCGCAAGTTTTGAGGAGTCTGCTAAACTTATAAGCAGTGTAACACGACAACGATGTTAACAACCATGAAGCATCCGAATAAAAGACGTAATATTGCCTGTCGTTCTTACAGTAATGGGGAAGGCTCCGCACACCACCTTTCACCGCCACCAAGCTCTGCACCACACCACGTTATATTATTCTTCAATTTTTTTCATAAACCACCAAAGTCTCTTGGCACCACTGTATTGAAAAACATTAGTTAGTTATTACGGGAGAAAAAAGACTCTCGCGATCTGGCTACTCTTTTCAAATATGTACCACCAGTGGGCCTCTGCTACCGTTACAGTCATACAGCTATCGATATCCGCTTTTCGGGCATGGACGACCCATAAAGCAACCATATTTATTCTTTAACCTGCTCAATCGCCAACCTGTCATATATACCCCCGCTTCCATTGTCTCGCCCGTGGTCAGGAAGTGGTTTACCTGATTAAAGTGATCATGCACGCAAAATTCCTCCAAATCTAAACCTCGAAACTCTTGGCGGAACTCCAGTAGGCGTCTTCTGGTCAACAGCCTATACGGCAAGCATACTATGTATTCATTCATTCAAGCAAGCAGTCTTGGATTCTCACCAAAATTTGCGGAAAGCAGTCGCTACTGCTTTGTCGCTAAAATGTTTATGGCGACACTCTGAAAAAAAGCTGGCTTACAAGAACTCTAGTTTCCAGAAAGTGAACGCACTTGACTGAATTACCCTCTGTAGCTCATATTAACCGTACATATACCCGATCACTGTATGTCTTCGGAACTACGAGTATAAGGTGGTGTCCTGAGAGCGCCGGTAGTTTCATATTGTAACAGCAGCCGGTTTGACTGCTGTTCTAGTGGGTTGGTTAATCCACCTTACCACGATCTGTCGGCTGTTAGTGTGGGAAAGGCTGGCACGGTCGGCAGCAATGCTGACCGTAAGCTGACTACCGTTTACAGGGTGACAAAGATGGGAGATGCACGATCATCCCATAGCGATTACGCAACATAACACAAGGTCATCGCAGGTGTTTATTAGCAAGTGCAACGTAGCAAGAATCACCCAGCAACGGAAGCTGTGGAGCAAGAACGCATAAGCGTGGGCAAGAAGTGCGGAAGGCGCGTAGCAATTTCAGTGCAAGCTGCAGCAAGACTAACTTCAAGATTTTTCTGACCGTGTGATGCGGTCGGTAAAATGTAAGAAAATAAGGATTCTGATCGTCGTAACACAACAACCAATAATCAGTAGAGAAAAGCAATTAACACTCCTACTGGCGGTACATCTAATTTCTATCGGTACAATATTCATAGTGGTGCCGCAAAAAAAGGTGGCCCGAGACAAAACGTGGTGCAAAAAGGGGTATGCGGAGCATGGTGGTGGCGAAACGAGCTGTTTGGGGCTTTCTCATTTAGTAATGATGTCATTTGCTGAATTAATCCTCTACTGGTATTTTTATGACCTGGTACAAACCCTTTCCATAATCTGCATGATTGCATCCAAGTCAGTAAGCTCATAAATATGTGAATGTGCGGCTTTTAAACAGTTTTTAATTTTGTAACCCAGCTTCTTGTTGTGCGGCCAAAACGTTTGCATTGAAAATTGCGAAAGCGGTTGGTGGGCTGAATTTCGCAGGATTAGAGCTTGCAGTATTGCTCAGTCTCTCCTTAGGGAGACATGTCGATCGTATGGACTTCATGGCAACTCACAAGTAAGCCGGAACTCCGCGTTTAAAATGAGGAATTTAGTCCCTGATGGAATTACTCATTACAGGGCGTTCTCATGCCGAAATGCTGCAAGACTGAGGTGTGGGAGTTTTGCTAGCAGTCTGAGCACAATAATAAATGCGGCGCCTTACCCGATACTTTCTCTATTAGCCGAAAACAAAATGTAAAATTTCCGCAGACACCCGAAAATTTTTGTATGCTGTATGTATTTCCTGCATAACTATACATTCGGTGAAATGAGGATAAAAAATTACAAGCGTGATTCTCTGATCAAACAATCTCCTTCTGATAAAGCCGAATCCACTGCAGAAGCGAAACCTGGCTTCATCTGGAAGGTCACCATTTTCTGGCTGATTTTGCTGCAGATATGTGGTTATTAGCTCTATCCGGTAATCGCAAGTTTTCGATGCGCCGTCATAGCCCACTGCGCCATGCTCGCGTACGTTAGCGTCATCAGGGGCTGCGTGCTGGTTTCGGTTTACGATGGGATCAAGTACAAACCCCCTCAACTGTCCAGCTGGTTGACGCTGATATATTTTGTCCAGCTTATCGATGCCACGGATGCATTATCGAATCTGCTTTGCATGGCGTTAATGTGGTGGTATAACAAACATGTGCTGGTGCTGATACAAAGTCTCAATAGTTTCTACAGCTCTTTTCTGGTGCGAAGAGAACGCCTGATCTGCGTTGCCATCATGGTCGTCTTCGTGATAATTGTCATTGCCAAGAATGCGGCTTGGTTTTTCGAGGAGCAATTTAGTTTACAGTCCCATCGAGTGATACACACAGTATATGACCGCTATTTTTCAAAGATTTTGCTACTGGAAGTGGATTGATTGTTCGTATTTACCTCGCCGCGATTCGAGCGACGCTGTTGGCCCGGGAACTGCTGCTGTGCTTTGTTGTGATGATAATTCTGCTCTGCAGCTTGGTTGTTCGTAGCATTTGGAGGACGATTCGCGGTCAGCTGCTGGCACTTGTGTGGCAGCTCATGATTTCTTGCAATCGTTGTACTTGAGCCCGATGGTGAGCGATCTGGACAAGGGCTTCTCGGTGATTGCGGGCTGCCGAGCTTACGCGGCAATGTCCAATTTGACCTTTTTGTCGTTCGAACTGGGAAATTATCCTCCGGATCAATCGCCATCAGCCACCTTGCTAACCGCTGCTGCAGCGCACGTCGTGGCACTCTCTGTGCTCTTATGTGCATGTGCTTATTCTACCAAACAGGTACGCATCAGTACGCAGTACGCACCATTGCAGCAATAAAGACCAAACCAGAAGGCCACTGTCAAAACGCCGGCAGAATTTTCTGCCGACCGAATTTTTGTGCGGTCAAAATGCCGGCCGAATTTTCTGCCGGCAGAATTTTTGTGGGTCAAAACGCCGGCCGAATTTCCGGTGGTCAAAATGCCGGCAGAATTTTTTCAACATTTTCAGCTAAAACTAAAAATTCTAAAAAATGTTAACTGCCTCGAAGCATACTTGGCACGCGGTGTATAACAAAGATCTGGATCTTACAGTTACATAAGGATCTTTATCGGCACGCTTTCAGTGCTCTTGCATTGACAGCGTGCATAGAAACTCCCGGGAGACCGGGAGAGAGAGCAAAAGCCGCGCAAAACAGACAAACAAGGTGTTCAACAATGCAACAGCGGCAATAACACCGAAGTGTGATTTAGGCCGAATTCTCGCTGACTTCTAACTATCAGTTTTTCTATTGATGCACCGCCCAGAACGGCCGATTTCTTAGCAGTATGCGTGAACGCGGCGCGTTCCTCTAAATAGATGACTAAATAGGGAGCAGAACTGCGTTCACAGAGGCACCTTTGAATAGGTGCAATAAAAGGATCGTTTAGGCACCTGCGATAGCCAGCCGGGCCTGCATGAACGCAAGCCGCTAATTAAATGTTGTCAAAATATCGGGAATAAAACAAAGGCAAAATGTAACACCCGCTTGCTACTCTGTAGATGAACGAGCCGACCAAAAGGTACCTTTTGATAGCAAAGCACTGTTCAGGCCGTATATTGCTATCTACCAATTAAGAGCTAGGTAATTAACGTTAGCATAGGTGTACTGCGTGAACGCAATTTTGGGACCTAATGCAATTAGGCGGTTGTCCCCGGTTGAACTCAAATCTCGCTAAGCAATTAAGATAGATAGGTGTACGCCAGAACGGGCCCTTAGTCTAATTCCTTTTGGAACGTACCTGAGATGAGCCAGAATTTCTGAGTCTAGACTGGCACAGCTGACTCTCGTGAAGGAATTTCTACGCGCAGACGCGCTCACACAGAAAAGGCGTTCGTCGATACATTTAACGTATGACATTATTCGTCGCGCAGCACAGCAGCCGCTGCGATTGGATTCTAACACTGATAGATAGCATAATATTTAAATCGTTTTTTTGGGAAGATATGCATAGCAGTTAGTGACGCGATGGGTCATATGTTGTGTTAATATGCGTATGTACACACGTAATTGGTATCTCCCGGCTTAATGGCATCCATATCTGACATGGAGGAAGATTACGAGACGGACGATGCCAGCGGCAACAAAACTGAACATCTAGCGTAAGTGAACCATTTCAGTTGTGATTAATGTGTATTTAATACCGAAATGAATTGATAAAAAAAATATAAAAAAGAAACTGGAAAAGCTTGATTTCAAGCGAACCAAATCTGTTTTTACTTTCAGTGATGACAACGCGAGCCGCAAGGAAGACGATACTGTGAGCAGTAAAAGTGATGCCAACATTACTGATCACCATCATCCGGATGATGATGTTATGTCCTGCTTCCCTTCCGATCGTGTAGATTTCGACCAGCAATCTACTACCAGCGATGGAAGCCGGTAAACACTGTTGCGGCAGATTGTTAATAATGTTTTAAAGTGTTGTTCAATTTCATACTCAGTAGTTTTACCTAGTTTTATTTTATCTGCGAATTTTATTTTATTTCTTTGGAACGATCCCTAGAAAGCCAAAAAAACCGAAATAAGCGAAGAAACGTTGATTTTGCAACAATTATGTCTTTTTTGTTTTACTTGTTGTTTTGTGAGTTTGTCAGGTATATGACTAGTGGTGGTTGTTAACCACATTCTTGCACCGAGCGCGAGCGCTGTTTTCCGGTAAATGTTCACATTCATGTTGGAGTGCAGCATATGTGTTATTCGAACTCATAACCCACAATTCATTCTAAAAATCTAACTGAAAGCATCTTTATTGAAACTAACAATCACATTTTGTGGCACCCTGCCTCAGAGCAAGCATGCTCTTGATCGGGTCGAACAATAAAAAAATACGGCTTAGGTTTATCGACAACGTTCAGCGCTGCGTATTCTTCCCAATGGGCTTCGAATTTTACCATATTACACAACCCAGTCACATTTTTGACAGCACGTTTCAATTCAAAATTAATTTTTTTTATCGGCTACCACCTTCTTTTTCTCAAGTTCACTGATCTTTGCCTTAATTGCGTTGAGATACTGAAGCTTTCGTTGCAATTTAAATTCAATTGTGGTTGAAGTGGACAGGTCCGCACGGCTTGAAGTAAGGCTCCGGCCAACGGACGTTCTAGCATACGGGAGGAGATCCTCAAACTTGTCAAGATAGCGGGTTCCTTTTTCACGCAAGCGTTTTTCTTCTTTCTCTTGAAGTGTCAACAAAAACTTGAAGCTCTCGGTATCTTTGTACAAATTCACAAGACAGCGGATCCATTCTTTAGACCATTCTGTCGTCTGTTTTACGTCGTCGACGGCAGTTGTTGGTGATTCCGTCAAAAAAGAAAGAGCAGAGAGGAACTTCCCCGGGTTAACTTGATACTTGCGACGCAATATAACAAAAAAACTGTTTACCATCCATCAGTTGTGCATACTGCAAAACTGCTGTAAAAGTACGACACTAACGACAGTCCGGTATACACGAACCACGGTAAATTTCCAGAACTCACATACAACGGAGCTTCACGAAAGGCCAATACAACAGGTCTCGAGTTTGAAGTTAGTCAATGTCTAAACTTAGAAAGGCATTTTAGTCGGGGGGTTCTTCTCACCTGTCAAAAAAGTAACACCTTATCCCAACCGGCCGACATAGTCAGAAGATCGGGACGAGTGGCAAACGGCGACCCCAGTTCTGATGGCAGTCGAGGTTGCAAGATGTAGCTGGCGTACTCCACCCGTCCACCGTATAATACTACGATCGCGAGGTCTGCAGACTATCTGGGGATTGCCAGGATACATGTACATTTCGTAAGTCATTCGAAAAAGATTTCGTTGGGAATAAAAGTAAATGGTTTTTATTGAAATTCTCACCAACAAGATTTCGCAATACAAATTATAAAATCAAAACCATGAAAATTTAAATTCAGAATTAATAACGAGTCTAACGACACCAAGAATTATTGCGCGCACTTGTGGAATTGGAAAAGCGTGACCCACGCTCTTCGTGGGCGACAGACAAAATTTTTCCCCTTGACGAAGGCTTAATTGCAACACCTCGCGCTTCCCGCTCGGTGCAAATTAGGTGATTGGTTTCTGAAAGCGCATTGGATACTCCTTTAATTTTGCTTATTTGTCGGACGATGGAACATGTATGGGTACAGGTAGAAGCTTCTTCTGAAACGAATACAGTACATAATATGTTAACCCTTTACTTTATGCGAGGATCGCTTTAAGTTGGTTTTCTACCTATTTTGTGGCACCTTGTTTGTCTTTTTTGCGCGGCCTCTTGATTCTATTTTGCGACTTTTTATACACCCTGTCAAAGCAACATTAAAATCGTGCCGATACAGAAACTAGTATAACTGCATAAGTGTAGATTCCCAAACCTTTGTTATACACCGCGTGCCAAGTATGCCTGGAGGCAGGTAATATTTTTTAGTATTTTTAGTTACAATTGAAAATGTTGAAAAAATTCTGCCGGCGTTTTGACCACCGGAAATTCGGCCGGCGTTTTGACCCCACAAAAATTCTGCCGGCAGGAAATTCGGCCGGCATTTTGACCACACAAAAATTCGGTCGGCAGAAAATTCTGCCGGCGTTTTGACATTGGCCAACCAGAATAATTCAACGAAAAAATAGGGATATTTTGTCATTGTCGAAACCTATGAGCGTCGTCATTCTAGTACGCATCCAGATCTGATGACTTCACAATATCGAAGTGAGTACAAATGCTAGCACAGTTTAACGGGTAAAGCATTTTTTAAAACCGAGGACAGTTGAGCCGGTTACATGCGTGATGCGTTCATAGTACCGATTAAAAGCCATAACAATAAACAACAAATAATAAACAAAAAGCCTGGAAACTTTCCCTCAGGAAAAAACAATATTCGTATGAGCGTAATATTTTTTGCCGGTAAAACTTTTCAGGACACCAAGTTGGCCGAATGATCGATATCTGTCTTCATGTGGGCAAATCCCGGTGGAATGGTAACGATTATGGAGAGCTTTTTTTTGGGCCAAACAGCAGAAGCCTCCGTGTTTTACTTTAGCTGGAGTTGTCATTACTCCAGAGAATGTCTTCGGTGTAAGCGGAACATGTTACGTCAAACATCCACTCGGCTCATGCTGTTTTTATTTTTTAGATTGGTGCCGCGTTGGCTAGCACTGTAATTGTCTTTTCCGAGCTCTCTAGCGCCAGTAAATCTGCCAACTCCAAAGCCCGGGCCTGAAAGATGAAGAAGAGCTGGTGCATTGGGTTACCCATAACTTGTTATTATATCTCGCTAAAGGTTGCCTAACTGATTCCTGGGAAGAAGTAACCATTAGTCTACAGCACCGTTGTTTTTCAAAAGGACGGGGAGGAATGAAGGAATCCTCGCAATACGACGCAAGACACGTTCCTTTGCTTAGAGTGCCCTTTGTTAGATGCATGCGAGAAACGGATATGAATTCGAGCATATGTAACGACAGCGCCTCTTATTGGCCAACCTATTTTTTGGTTTTTCACTCTGCTCTCCTCAGCACCGGTTCCGGCCTTTTCGGCAAACTGCTCGAAGGAAAAAAAGTTCCGAGCATGCCTTCGGTGATCTCGCGGGGTGTGTAAGAGTAATGCAGCAGAAATCCCATATCAGGCGCTGCAATGTCGTGTAAAACTGTAAAAGAATTTGTTTTTATCGTTAGTCGCTAAGTCAAGCTTTCTGTGTTCGTGCGCAATGCCGCTACAGTGGTTAAATTAGTGAAATCAATTAATGCCAATTTAAGACAGCGAGTGTATGATACATGCTCCGTGAAAATGTTCTGACTTTACCGCATTCTGAAAATAAGCACATTGGCCAACACACTGCCATCATTTACTAATAACATCAAGTGTTTGGAAATCTGAAAAGCGTTCCGTTGCTGGTGTGCTTTGCAGCCTGTGCTGCTAGTGCCGACTGCAATGAATGGCGAAACCCACAGGTGATCAAATCCCTGGTGTGCTCCAGCAAACAGCGGAGCGGGATTGCTTGCCGCCTCCAACTGAAACAGAAGGCAGAGAACCGCATTTTTCGAATTCGTCTCCAGCGACTCATTTCCATTGGTTACTTAAGCGATTTTTGCACGAACGATTTAAAAAAGGGATCATCAGCTGCAACAGCATGCAGTAATTTATTTCGCTTTACATTTTTCTGGTGTACATTACTGTTTAGTATAAGATGTTCGATAGGAATGAGAAGATTTATTATCCGGAAAAACAATCGGATTCCGATAACACTAGTGATGATCCACAAACGAGGCATGGTTTTATATATGGAGGGTCACAGCGGTGTGGTTGAGAATTCTACAGATGTGTGGCTATTTTGTCTACCCGCTTGGCATTCGAGGTCGATGCGCAATGTTGATGCGCTTCATAATGTCAGTCTACGTGTCACTCATCACCAGCTCACTACTAGTTTCCGTCTACATTCAAGCTAAACACAACCCACCTGAGCTATCGAACTGGTTGACGAAAATCTTTGTCCATCTAATTGACGCTACGGAGGTGCTTGCTAATCTGCTGTGTACTGCACTAATGTGGCAGCACAATCAACCTATCATTAATGTAATTAACCATCTTGATAAACTGTATAAAAATTCGCCTATTAAACAAGCCGAAAATGTTGTTTGCAGAGTTATGGTTTTTCTCATAATAACTGCACTGGTTATTAATGGTGCACGATTTTATGATGAACAGTTTGGCGTCGAATTTTCGCAGACAAAAAGCGCCTTCATCGAACATTTGTCAGATTGTTCGCATGTTGGAGTGATCGTTCGCTTGCATTTGGTCATAGTGCGAATGACACTGGTTGGCCGGGAGCTCCTGCTCGGTTTCGTCTTCATCGTCATCGTTTTCAGCAACCGGATTGTCCGTAAGGGTATTGCGAGGACTCACCGGGAATTAAGCGTCAGTCATTGGGTGCCGGTTACCGATTACATGGATCTTCTTAATTTGAATTACTTGGTTAGAGAAGTGAACCAGTGCTTCTCCGTTATCACGGCCAGCCGGGGTTATGCGGCTACGGCCAGTTTAATTTATCTGTCATTCCACGTGGGAAGCTTCTCTCCCGACGAATCACCGCCTGCAATAATGTTAGGCACCACTGCTGCACATGTAGTGGTGCTGTCAATGATTCTGGGTGCATGTGCATATTCTACTGATCAGGTGCTGCCTGGTAGAAGACAGATTGGACCAGCGCAAACTCTTTCAAAACTAGCTTTCATAATTAGGACATGTTATCTCAAAGCTGTGGATACATCTTAATAACAAAGGAAATTACTCTGGAAGATGTCTTAGAATTCGTATATCCGAAGCGTACGGCGTTATTTTTAGCTTGCAACTTGTGTGTTTTGTTGTTTTTAGGGTGCTAGCTTAGCTAAAGTGATGAACCTGTGTTTGCACTTGGGCGAAACCAAGTGGAAATCTGGCGACTACGAAGAACTGTATGCTCGAACATTAAAGCACAACGATCCTCCATGCTTCACATTAGTCGGGGTGGTCATTTCGCGGGAAAATGCATTCGGTGTAAGTAAAGTTAGTCCTTAAAGCATGCTTTCGAGCACTTAGTGAACGAAAGTAAACTCACATTTTTCTTTGCCCTTATCAGATCGGCGCGACACTGGCCGGCACCATGATCATGCTTTCGGAGCATTCTAGCACTTCCAAGTCTACACAAGTTCCTGTATACTGCAACTGTAGTCGGGCTTAAATACTTACAAAAAATCCCGGAGAGTGGTTATATTGTTGTGATAATGGCTATCATACTGCATAATGCATATCATATGACAAAAAATACTAAAACGGAAGTAACATTGTGAATTTGGTTAACCATGAGTATGACCGCTAATTGTTATAACCAGTTTGTTATTAGCGTAGCAGGAACTCAGTTTATCGGAAGCGGGTCATGCTGTTCTTAATCTGACTTTAATTTGCTTTTACTTTCTTACGAACGGGACGATTTAACCACTCTCATAAACTGAGCCTGTTTCCTCCGACGTCTTTGGTTCTGATAAACGTAATCTTTTGTCAACCCATATAATCACAATTCCATAAAAAACTGCACCTTACAGCCTCTTAACTTCATAGTAAAAAATACTCCAATAACTGCATCTACAGATACACGACAACACGTTTTTGTATTACCGGGGCAAAGATTTTGCGGACTACAGAATCGCTTTTGGAGTATTTGACAATTACAGTTAGGTAGTGGCGTTCCCAGTGGAACGCCTAGGGTAAAGCAATGGGAGCAGAACCGTTTGTTTTAACAAGACGTGGGGTTTCGTTTGATGGTGCGGCCCGTGCGGGCGTGGCTAAACGCTGTCGTTTATTTGTTTGTCCTACTTTTTACTACACGATGAAAGTTAACACGGGAATTGAAACACATGTACATGAGATATCGGCACTTGAGTGTGATGCAGCACAGGAATAAAGGAGCCTGTGTGGAACTGACGGCGGAGTGCTACTTTGAAGTTTACAGAACCTCCCTTTTATTTAATTTCTGCAACACAAATCCCTTGGCGCAACTTGAAAAACATTCGGGCACACAGTGGTTTAAACACAAGGTTAGTTCAGCGACTAGGTATTTCGCTTCAGACAAGTTTTTTGCGTAACGTCTGAAAACTGGACGTTTCCATATATGGAAATGTCCAATATAACAAATTTAGTAATTTTCGGTAATAACAGCGAAAGTTGGTTTTTCTGAGTGGCAGACAGTGTGAGATGTGGCATCTTCTCCATAATCCGTTTTGTGGAAAGATTGTTCGATTGAAATGCGCATAAGAAATTGCAAAAGCACTTCCACTATCAGCCAGTCACGTTCTTCTGGCAATGATTATACTGCGGAACCAGCATATGGGTTCCTTTGGAAAGTCACCATCGTTTGGTTAGCTTTTCTTCGGTTACGTGGCTACATTTGTTATCCGCCAAGCAACGGCAGCCGATGCGCCATAGTAGCACGCAGTATAATGTACGTCTACGTTGCCGTCATTACTTGCTTCGTGCTGCTTTCCGTCTACGATAAAGCAAGATACCAGCCACCTAAGCTTTCAAACTGGCTGACGCTGATATTTGTCCAGCTGAACAATGCCACGGATACGCTATCCAGTTTATTGTGCATGGCTTTGATGTGGTGGTATAATGAACGTATATTTGAGCTAATAAAGAGTCTCGATCGGTTTTACGGCTCTTTAATCACTCGAAAAGAACGAATGATATTCGTCGTTGGTACAATTGCGTTTATGCTGATCGTGCCTGGCAAAAATGCTGTCCGTTTTTTTGAAGAACAAACTGATTCAGAACACTATGATGTGATAAACGCTGCAGGTGAGCACTATTTTTCCTCTCTTCCGTTGCTGCTCCGGGAATGGACAGTTCGTGTTTATTACATTCTGAACCGGTTGACACTTGTTGGCCGCGAACTCCTACTAGATTTTCTGGTCATTGTTATGCTGTTCTGCAGCTGCATTGTGCGCCGCAGTTCCGCAAATGTCCACAGTCAGCTGGGCTCCCATGGTTATGCCTCAGTTAATGAATACATGCGTTTGCTCCATCTGAGCCGTCTGATTGCCGATCTGAATAATTGCTTCTCGATTATAGCCGCCAGCCGAGCTTATGCAGCTATTACCAATTTAATTTTCTTGTCTTTTCAAATGGGAAATTTCCCTCCTGATTACCCGCCGCCTGCCTCCTTATTAGCCGCCGTAGCCGCCCATGTAGTGGCGCTGTGTACACTTTTGGCTGCGTGTGCTTACTCCACCGAACAGGTATGCCATAATGGCATGTCCAGGTTTGTATCTGTTATCCCGCACAACAAACGAATAGCATAATTATAACAGCGGAGAAAATGATAATTTGTATAGATTAATAAATCCGTGTTATAGTATGAATAAAGTAAGCACGAGCAGCCAAATAAAACGGTTTTTTTGCATTAATCTCGGTTACTCGAGTAGTTTTGTGAACTTAAAATTGGAATTGTTTTCTAAGATCTGTGAATTTTGCATCATTTTTATATACAAATCATCTCTCAGCAAAATCACAACCGTATGATTCTATTGATAGGGTCTCAACTTAGCCAAAGTCACTGATGCGTGTCTCCACATGGGAAAAGCAAAATGGAAAAATGACAAATATACAGCCGCCTATATCCCCGCGATGCAGCATAACCTGCCTTGTTTTACTTTGGCCGGCATAATTATTAATCGGGAAAATGCCATTGGGGTACGTGGCGTATTTATACATTTTAGCACTGTTACTGCGTCAGCTGCAACATTCCTTTACCCTTGCTAGATCGCTGCCGCGTTGGCTAGTACCATGATAGTTTTTTCCGAGCTCTCCAGTTCTAGCAAACCGAAAAGAGCCCCAAAAACCTGCAACTGCACGCAGGTATGTAGAAGTACTAGCAGCAGTGCGAATTAAATTTAACAAAAGATTGCCGACCTTGCAGTTGTAGCCCACTTGAGTGCTAAAAGGAGATGGCGTAATTAACTTCAACTCAGATGCGGGGAAGAGAATTTGCATGGGCGTTTGTAACGGACCATCAAACAGCAAGAAAAATTCTATCTACCTCTTTTTCTATTGTATGTCCCTGCTTCGCAAAATGTGTGCTTGTTCATGGTGAAACTTTATATTATGTGACAGATTGCAGCCGCCATGGCAGATACGCCATTTACATGTAATTAAGACATGCTAAACGAACCTACAGTAAAATGCTCGCATGAAATACGCTGTACAGCTTTTCGCTTGTCATAGTGTGCGCTTAATGTGGGCGTGTGCCGATTCCATTTTCATGCTACATTAAGAATGCGCCTAATATGTCGTTACAACAAAACGCTGATCCTGGTGCTTCCTTGCGTTTATATCATTTTTTGAATATTTGTGAACTTAAGGGAATTAAATCTTGCATGTGTTTAATTTTTCAGTTTTATTAACAAAAGCTGTAGAGGCCGAGTAATCTTGAGCTGTCCTCAGCGTATTATAGCCGATTTCCAGAGTTGCGCCTCGTTTTTCAACTTGATTTTTTAAAGCTCTTGAACTTTGGAACTCGCGCTTTCTGATGCATGTTAATGCAAGGTAAACTCTTTACCGGAATACTAATTTCAGGCGCGAATTTGTTGGCTCTGTGTTATTTGCATAGCAATACGTTTTCTTTTCACAGCAAACGATATACAAAAACTAACGTCAACATGCATAGTTTGTCCAAATTCCTTCTGATTGTACAGACCAGCGGAATCAAATCTGAAGTCGTCTAAATGTCCATTGTCAGAAATATCTTACATTTTCGATCCATTTTTCAAACCACCTGTAATGTAATGGTTACATGTCTTGTGATCGTAATCTTGTAATCGACGTAATACAGTGACGGTGTACGAAGTGAAATAAGGCCTCACTGGAACAACGCAACCCGACTCTTACTTGCAAACGTTATTTTATACCGGATCTGTAAACGGGTTGTGTACTTCCGCATAGTTTAGTATTTCGTTTATCGAATAGTAACGACGACTAAACAAAAAACTAAGAATGACTTATCATCGCATACCTGACTGCAGTTGAAGTTTCTGGATCCACAATCAGGACATTTGTTACCGTTGGCCAGTTCAGCAAAAAGAAGCAGCGTGCTGATCAAAGCAGCACCCGTCTAACAAAAAAGTCTGTTAAACTGCACTATAAGTAGCAGCAGCAGCATATAAGCAGCCGATGTAAGCAGCAGCATATAAGCAGCTACTCTCAAATTTTTCACAAAATTTTGTATCTGGATTCCTGTACATGCAATATATCGTACTCGTAGTGATGCTGTAATCTATAGCCTTAGCGGAGTTCGCCATGACCACATACTGAACAAACGTTTTTGTCCCACTCTACGGCACATGTAGACTTCATTTGATAAATTTAAACTGGCACGCTTGTCATGGAAAGTAGAATCGAGGATGAGGAAAAGATATGCAAGGGTGCGCAGAATGTCTTCGCTCTTTGCTAACGCCGCAAAGTAACCTGATAAACTAGCGCTTACGTCGCGTTCAAACTTTGTGCAAAGCGCTCGTAATAGAAAACTACAATGTATGGTTTGTAATTACTGACTTAAATTCTCTTACCTGAAGTGCGCTTTCCCGAGTAATGACTACCCCGGCCAGGGTAAAACAAACCGGATCACGTCGCTGACTAGAGACATACACCGCTGTCCACTCTTCCTTTTTCCACTTATCCTTTCCAAGACACAAACAAATTTCGGCGATCTCATTGACTTCTAAACCCTAAACCATAAGCCATAAAATCGGAGCAGCACATTAAGCGAGTCATTTGCAGAAGTCATTTGCAAGTCATTTGCAGAAGATCTGACGACAATCGAATGTTAAACTGATTTTAGTGTTTCACCTGGTTGGTGGAAGATATGCAGACAGCGGACAGGATGCAAAATTGCACACCGTACACGACTAAACCAAAAAGCGATAGTATCGAAGGCGGTTGACCCTCGGACGAGTATTGGCCGAGTTCGAACGCATAGTAAATGAGGCTTGCTACAATAGCAATGGCGCGATCAGCGGCTATAAGTTCAAAGCAGTTATCCAAGCCCTGAACGATGGGAATGAACTGGAACTGCGACACATATGCTTGTGCCGAGATTCCTCCAAAAACCTCTAACTGATGCCGGATATAAAGTACGGTCCGCCGGATAACCACCCTGCATGACAGCGCAATGACCATCAGGAAACACAGTAGATGTCCCCGTCCAATATTCGCCAAGAACACCAGTATGTTGTGAGCGCGCACAATCCATTTCATGAACGGTATGTAAAACGCCGGCATATTTGGGAAATAGCGCATCCTGTAGTTTGTGAAAACATAGGAAAATTGGCTGAACTGGTTTTCGTAGAATCGGTAGCCGTTTCGCCCTTCCATGATTACTATGTAGATGATCGTATATGCGATAACTTTGCAGCTGTCTTTCCAAGTTATCAGTCTGCCGTAATTGCGATCAAGATTGCTGGTTAACTGCAGAATTCGATGGCCGACAGACCACATGAAACACATGCACAGCATCTTAGAGATGAAGTTCGACGCATCGATGGTTTGGTAAACAAGCAGTGTAAACCAGTTAGAAAATGGCGGTGCGCTGTACTTGATCTCATCAAAAGTAGCCAGCAAATTCGCAGAAATAAAAAGTGCAATGTACATGTACATTAAAAGGCGCAATATCCTGCCTCTTTTTGACTGTTTGTCAAACGGATAAAAGAAGCAGCCGCAAAACTGCAGTATAATTGCCCAGACGATGGTAATCCTCCAAATAAATCCTCGCGCTGTTTTTTCTTCATTCTTGATGAATCGTTTGTTGATGAGTTTGGATTCCTTATGCAGATCAGTTTTATCTGCACTTGTATCATCTACCATTCTGAAAGGGCGGAATTCTCTTCTTGCATAGCTTCGCCAGAAACCGGGCTTTCAGTAAGAAGTTCAAGGCGCACGGCGTGTTACGTCGTCTGCGTTTGCTTTGTTTGCTAGCCAAAACAATAAACCGGATGGGATAGATTCACTTGTTTTGGGCGAAATGCAGGATATCGAAGTTCTCTACGTATCTCAGTATTTTAATGAAACGGCGATATAAAGTTACTGTAATATAACGGCAAGGCAGCAGTTTTAACGTAGCCAGCAGCAGTTTTAACTGCCAAGAGACATGCGGCATGCAGTGCAGTTAAGCACAAATACTATGGGATTCTGCGGTCTTTTGCAATGGACATATGAATAAACATCGCAATGTTGTATCTTGCAGGTTTTATGTTTCCTGCATTTTTGTCCTTTGTAACTGTCATACTTATTCACTGCCACGTTTCGTACGCGTACTCAGCTTCAAGTATCGCAAGATTGTCCTCTTCAATGTACAGTATTAGCATAATTCATGATTTTTCGTTTTTGTCAGTACCGTGTATGAATATTCGTCATAACTGCCTAAAGGTTTCGATGGAACTGTAAAGTCAGCATCTTCGGTTTGCTAACGTCGATATTGTGAACTAAGTTTTATTCAACGAGGGCAAAACAGCTTGAACCTAATTTGCAACACATCGTACTTCAACCATTTGAAGTCACACATTAAATACGACACAAAATCCTTTTTCCGCTCCCGTACGTACGTCGAAGGACGCATGTTTAATTAAAATCTGCTCGAAAATCAAATAAGGGAAGGAGAGGATTGTTATTTTTAATAGTTACATTGTCTGTAGTAAATTGGTCGTAGTTATCTGGACGGCGGATCCATGTTATACGAATGCTAAAAACCAAGGACTGTACCAAAGTTTCACCACGAACTAAGTGTGCTGATTGCCATAACTTTCCATTGCCGACCGTGTGCAATACTTTTTTAGTGGCCGTCCTGCGCCTATCATAGAGTCTGTAATGCATACAACGACCTTTATTCGTAGGAATTGTTTTTTGTTTTGTATGTGCAACCATTATGTACACAGTACATGGTAAATTGTAATAACACCAACTATAGTGCAAATTTAAGTTTCATTCGCTACCGCCGAAATGGTAATTTCGTTAACAGCCTACGATACTGTTTTCAAACTTTATTAAATGTGGCACACCTGGTTGCAGTTGACAGGCTTTGCTGGGACTTCCTGACATTTGTTCCCACTGGCCAGTTCCGCGAAGACAAACAGTGTGCTGATCAGAGCAGCACCCATCTACATAAGCTAACGGTTGTATTATTAGTGTATCTGTACAGAGTACTTTTTTTGTAAACCGATTTATTGGTTACAAAAAGAGCCAGAAAAAAAAAACATAGAGAGCAAGCGAAAAAGCTACACTTTATAACATCCAGAGTTCATTTAACTTTCAGCTAACGGTTGAAATTTGAATTACTCGGCGTTTGCACATTCCGATAAGTAACACCAACAAATGCGATATATTGTGAAATATCGCAAGTTATTCGTAATATGACGTTTAGATTCTCCTTTTTCACTTAGAATGATACTTGCCTTACCTGGAAAGCGCTCTCCCGGGTAATCATGACGCCTGCCACAGTAAAACAAACAAGCTTCCGTTGCTTAGCAGAGGAATACAGTGCAAGCCACTCTTCCTTTTTCCATTTTACTTTGCCTAGACCAAAGCAAATATCGGCAACTTCCGCCATTTCCACACCCTGTCGAAACAATGAAACCGCTGTTAGCGAGCGGTGTCCAGTACGTATAACACCTGCTGTAAATACATTGTATAATGTATACTGTCCCAAAGACGTACTTATATCACACCGAACATTAAAAAAACCTGTTACAATACTCAGGCTTCCATAATATTCTTAATTCATAACTACTGTAAAAAAGTAAATGCTTTGATTTACCGCAGGCTTTCGCAAAACAAGCGCCTCTGTTTTAAACCGCAGTACGACGCTTTAGACTTATTCGATGAAACCCGGTTCCATACAGTGTGTGGATTTATCGTTCAACCGCGGACCAACTAGCCAATTGCCCTTTTTTCGTTCTATGTTGTATACTATTTTGATGTTATGTACTTTAATCACTGATCTAATAATAAAGTGTATTGAGGTGTTTCTCCTAAATAATTTCGCAACCCATTGCGTAAGGACGGTGCGTACCTGCTCGGTCGAGTAGATATAGACAGTAACAAGGATACACAAGTGCAGGCAGTACATCGCTAATGCGGCCACCGATTCTGCTGATGGAGGACGACCGTCCGGTGAGTACTTGCCTAGGTCAAATGCATAATAAATCAGAGTAACAATGGAAGAAAAGACTCGCTCGGCTGTAATAACCGAGAAACATTTGTCCAGGCTGTGAACAATGTGGAACAACCGTAGCTGCGTCTCATACTCCTTCGCCGAAACAGTTTCACCAGCGGCGAGTTTCTGGCGATTATTCATTATCGTTCGTCGGACAATCATACTGCATGGCAGCGCAATGAATACCATGAAACAAAACAGATTCTCTCGCCCGACAGTAGTTAATAAAATCAGCATCTCAAGAATTCGAATTATCCATTCCATAAGCACCATGTTGTTGGCCGAAACATTTGGAAAGAAGTCCGCTCTGTAGCCAGCGAAGTTCCGGGGTAGAAGACTGAGCTGTTCTTGGTAAAGCCGGTATCCATTGCGCACCGCCATGATGGCAACGTAAATCACCATGGAAAGCGTCATTAGACGGCTTTCTTTCCGCGTAATCATTCTGCCGTAATGGCGGTCCAGATTGTTGGTTAATTCTACAATTTTCTGACTGACCGAAAACATGAAAAATATGCAAAGTATTTTTAAAATAAAATCGGATGTATCAATCACTTGATACACTAGCAGCGTGAACCAATTGGACAGTGGTGGTGCGTAGTACTTAACTTCGTCGTAGGCATTGAAGGAATTCGCAGCCACATTCAGAGCAGTGTACACGAACATCGCATAACGTAAAATTTTGCCTTCTCTCGAGCGTTTGTCAAACGGATAAAAAAAGTAGCCGCATATCTGCAAATATATAACCCAAAACATAGTAACCTTCCCGATGAATCCCCGTTCGGGCTTTTCGTTGTCCTTGGTGCATCTTGTATTGACATCCCGACAGATACGAGAAGGCTCCTTTCCCATATTGATTTTGGTCATATTATCCCACATTAGATGTGATGGTGTTTTATTCGTTCCGAGAAAGGCAAATTTTCACGACTGTCCAAATCAAAGCGACGTGAAATGATTCAAAGCGAAGTGGAACGAGTGCGGTAAGCAACAGTCATGTTAAAGGGCGACGAACTTTACCATAACGATGTGAAGTTGGCGCTTGCGCACGCAGCAGGTTTTCTACGTAGAAAGGTTGTTACGACTTTGTTTGGCAGAAAGAAGGGTAGGTGCAACGCCGAACTCTAAAGGTTCTCTTACAGTGCATACATATATAAGTGTTAGAAACGATTTTTCTGTACATGAAGTAGTACTAGAAAAGTCCCCAGAGTACGGCGTTGATTGATGTCGGTCTACTGCAAAAGAGTCACGAGGGATTTGCCGGGAATTAAAACCCATTAAACGCAAAATTTTATGGAATCGCTATAGGCATATCCTTTTCTCACCACTAATATTATAGGCACCCTTTTTCGATTAACTAATCCCTTTACCCCGTCGCACACGAACCCAAATACAATGCGAGCAAGAAAGGAAGCTACGGGTTTAGGGTGTGCGTTCTAGCGAAGACAGCGAAAACCGGTTTGTACAGCTCGTACGCGCACAGACGGCCACACTCATACGTGTGTAAGTGAATGCGAGCGGATTAACCCACTCACACGCACATGTGCCGATCGATCGATACAGCGAGGCAGCATTCAGCTTGCGCTTTTTAGTAGCACTGAAATCCTCTGTCTTCGGTCTATTTATAGTCACAGCAGAGAGGCTGCATTGATCAATCAGCCTCAGCGGGCAAAAAAGGCTGTTCGCAGGCTTTTTAACATAGACCGTAGCCTCCTCATTTAGTCAGATTGTACACGATCCCAACACACGAACCAGGCACGATATAGTGGAACGAGGTGAAAGAACAGAAAAGGGGATGGTCAATCATGTGCTAAATGAAATCCGTAAGAAAGATACCGGGCCGTTTACAGCTTAGGACGAAAAGGTCGCATAACCCCACACCCAGCATTCTGTAGGCAGGCGGTGTATGTAGTGCACTTGTACGAAACGGATATTTTGAACTCGGTCGTACAGTGCACTGCGATGCATGCGTACTGAATGTGGAGATGTTGGGTATGCGCATTTCGTCCTACAGCTGTATTGACATCGTGATGTCCGATATCTCAAGAAGACCACAAAATTATCATTATGACCTCAGGAATGCAAAAAAATTTATCAAAGCAGCCAAATCATTACCAACTTGATCAAACCGGCACATTGTCGGACAGAGTGCCTAGTGCACATTTTCATGTGAATGAGCTAGTGATGGCAGATCGTCAATAAACTCTTTGTAACACGTAAAACAGAAAGCCTGTTAAAAAATCTTTATCAGGCTTCTGGGGAAAAAATGAAAACAGGAAACAGGTGCCCATAGTCAGTAGAAAAAAAACGGCGTGCGAGATATAATATTATGTAATAGAAAAAAGATGCCTATAAAAGGGTTGAAAGGTGTGCCAATAGTCTCACCCAGATTTTATTTGAATTAATGCACATGTGGAGCATATTTTACTTTGCTTTTGATCGACCCAGCTTTATGTACAGATCTGTAAACCGGATCTTAAAATGAAACACATGCCTCCCGTATTACGGGACCCGTAGTCGGTTTTCTATCCCATCAATATGGTTGTGTGAACCGCCATCACGCACATTTCACAAACTGTAACACATTTCCCAAAAAGGGATTAGTTAAGGGACATTAATCTACGCACAATCAAACAGAAACGAAGAACTGAACTGTACAAATACTGATCCGCCAGATCAACTTACACCACTGATCATCAGTCTCGTGTACGGATAATGTCGTATACGCTGCTTGCTGTTCGGTTTAACGTGTGCGGTGCTCGGTAGGGGGCAGTAAGTGGTGCAAGATTGCACGTTGATCGGACGGATATGATATAAAAGTACCAAACGTTTGTGAAAACCGGTGAATCGATCACTGCAGTATTTCTTGGTTTTGGTTAAAATATAAGCCCTTTATGCACACACTTCTGCTTTATCGGTCAAATAACAGATTACTTAATTTTACGGATGCACGTCAACGTTCCCCCCAACAAACGGGGTTTAAAATTTTCAGAGATATTTACTAGAGAGCCACTGCTCATTTATGTGAGTATTCTTTCTTGTCATGCGAAAGCACTATTTTCAGATTATGGTGATATTCAGGGAGCCTTTCCCAAGCTCTGTCATTTTCCCAGGGCTAGTTAATTCCGCAAATACAAGTAATGCACTGACCAATGCAGCACCAGCCTGCAAAAGTTTCGATGTAGATTTTTAAATATTGGAAACCATAAGAATTGTTGGAAGCCATCGCGTTATTATACCTGGATTCCGCTTTCGCGTGAAATCACGATGCCGGCCAAAGTAAAACACGCTGGATCGCTGTGGTTAATACGGTGATCCAGCGCATTCAATTCCTGTTTATTCCAGTGCCTTTCCCCAAAGCGGCGACATTCTTTGCTGATTTTCGTCATCTGCTGACCCTACCAAGAAGCCGCAATCAACAATGGAATTATCTTTATTACCAGGAACGCGATAACAATTTCAAGAGATATCGGTCCGTGGCTCACAGAATTATAATTAATAAGATCAACAAGCAGAGTGCAACACGAACACAACCGGTGCACATAAGTCGATGGCACTGGGTTCGAGCAGAGCAGCACCTGTTTTGCCCAGTAGGCATCACAACGAAATAAACCATTTTTTAGTTATATTGTACACTGGATTAAACCGAAGATACCAGTAGCTTGGTACTGTAGATAAATACCTGTTCGCTGGATTGGACGCACGCTACCGTCAAAATAATAAGCGAAACAATAAAGGTAGCGAGTGCCAGCACATCATTGGCAGGAGGTTGCTGATCATAAGAATACTTACTGCAATAAAAAGTTAAATTAATTAAGCCGGCTACAAGAGCAAAATATCGTATGCCCATGATCCACGCGAATTTAGCATCTAACTGTTCGACGATTTGCGTCAATCGCATCAGTGATAAATATTCGGCGACCTGCGCACTTCCGGTTCTGGTCAACTTGGTAGAAATACTAACAGTTAAGAGCCGACTAATTTCGCTGCACACGAACATAATGTTGACAGTAAAACCGACCAGGGCGTCCCGCCCGAAAACCGTTAACCGTAGGCCCACAAAAAAAGCTCGGACAAACCACTCCACGTTAATCGTTGTTAGAGTACTGAAATATCTCTCGTTATATTCGGCAATGTCATCAAGTATGATTGCGCTGAATTGCTCGGTGTAGATACGATACACATTCTTAACAGTCATAATGCAAAAGTAAGCTGCCGCAGCAAATGTCAACCCCAGGATCCTTCCTGACCCGGCAATACGAACTCCATAAACGCGATCCATCGTTGTCAGTACACTGAGAATGCGCTTACTGTAGAAGCATATCAAAAGGATGCACAGAACATCGCTCAGCATGTGGGACATATCGATGTATTTCATCACCGTAAACGTGAACCAGTTGGATAGTGGCAAAGCAGATGATTGGAGACTATCGTAAATGCAGAACAAATTCAGGATAATCATCAGCACTGCATGTACGCCAAAGACGCAGCGTAAGATCATCCCGATCGGCTTCCAGCCGCTCTTAAGTGGAAAGAAGAAGAAGCCGCTGATTTGGAGTATCACTATCCACACGACGGCGATTTTCCAGATCAGACCACGTTTGTTGGCGGAAGCCGCAGTGTCTTTCTCATTTTGCGCCAACGATTGCTCGGAGTTTGTATCTGTAGATAGTGTGTAGCTCGATGAAGGCATTATAGTTAACAGTGATGAGGGTAAATAAAACGAAAGAAATACACCAAAGAAACGAAGAAAACCTAGTGGCAACGCAATTTCAATGCGACGCCGGTGTGGGCCAATACCGTTAGATGTCAATTTTGATGCGCATTATGCGAAATTTAACAGCACACGTAAACGATCGCTGTAGTGGATGTAGTGCAAGGTCACTTAGTTTATGGATTAACTGCTGATCAGGTACTCACTTTAAACGGCAGCGAGTACAACTACACACTGGGGATTAGAGCACAACGGTATCAGGACTAAAGTTGACTCCGGCAACAGGGGTGTAAGAGGAGAATCCTCTTTACACACAGCAGCCGCCCATCCGCCGCCTACCTGGTTGGCTCAAGCTCAAGCACAAGTATCTTGATCTTCGCCAACAGCGGCGATGGCACAGTGGCTGTGCTACGTGGATCTCACTCGGTAGCCAGCGGTTCGATTCCGCTCCATCGGCATTTTTCGGAATTTCCTCAACAGACAGGATCTTCATCTGACCGCCCTCCCTCGCTGAGATCATCACGGACAGCCGACTTATGGCTGCCTGTGTTATATGGTCCGAGCCTAGTACATAAACATAGTCCTACATAAAATACAGGTACTTATAGTGCGTTAGTCAAACCATGTGTTCACCAATAAACTTATCTGTACTGACTGTACTGTATTTTCACAAGTTTAAGGAACACGAAAATGCCCTAGGTCTGCATGCAGCCACCCAGGGCCTGCAGCTGCGTTCAATGCTGCTCACTGAGCTCTGAAATTAAAAAATGCAGTTTTAATCATTTTTGAAATTACTGTTGCTGATTACTGGGCCCCATTTTACAACTCACAGAATCACATTACTTCTTATAATTTTCTAAATGTCTATCGATTATTTTATTATGTGCAAAAGCGTTTTGTTTATTGGTCCAGAAATGTGAGTCTTTCTTGTGTGCCAGAGCGTGCCCCTGGCAAGGGGGTGCCCCTGAGGGGCCACATCGTTTCTCTGCATTTCTAAAGACTCAGTTAGGATTTGGCGGTGTCATTTAGTTTAGATATTTTCCTTGCCCGGATTCCTAGTTTTGACGAGGTAAGACTGTCTAATTATGTACGTGGTAACGAGCACGAGCAAAATTCCGCAATAGTACAGCGATTCTAAGTTCTAACTGAGGCTACAGTACATGTACAGTACATGTACAGTGAAAATACAGTACATGATGTTTGATGTTTTAAAGCATTAACCGGCACGATTTTTGCTTATAATGGCCTCTAAAGGGCCCCCGCTTAAAAAGGCAAAAACAGATTTACATGAAGATTTTGAGAAGATTGGGGCAGTGGGCAGGAAAATGACCCGTTGTAAATATTGTTACCGATTTCCCTTGATTGTGAAGAAAGGTAAAAATGTGTATAACGGTAAAATTCCCGGAATATGCACGGAGGCTGGCGAGAAGTTTACTCAGTCCCTCGTTGATCTGCACCTCCAGACGGACTACCATCGCGAATGTATTAAGGCGTACCAGATCTCGTTGCTTCCGTCATCGCAACGTTTGAATGAAGGCCCAATTGGAATTTTCGTAAGTACGAAAATGAAGGAAGCGGCAGAAAGAGTTGCAAGCCATATGATGGATGTCTACAATGATGCCAAACGAGGTACATTATCCGCCCATTCTTGGCCTTCTCGCAAAGTTGCACAGATTGTTGGAAGTTCACTTGAACTGGACAAGCCATTTGTTCCATACGCTCCGGACAAACAACTGCAGTATGTCAACCCTAAGGAACATCAATATTTATTGCAAATTATTGTAAATGCAGACTTGCCCCAACTTCAAGAGAAGCTGCAACAGTCTTTGGCGGTGTCGATGCGCGTAGATGGAAGCGTTGACAAAACTCAGTCAGACAATAAATTCGTGATGTTGAAAGTTATTACGTCTTCCGGAAATTCTGAGTTAATTTTCCTAGGATACGATCAGCCAAAAGAGCGCAAAGCAAAAGGTACGTGCGTGCTTGTAAACTGTATGTATCAACATTAATATAATAACATAGTGGCTGGAGTTCATTCAGGATATACCGTAGCCGGTAGCCTGTAGGTAAACTCAGCAGTTTACTAAGCATGTTACATATAAACAGTACATTTAAATAGTAATCGGAAGTATAAGTAGCATAACCGTGTTTAATGTAACAGAAAGTGCATACACATGTGAATCAGAATACTTTTATTTGTTGCACAGGCTACTTTGAAGCCATTAAAAACGCGTGCTCGCCAGTGATTTCGTGGGACGTGCTATCAACCTTAATGGCGTCTCTGGTAACTGATGGAGAAAGCATGAATACCGGCGACAAGGGCGGCTTGTGGGCTCTCCTTCGTAACGAAAGGTCAAAAATACCGAATACACGCGATCTGCCTTTGCTGACAATTTGGTGCGCTGCTCATCGGGCCAATTTGGCCTTTAAATCTGTTGCCAAATCATATAAATTCTTTATTATATTTGAAGTTTCATACATTCACGGTAGGTCAACAACACTACTGTACACACTGTGTATTAAGACTGAAAAAAACAACCAAATTCTCCATTAACAAATTTGTTCCTTCCTGGCAAAGTGCCCAAAACTGCTGCGGCATTTCCCTTCATAATGGCCAAACTGATGCGCTGTTTAAGAAAGGCCGTGGATCTGCTCTCGCCTGTCTTTTCCCTAATCAGTCGTCCAAAGAAACTGACCACTTCCTTAGCTGCTTCTCCTAGGACTCCCATCGTCTCCACAGCAAACGGATAAAACCAGTACTGATCTCCCAGCAAGCGGTAGTTATATCGTTTTCGGTTTTCCGCTTGACGAGCTGCTGCTCCAGCCGCTTTGGCCGATCCTTTCAGGTATGACTGAGCTAAAGTGTCTGCACACGTGGCGTCCCATACCAGTTGCTTTCCTTCACGAACGGGAACCAACGTTGCACCATCGGGCCTTTTGCCGTTATCTCTCAGCATTCCTTTAGGCTCCAGTTCGCAAGGAATCCCTGCCGCGAAACAGCCACGTTCAAGGATGGAGTTAAGTTCCACATGCTGACTCCATCTTCCTTGGTTGTATAGGCATGCTAATCCGTGATGGCCATCCGGAGTTACTTTAAAGCCACACCCACGGCATTCATGTTCCGCTACCACTGGCAACCCAAAACGCAGGCCAATGGCGATTCTTACTTGGTCATCGTTCAGGACGGTCCCAAGGCAAGCTGCCGGTAAGGCGTGCACCCAAGCTGCTGATTCTTTTTCCGATGCTGCCAGTAGCAGGGCCATTTCCTTCTCGTTTCTGCTCCGAATGGCTTGCATGCGTACCCGGGAGTAATTCATCTCTACCACGGCCCAGTCCCAGCTCTTCTGGAATTTCCTGATTCCTTCCGCTGGCACTTCGCATAGGTACCGATCTGTCCAAGCCTCCACAGCTTCCTGCAGACCTGAAATGCGGTAGCCTGGGAGTATTTCCGAACAAACTTGCGTTACCGAGGTAGCCGAAGCGATAAACGCCGACAATGCTAGCTCCTCTGCACGCCGTAAGCCCAGTCCTCCGCGACCAACCGGAAGGCACATCTGCAACCACTGCGTATCGGTTACCGCTACGTTCACGATCGAGACGACAGTATTGCCAGTATTGCCAGTTGCCAAATCAGTCCCTGAAGTCAAGTCAGTTCTCCAGCTGTGCACCGATTTAGCCAGCTTTTTCCATCATTCGGGGCTCCGTAGTGGCGAACTAAAAAGTTTGGCTAAAGCGAAGGACTTCGGATTACGAGTAAGAATTGTATCTGTGCTAAAGTACTTGATCCTAAATTTCAAAATACTTCGTAATATTGTTATTTTATATTCTAAATTTTAAAATACTTCGTAATATTGTTATACTGTATCCAAATGTTGAATATGGCTTCTAATGCAGAGTAACGAAAGTGACGCATTGCAATTACAATTTCAGAATTTTCCGGAAACGTTTGAAGTGCGTTTTGCTGAGCATACGTATAATTTGCTGGAGTCCATTTTACACTCTTTGGAAGCACTGCTTACATATTTTTCACAATCAAATCTTGAGGACTCAGCCAAAAGAAAGGGCATGCTGGCGGTCGGGACGGACAAAGACTTTGTTCGAACGTGTTGTCTGCTGCGAGACGCCTTGTATGTCTTCCAACGATTTCCAATGATTCTGCAGTCGAATAATCTTATTTTAACCGACATTACCGTGCAAGCTGCTAGCCTCAAAGAGAAGTTGCAGTTGCTGTTGAACAACGAAACCGGCAGCGTGGGCGGTAGAGAAGAATCCTTCTGCAACGAGTTGAAGGAAGTAGAAGTGGACAACGAATTAGGATGGGAGTGGCGGGGATTTACCTTTACGCAAAAACTTAGGCGGGGGAGAAACGCCAACCTGTATGTTTCTGACTGCCGAAGTTTCCAAGCAATGCGAACGGAAATTGTACAAAGTTTAATTAATTTCGTGGAAGAGAGAATGTCAATCGATGCTGGTATCGTGAATGCTGTGAAGCCATTAACCAATTTTTCAAAGGATAATTCTGGCCAGGCGCTGAAGTCGGCACATTCCCTTCTGATACCAGAACTATCGTTGGAAGATTTTGCTCAGGAATACCAAGAAATGGCTCACCAGTTTCCAGGCACACAGCCTCGAGAAGCTCTCACTGTATATATACATAATGCTTATATTATTAAAAATTAATAAATTATTTAGATATATATTTTTTTTATTTATTTTACAGCTAGCGATATCGCATCCTGAGTGGAAAAACGTTAGGACAGCGTTAGCACGGTTTTTAGCCGCAACACCGCATTCGTGTGATGTAGAGCGACTCATTTCCAAGTACAATATGCTGAAAGACAGTATGCGTTCGAGGATGTCTGACGATACACTACAAAAGTCGAAGAACGACTTTTGTATCTGGAGAAACGAGAACCAGATTCCATGAAAACTTATGATATGGTGAGTGTTGGAAAATTCAGGCTGTTGATAGGTGGAAGTTAGCATAATTTGTGTAAATGATTTTTCATGGAACAATTAAAGGCTAGGAACACTCCCTGCTACACATGTATAGCACTAATAACAGTATTAGAAGAACGGCGAAATGTGGTTTCGTATCCTGAAGGCCTTCATTGCCATGCTAAAGCTGTATAGCCTGTGTTTATACGTAAATGCAGTCTTCAGAGAATGAAAACCACTGTATTTACCATCCACAGCTACGTAATGCATGATGCCGATTGGTAAGTAATTATGCAGCATACAGATATACAGTAAGATGTGTTTACTGAAACTTTCTTTAGGTCACGCACGTTTACTGGTAGACCACGCCGACACTTCTTGTTTTATTCTCTTTTATTCTACAGTTAAATTGTTTATATGCTTGGATACTGGCCTAGGCACTGACTGCGCACGTAACATCCGGTGGTTGAGATATTATGGTGAATTAAAATAGACAAAAAATCCACCTGGTCGCATTACTGCACATGAAAATTCACGTTATTATCCGATCTTCTTGAAAAATCGATGTAAATGTGACATTAACTTGGAACTGAATCTGAACTTAAACCAGTTTATAACATTTCCTCACTTTTGAAATGAATTTAACAGGCCACTTATTATCAGCATGAAATTTTATTTTATGTAGCAGAAACTCTGATAAAAGCAAAACATTCCATGTTAACATCACGGCTGCGAAAATGTGCCGCGGGCGATGGGAAAACCATCAGGACCAATTCATACTTCCGCTTTCCGCAGAAATATCAGTGCTGCACCAAGTAATGCGTCGGTCACGTTTTGTCATTCCTGTACGGACACTCCGTTAAAACATGAAGCATTGCCGATACTTATGTTGTAAGACCATGTGATACCGTGATAATTTTGTGGTAATTTTTTCTCATTATTGTGGCAGAAACTCGCACTGAGGCAAGCCCAAGAAGCTACGAAAAAGCTGTTTTCCCAAGGCTGGACGTTTGCAGAATGCGGGTGGATTTCGCCGTGGAACAAGTGTGAATTTTTGTCAAAATACCAACCGGTAAAACACGTGGCTCACGATTCAGCTGAAAGTTTATCTGTGCTACCAACGGAAATTTTGGAAGAAGTTTTCCAGTTTTTGGACAGTGCCGAGCAGGCAAAATACCGTCGCACCTGCGCTCTATGGGATTATATACTGAACCAGAGCAAATTCTCAACAGAAATTCGGGTTACGTTGAATGGGATCGACAGTGCAATGATCGGACAGTGTCTATGGAAATGCATTACCACGCAGACAGAGCGCATTGTCATAACCAACGTTTTGCAAGTAAAAGACAACCCAGTATTGGAAGACATTCTGTATTTTATCCAGGCCATCCGGGACGAGCTGCCGCAGATCCCCGAGAAGGGGTTACTGGTGATTGCGAATGCCTGTGTCTGGAGGATACTTAACTACTTCGCCTTGGAAGTGCACGACTTCGTCCGAGCATGCGAAGATTCCTCACCGGTCATTGAGGCGCTGGTGTGGAAAAACTGCCGGTTGTCTCCGGACATTTCGCCCTTCTTGGAGGATTCAGTTTTCAGTGGCGTACTCTGCTTTAGTTCCTCCGACATGGATTCGGATTTGTGTTACATGTTCGAAGCTAATTTATTGCCAATGAACATACAGCCGGCGATCCTTAGCGCGTGGATACGGGAGAATGCCCAAAACCATCATGAGGATATTACACGGGTAAGTGGCCTGTGGCGCTAGGTAAATGCCACCGTTGCTTTTGCTAAGCTTCGATCGTGGTCCCGTGGAGATATGCAGTACGATGAGGACACCTTTAATATAATTATAAAAATTACTGAATTATAGCTAACCTGCGTTAAAAGAAAAACCGACAGCGATCTTAGCTACAACGATGTGCTAGCGTACCGTATTGTAGCGATAGAAGTTGTACAACCATAAGACCACCCAGTTATGGTTCATCATTGTGTTATGAATTCCTGTCCTTTTACCGGCTAGCTGTTCTTCTTCACAATTTCTAGAATTCAGTCTTGCATTCGCTTGTTACAGCTTGCATCAGCTTGATCAGCTTGTTCTGCTTGTTAAACTCTTGTCTAAACCTTGCTCCTTGTCTTGCACTGTTCCTGTCATTAAACATGCCGTGAACTTCCGTTGTTACGTTCAGTAATTGTGTTACGTCAGTAAGAGCAGTCCCGGCCAGCATCGTTGCCGGCCGTGCCAACCTTTCATCCCAACAGCCCACACAACATCGTGGTACGGTCAACACGCCAACCCACTAGAACAGCAGCCAGATCGGCTACTGTTACAGTAACTTAACCCGAATTTTTCGTTTATGTACATTTATATTTTACATACACACACCGTTTAGGGGTCTTCCAGTTGTGTAGGTTGGAAACGGGTAAAAAGTCACGCTTTGTTAAAATTACCGTTAGTACACAATAAATGTTCTTAAATATGGTCACTCTAATCGGAAATAAACTTCTTGCTGCGCTCTGATTTCAAAATAAACGAAATAAGAATTACAATTACCAGAATTGATCAGCACCAAAGCACTTTGCGGTCAATCAATCAATCATTATTACATGGTTATCAACATGTATCCTACCAACCACAGAACCGTTCGAAAGAAATAAACCAAGTTAACCACTGATAAACTTAAGTGAATTTATAATTATTTTAATCTTGGCATGCTTCGGTTCTTCATTGCCTCAGAAAGAAGTGTGTACTTCCTTACTACGCTGACCACTGTGTTTTTCGTTTGACGGCCTTTACAGCGATAATAATTATGTTGCATAAGGTAACGATCCCCGGGCGACAAAATATTGCATTATATGGGGAGTTATGCTGTACATACTCGTAAAACTTGTACACGACGCTAACGCACTGCATGCAGTGCAGATTCTACGGGATGTGCATTTCGGCGATCCACGCAACAGAGAGGAGCTGCTCTATCTAAACGAAAATGCCGTTTGGATTACGGAAGAGCTGCGCTGCATAGATCTATCAAAATTGACTAACCTGACGTTGAGCGCTCTGAACCGTTTGTGATCGAGAGTCAAGACCCATCGTTTGGAAATTGGAAATGAAAACTTTCCATAACCCTGAAGTGCTTGAATTGCATGATGATGTGCAGAATCATGTAATCGCGGGCGTACAACACCCTCCTCAAGAGATTACAAATTTTGAGATTATTTAATTTGTATTATGTTACTACGTATGTTTATCATCCTTTGACATGTTCCACAGCCGATCAGTAGCAGCTATCGGGCTATATTTTTATTTACTTTTCTGGTTATTAATTTACTGTAGTATACATTTATACTGGAAAATTATAATGCATGGCCATTATGCACGCTAGTTCTATGCAACATGTGTTTGTATGTCATGTCTCTGTTTCATATAAATTTTTGTATTTTGCTATTGTATACTTTTTTTTAAAACCTCTCTCTTTGAAAGACATTCCGTGAACCAGGGAAATGCACTGACAGTTTTGTACAATTTGTGCATTGTAATTTTTCGAAAGTTGAAAACTTGAAATTAATAATGTAATATCATTTGTTGGACACGCACGGACAAAGTTGCAATAAGAACATTCCTGACCTATTCTACATCGTCAAAAAGCAGCAGATCAGCGGAAATCTGTATCCAGCATATCTTGTGCGTTGCATGCGGCAAAATTCTATTCACACTTTGATGAATGTCTTCAATGTATGGATTGTTGATTCATGGTACATTGCTCTACGGTCACCAACTAGATGGGTATAACGGTCACTGAGGTTTACACGCTACAACAGTCCTTTGGTTGGACCCGGAAACGTGTGGTCAGACCTGGGTATTTCGGTTCTTTCACCGTACCGGTACGTCCCCCAAGGAATCCCCTGGAATGAACTGGGCAACCGACCTCAGTTCTCCAGCATGGCATCAGCAGATCGCGAACCACATCTGCTACACCGGAGACAACAGACGCCCCGGCCCGCTAACATAGCACATCGTGAACCACGATCTGCTACCATATAACAGAGGCAGCCATAAGTCGGCTGTCCGTGATGATCTCAGCGAGGGAGGGCGGTCAGATGAAAATCCTGTCTGTTGAGGAAATTCCGAAAAATGGCGATGGAGCGGAATCGAACCGCTGGGATTCCTTGGGGGACGTACCGGTACGGTGAAAGAACCGAAATACCCAGGTCTGACCACACGTTTCCGGGTCCAACCAAAGAATCCGGCCGGGTTATCGTTGACCCGTCCAAACTGATTTGTTTGCGGCCTCCTTGGTGGTACTCGACCTTCTGTGGGTCGATACCGAGGCGTTCGGTCGGACTGTTCCGGATTATCAGCGAAGTGTTTCGAATCGGGTTGTCGGTTATGTCCTTGGGGAGGATCATTGGTGTATGACCCCACCCGGGCTCTCTGATAATCTGAGTCGCGTATAGTTAAGAGTCCGAAGTCATCCATGTTGGGATGAGAGCCTGTTCGTCCTTCCAGTCGCCGTCCTGTATCACGTTCCGTTCCCCGTGGTCCGTTCGGGTGGGACGCGGTGGGCGCTGGCGCATGCATCGTTGTGTGCGTTGCATACGTGGTACTTGTGTAGGTACCAGCCGTTGTTGTTGTCGGAACATTCGACGTTGGCACATGTGGCGCCGCAGTCGACGTGTTGTGTTCCGGTTCTGGATGATGCGGTAAAGGCTGTTGCTGAGGAGTTCCGGAGAGCGGGTTGTTTGTAACCACTCCCACGAAGTAGGTCGGTTTCTTCTTCTCGGACTCCTTAGGTTGGATATCCCACAGGATGTTCCGAACAGTCTGCGACGGATAGTAGTCCATTGCCATCGACGTCCTGTAGGATGGAGGTTCTACCCTGGTTCGGTCCAGGTGTTTCGTTTTCTCCTGGAGGCACCGTGCCTCCGTATCCATCCCATCGATGTACCAATTCAGGTCGTCGATACATTTGTCCGCGTTTTCTCCGTAGGTATAGAGTTCGTTTTCACGGGCTTCGAGGTGAACGATGCGGTTCCGTTGCGCTTCGTTCACTTTCTGAGCTTCCGCCAGACTGTATTCCAGCTGTGCTCGGAGCTTCTGTTCCTCCTTCAGCACATCGTTAAGTGCATGGACCTGGTCGGCCAGTTGGTCGACCTCATTGTCGGCCTGCTTGAGTTCGACTATGTATCTGTCGACCTCGTTTCGGTAAACCTCGGCTTCCTCGTTGGCCTGATTCAACTGTTGGTGGAATGCTCTCGCCACCAGTTCCGATTCGACCAGTGCAGTTTGTGTATCAGCTAGGTCTTTTTTCACGGTGGCGAGTCGTCTTTTTAGTTCAAAGACCGATTCCACGGACCGCTCCAGTGTGCCTTTGAGTTTATCGACCTCTTCGAAGTCGTATCGACATGGGTTGTCGGACCTCTTGAGGTGACACTCGAGCTGGTCAATCCGCCGTTGTTGGTCGGATATGACTTTGTTAGCCTCGGCGAGTTCCTTTTCCCATCTCATTCGTTCGAGTTTATGGGCGTTTGCCGACTGCGACATCGTACCTTCCGCGGAGTTGACGATTTGGTCAGCCAACACGGTTTGTGTAATCGGTTGGCGGTATCGTTCCCGGAGTCGGTTGATATAGTCAATCCTTTCTGGAGGTGTGGATGCAATCCACTTCCGTGCCGTGTACTCAAGCGTGCTTGCTTGGTACCTATGATTACCCAAGTGGGGTGTCATCGGCGTTCGGAAGAATCCATCCCTGCTATCCGGGCGAACCACTTTTGTGGTGGTCGTCCCAAAAACTTCATCGGTCGGTGACGGTGTTCGTTCACTTTCCGACCCGCCGAGTTTGAATTTTGGCGGTCGGTCGACCTGTCGACCTATTATCGACTTGGTCGATCTCACCATTGGTAAGGTTCCCATTACCCAGGTCGACTCACTTCCACTTGGTGAAGGTCGCTTGGGCGGTGAACTGACCCTTTCGTTGGGTGCAGGTAAGTAGTTTGTAGCTAGCCACCCCCCCATCAGTTTGTAGCTGACCACCCCGGATTGGCAGTTGTCTCACCGGATCAGCTTTCTCTACTGGGGACACCTTTACTCCCACCGGGTGTATCACCGTGGATCGCAAAAAAGACGGAGGAAGTGCACATGATGGCCGCACGACTGCAGTTGGTTCCCAAACACCAGGCTTTGTTTCTGCTGTCACACGCATTAGGAGTACCAAAAATACTCCACGTCCTCCGGACATCGTCAGCGTGGATGTTCCCGGAAGAACTCTTCAAGCTAGATATGATGTACCGGGAAGCACTCGAGTCCATTTGTAACGTTATGATGAGTTACCCGACTTGGTTGCAGGCATCACTGCCCGTCCGCCTTGCCGGCTTAGGGATTAGACGCACCGAGGAGCTAGCACCTTCCGCCTATCTGGCATCGGCTTCCTCGCTCCGTCCCCTGATAGCCGGCCTGTGCTCAACAGCCGCACCAACTGACACCACGGCCGCCGTTCAGGCATGGCGTAAGCTCAGCGGCCCAGCTGAACCGCCCGCAGAGTCATTTCGCCACGTGCAGAAAGCCTGGGACTCTCCGGTCTGCACGGAGTCGCATAAGAGATTGTCAAGCATCCGCGTTAAACCCGAGGACGTAGCTCACTTCAAAGCGATGTCGACGCCGGAATCCGGAGCCTGGTTGCACGCTCTTCCAGCCGCCTGTCTGGGAAACCTGCTGGAAGACACCGCTTTCCAGATCAGCGTCGCTCTCCGGATAGCCGCACCAATTGTAACACCGCACACGTGCGTCTGTGGCTCAGAGGTTGACGAGTTGGGCAGACACGGTCTTCGTTGTAAACGCTCCGCCGGACGCCTCCCCAGACACGACGGACTCAGCGCCGAGTTCGCTCGAGGGCTGAAAACGGCTGGGTTTCCCTCCAGAACGGAACCAAAAGGTCTATCGAAGGCTGACAGAAAACGCCCGGACGTAGTGACGTTAATCCCATGGGATCATGGAAAGCCACTCGCGATCGATGTTACATGCGTGGACACGTTAGCCGCAACATACATCGACCGCACCGCTGTTACAGCTGGAGCCGCTGCCGAAATTGCCGAGAACGCTAAGCGACTCAAGCACGCTTGGCTATCTCCGCGATACAACTTCGCTGCTGCTGCGTTCGAAATATACGGCCCACAGGGTGAAGGCGCGAAAAGCCTAGTGGACCGGGTAGGACGTGGGATCGCTCAGGCTACCGGCCAACCACGTTCCAAAGAGTTTTTCCGACAGCGACTGTCGATACAGATTCAAAGAGGAAACGCGCTTTGCGTTATGGGCACCTTACCGGACACCGACGGCTTATCTGAAGTGTTTTTGTTGTAATTTTGCTGTTGTGTTCCCACGGTAATATTAACCAGGCGCATTCATACTAATTTATGTCTTGCGTTAGAAACTGATGTCATTACTTGGTTCTGTGTCGGTTGAAGGAATATATTATAGAGTAAACGTAGAATATTGTAGGACTGACGAAAACAGGGTTGTGTTAATGTGTAAGTTAAACGATTTTCAATAAAACCCGGAATATTCTCCGAACTTACAGTCTGCATGTTTTGTCCGCTGTGTGCTTTTCGGGTATTGCTAAAGTCTGTGACTGTGACTGGGTGGGACTGGGTGGGACTGTGAGTCTATGTGACTGGGACCTTATGTGACTGTGACCGTCTGTGACTGTGCCACACTGGGCATGGGAATGATTGGGACTGTGACCTTTTGGGAGTGGGGCTAGTGGTTGTAGCAGTCCGCCAACCAACTAACAGGGCACTTCCGGTCAAATTTTTTAACTGGCTTATAGTGTTAAAAGGCAGTACTTGCAAGCTTATTCTGTAAGGCAGTGCTTCGTACGGCATTCTAGAAATTCCAAGAAAAATAGTCGAAAGTAACATTAATCATGCTTTTTTTTTATCTTCAGCATACCCTCCTTCACTTTTTTAAATGGTTTTGAAGTTCTTTTATTTTGCACACTTGGTCAACTAAAAATACACGCTATACATGTATCACTATAAAAAGTGTGTATCACTACACATTATTTTAGCCTATTCGGGAAAACTTTGTGTAGCGTCCAGCGTGATCGACGACTGAGTATGTGGTATCCCTCTGCTGCGTTCTTGTGTGTCTGCCTAGTGCCTGCTACTTTAGGGCACGGAGCGGCATTATTCGTAAGCGGCAAACATCAACAAACAAAAGCCTTTCAAATTCCTAGGCTGTCGCACGTAGGTGTGATCTGGTCTTGACCCTCTCGTTTGCTCTGTGAGAGAAGGATTGGAACTATGCAGGCGACTTAGAGAAGACCGGCTGAAGGAAACATCGGAAGCCAAACAGCGCACTTGTTTTCGGCTTCTTTTCTTTGTCTTTCGTGTATGTGAAATGATTCTATCACACTAACGTTTTCGGAAAGTAAAACCACTACTAAACCCGTACGCGGCAACGCTTCGCTTTTCCTGCACTATTCAGTTAAAAAATATCTGCTGTAATCCTAATGAACAGTAAGTGAATCACTGATACTGTACTGCGCATCCGAATGCGGAAGTCACTATTTACAACAGTGCAGTGATGCAACATGCGACCCGAAACTTATGAAACGGACGACGACAGCGTCCATGAAAGTCCACCGCCAACGTAAGTACCATTTTTCACTTGCGTCTGTGTTCTTGTATAAGTTGTATTAATAATAATTTATTAACATTTTCAGTTTTTTGTGGTTTACGCAATGCAATAATATTTTACTAAATTACATAGCAATTGTACCGTTTTCCGCTATCAAAGGAAGTTTAAAGATCATTAAAATATCGTTATATTAATATTTTTGGCTCTGTTTTCAGGGATGTAACAGATCCAGAAAACCGCGACATTACAGTCACCACCATTGAATCCGAAGAGGATCATGACGGTTCATGCAGGTACTGCATTCAAGTACACGCGTTGTAATTCATTTTAGACACTCCCACACTAGTGCATTTTTATCAAACTACGCAGTGTGGGTGGCGGAAGCAATGCGCGGTGCCGCATTACGAAAGATTCGCTGCCTGCTATAGTATAAAATGGTCCGCGGTACCGCACCGCCCGCCCGGGACTGTCCCGTGTGGCCGGAAGTGGTCCGCGGTACCGCAAAACCCACCCGGGACTGTCCCGTGTGGCCGGAAGTGGTCCGCGGTATCGCACCACCCGCCTGGGACTGTTCTGTGTGGCCGGAATTGGTTTCAAGTGAGTAAGATTTCATTTTAATTATCTACAAAAAATTTAAAGTAAACTACCAGATTTAAATTTAGAAATTTAAATAATTTACCCGTGCACGAAGCCAAATCCCGTGCGGAATTCCCGTGCCCGCGGCCAGCACCTACTGTACTACAACTAAACCGCTACTTATTATAACCACATCAGTAAACGACTATTATACTATTATATTATTACCACTCGTAACTAAATCTGCAGCAGATTATCTGCTTATTAATAAATAACATATTAACTACTAATCTTGCAGCCATCCGCACAGCGAAGCAGTCGGTCAGATCAAAACGTTTAGTCGTGACCTTTTGGCATCTATGCTTGAAAAAGCCGATGTGTTACTGCAAAAACCAAATCCCATAGTCCTAGCACCTGGCAGCAATGGAAGCCGATTTCTCGTGTGCGGTCATAAACCCGGGCAGTTGTTAACAGTGACGCTGGACGGAAATCTGAACCGAATCGAGTGCGACAAAACCTGCAGCCACTATGTAACATTTGGTATTTGCCCAGATATATTTGCTGTGGCCATTCATACGCAATCCTTAGACACGTTAGTTACCTGGGCGAATTCGAACGATGTGCGATTTGGAAATCGGTTCGGCTTACATCGTGCGATTGACCTCAGTGCCCCAGCTGACGCAGGAAAAAAACTCCATGGCACCGGTATTCGCAAAGGTGCGAAGCTCCGAAGGCCACCACCAGTCAGCCTACTGTCAAGTCAACCGCTTGCCGATGACTCATCCTTTGCAAGCACTAGCTCTACTGCTTGCCGTAAGCGCAGAGTTGAGCTAACCACAGTTGATGAGGAAGGTGTGGAAGAGCAAGGTGGGATTTGTAATTACATAGTGTGGCAAGAAACAAATACAACGTATTATTTTACAAGATAGATATACAATTCCGTACCAAATATTAGCAACCATTAACTAAAATTTATCGTTATTGTTTCTGTGTCTAGCTTCCAGGCATAACTTCAATAACTGATTTGTTATAACAAAGCTTTTACAATAACTAACCTTTCTGCTCTATACCCACTTAATGTAACCCGTACCATTTCAGAGGCTCCTCCTGTTGACCGAGAGTCGTTTAAAAAGAAATCCATGGAAAAGATTTGGGATTTCGTATTGGTTCGTAATTTGGCTGACAAACCAAAGCCACAACCGGGCGAATATGAATTATGGCTGCTGGAGGATTGCAGTTCTCAAACAACGAAGTGCAGCGGATGTCGAAGGAACTTTCGCAAAAAGCCCCACATTAAACCTGATTCACCAAATGATTTGATGTTTGTGTCAGTGGGCACTAGAATATACCCGCGCAACGGTGTTCAACGACAGGGAAAGCCGTCAAACGTCTACTGCCATGCTAATAATGGCTGCATTGTTGCAGCAACTAACAGCGTGAACACGCCAGCTTTGAAATCTGCAACTTTCGTAATCTCGGCAGAAACGAAGGAAAAGTTGGATGAAAAGCACAAGCAAGCAATTTTCGCGATTTTTTAGTATTTTTCATTAACGGTTACCTTCGTATTTCCGTAAGGTTCGATATTACGCCAGTATTCCTTTGTTATTGATCCAGTTGCAGGTATTGTTTTGGTTTTTTGCCTCTCTTAAATTTTCTTCGTTACGTTATCTTAAAAAACATGTATTTTCGAAATTTGTTGATAAGAATCGATATTGCTAAACACCAGTTCTGAATGGTTACTGCACTGTTTTTCTGGCAGTTTTTCCCTGCGCAGTACCTAGTAGTAGCGGTCATGGTTGGTGTAGCAGTTATGGTTTCTGTTATTTTGGTTTTGAATTTTATTATACTCTGTATGTTATAAGGAAATTAAGTATTCTCTTCGACGAATGCCATACTACGCGTTCTTGGAATTTCTAGAATGCCGTACGAAGCACTGCCTTACAGAATAAGCTTGCAAGTACTGCCTTTTAACACTATAAGCCAGTTAAAAAATTTGACCGGAAGTGCCCTGTCAGTTGGTTGGCGGACTGCTACAACCACTAGCCCCACTCCCAAAAGGTCACAGTCCCAATCATTCCCATGCCCAGTGTGGCACAGTCACAGACGGTCACAGTCACATAAGGTCACAGTCACATAGACTCACAGTCCCACCCAGTCCCACCCAGTCACAGTCACAGACTTTAGCAATACCCGTGCTTTTCAGTAACACATAAGGAACAGACGCGGATACTAACAGACTGCCGTCTGCTTTCTTTATAACTTAAGATAGCTGACAGGCGGCAGAGAACACGGAAAACAGAGGCAGTTGGGCGCTTAGTAACATCGTGAGGTCTGATCGGCAGTAGTTATTTGGTTGCCGACTTAATCAATAAATAAATCCTTTAAAAAATTTTTTTGCCTGACAGACCCCCCTTAATGTTTCTCATTTTTTTTGAATTTTACAAAAATGGACACTGTGTTGATCAATAATGGACAAAACTTTTTCAATGATGGACACAGTGTCCATTAATGGACGCTATTTCAGTCTTTGCGAGCAGGCCGTCATCTCCCAGTACGTCTACCGCGTTCCAGGCGTACACGGAAGTGGTGTTGAAGAACAGCTTCATTTTATGGACTAGTAAGAAAACAGGTCCGTACTCGCTGATTGTAACAAGGATGGTTCAATGTAAACGAAGGCTGTAGATCATTCATCATGGCGTTTTATCACTTTATCATAACAACCCAGATTGAGGTCCGTTTAATCGAGCGTAGCGAACACCGCTGTAGAAGAGTTCCGATCGCTCTTCACGCAAGCAACCATGCGGCATGCCGCAGCCCGTCTTTCATCGTATCATGTCTTGCTCCACACTCTTGATTTGCTCCACATGTGTGATATTTACTTGTATAATTCAAGCGATATATTGTCAGTGGCGGTGCATACTGTAGTCATACTTCAACGGTTAACCTGCAACGCTCTCTCTCTCTCGCTCTGTCTCCCTGTCTGCCTGTCTGTCTCTCTTTCTCTCTCCTCTCCTTTTCTCTCCCTTCGTAATTATCGAATTTCCGGCACTGGGCAGCAAATAGTAATTCGAACACCCTGGAGCAGCTGCGCTTATTATTATGCCATAATGCATACTTCGGTATTTCTCAGTCACCAAAATTCCCCGATACGCGCCCAGTGTGTGTTCACTGTTCAGAGTGTTAGCAAAAGACCCTACGAGTGTATATTCGACCGGCGTTTCGCTCGCATAAAATTTCTGTCGGGATGTTTTGGCCAGTAAAAGGTCGGCCGGCGTTTTGATCATATAAAAAGTTCGGCCGGCAAAAAAATCTGCCGGCACTTCGACAAGGGCCAAGAGGACCTTCGCGTCGGTCGATAAAAATTATTAAGAGTTCCGATCGCTTTGAATGGAAGGATAACAAAATAATGAAAATATGCGTTAAGGAAGAAAAGCTTGGCGCCTACATCCGGTGCAGAGCGCGGTAATTTATGGAAACAAGATTTTAATGAACGGTATAAAGACTGTGCTGGGAAGATAGAAAAATAAGAAAATAGAATACGACAAATTGCAAACGCAAGCGCCAGATTTACACATGGAGCTACTTGGGGAGAAGCAAGACAAAGAACAGAATGAAGAGACTGAGAGCATTATTAACAAGTAGACAGAAATAGGTAAGTCGCAGGACCGATACGTCATCTGGTCTCCCTGTCTGCTTTCATTTGGCATGAATCGTACTGCAGAAATTACAGCCCTGTCGGTCCAAGCCGCTACTGAGCAGCCAGAATGGTGTTGTTTCTCTCCACCTTCCCTGCCTGTCTCCTGGGCGCTCATTTCATGAGATACAAGCATGCAACCGCAGGCTTTGTGGTTCAAGGAAGCAAACGACGCAGGCTGCTTCTTTGAACGCGTATATGTGCAATTGCACGTGCATTCTGCATCTCCTATTCTGTTGAGTCGGGGACTCTGTTCTTTACTCATCCATCATTTTGCGATCGCCTTTTTTTTATTTCAGATTACTAGCGAATTAAATAGATGCTGCTGCCCTTGACTACAGTATGCAACACCATTTTTTGGAAGCAACAAATACAATTTTTTTGCTGGGAAAATTATTACCAGCGCTGGTTTTTAACGACATCAGTACACCGAGAGAGCGCCAAGACCTACGGAAATGCTATTTGATTTGTGGAACTGGAAAAGTGTGACCTGACATTCTTCATGGCGACAGTCAGAAGTTTACTTGGGATGAATTATTACAGCATCTCGCTGCGCTCAGTGCAGATTATCGCTCTTCGTTAACCAAGAGTCGAATTTTTTTTCTGGGCGTTTGAAAATGCGCTTTATTTTTAAAACATCCGAAGTGTACGGAGGGAATGGCGTAGATGTACGGTCACCCGATGGTACACTCCAGCACGGGAACGTCATTGACACTAAGGGCAGCGGGCTGATTGTCGACTTCGGTGGCCGTGAACAGCACTGGAAGTTTGTGGAATATGGAACGGTCTTCCAATGTCTGCCGACGCCGACAGAACCATCATCATATGTTGGTACATCGAACCACAACGATGTCGTTGTGAAAAAACTGAGTACACCTGGTTTTCCTTTCCAAGTGTTGGGGCGCCCGTCTGCCAATGAACCGTGGAGATGGTACTCGGTAAACTTGCTGGTTCCCGGCTTGTTCTGCAACCGCTACGTCGCCATTGAGCTGAAGTGTGGCCCAACCATCTCTCGCGAGGTTATTCCGGCACACCTGTTGCGTGCCGTGCCTTCAGCCAACGAATTAGACCAACGACGCATTCGACCCGGACGTTTTTCTGCGGGACGTTGTTCAATGTTGGGACACTACGCGCCTGTACACGATAACCCGGCTATGGCTCCATTGTGGAATTGTTGGCAGGAGGAACTTAGCCGCAGTGACATTGTGCCTGTCCGTGTAATCAACGACACACTGTTCTATATGCAAATAGTCCGACCGTCTCCTGGCGTTCCTTCCCCTGAATTTTTTGTAAGCCCGGCATTATGCATGTAACGTTTACTGAGTTTACTGGACTAAGTTTGATAATAATTATTATATGATATGCTAATCTGCTCATTGCCTGGTGGTAATACAGATACGTTCGGTTTTTGAACTGTAATTACTGTATAGCCTGGGCTCGATTCCCAGATGAGTAACTTTTATCTCATGAAATCAAACCAAAAAAAATATAAAATTTTCAAAATACCCAAAAATATTTTCCAATAGCTTTAAAAATCTCACTGTTGGAGTTTGGCTACTGTTGTTCGATAATAATGATAATAATAATAAGTAAGAGGAAGTTAATAGCGTAATATGTACGTATACGTGCTCGGCACTGCTCCAGCCATCCCGCAGTTTCGCGTCAGAACTGCACACTGCGCCTATGCGTGTGATAAATACGCAATGCGCTGCCTCCAGTTAACGGCTGCCCAAGTAATAATACTTCTATTGACATTTATTATAAACATTTAAAAGCAAAAATCTGTTTCTTGTCCCGGGTATGCGCTACTGACTTCTCCTATATTGCAATCTGCTGCAAAATACATATACTGCAGTTTTGTTTTCGAGATTTTTCTTGTGACTTTACTGATCTTACATTACCGTTTTACTATCTAACACTAAAATTTGTAAATTTCGGTCGGCGGTTAAAGAAATTTAACACTTGCATTGGGATATGCTTTATACGGAGCTGATCTAAACGAAGTTAATTTTTTCTTGGGTAGCCATTTTCTTTGTCGCGAGGCTTAACCGTGCAACAGACGAAGTCAGTGGTTTCTATTGCAATAGAGTTAGTGCAAATCAATCTGATGTTAATGTTACCGCTTCCGGACTCCCCTGGGGGCACTTGAGCCCCGGCTGCTGGGGGGCTGGTGCTCTCGGTGATTGGCTGTGAGCGGTGACCGCGGGTCAGCGGAAAGCGGGCCGACCGGGGTCGGCGGAAGAGAGCGACCAGTGCCCTGCGCAACCGAAGGCCCCTTTATTGAGCAAGTGCGAACTAACAGCAGAAGAAAACAGCAGGGTGTGGCGGGTGGTAAAAGAACAGAGATCACTCGCGCGCACACGATATCGAAGACAGCAATGAGAACTGCAGAACCATGCAATGCCAGCACACGAACACTGCCAAGTGCAAACAACATGCCCGTGCATGACGGTGGCCGCTTTGATCTAAGCACCACGGCGACGCGCAGCGCCACCAACATGTAGAATAGAATATACATAGCGACAGCGCAATATTGGTATGCAACAGCTTTATATTATCTGTAAAAGTGGCCAAACTCCAAAGTAATGAGCATCCCACGCAGATGGACGAGAGCCAAAACTTAACAAACGTTGTTTAGCAGAACACTGCCGAAGGGCATAACTGATTAAATATTAAAGGAGAGAAGCAGTTGTCTGCAGAGCTGCGCATCTACTTTTTTCATCGTAGGTATGCAGCTTGGCAAACGCTAGAGAAGATTTGAAAAAGCGCCTTTCCGATGGTTGGACTTTTCGGGTCACGCGTTGGTTGCCGCTGATTGAAGCTATGGAAGAAACCATGCATGATCTCGCAATTGAAAAAGATCCAGAAGATTTTAAGCTTTTGTCCTTAAACATCCTCGAACAAGTCTTCCAGTTTTTGGACACTGTCACCCACACGCAATACCGTCGTGTGTGCGCTTTGTGGAATTCTTTAATAAATCAGGATGAGCACTCCAATGAAATTCGCGTATCGTTTGCGTCCTGTGCTACGAAAAACGCAATAAATAAAGCAGCTGCTATGGTCGGTCAGTGCCTGTGCAAACTCATCACGGTGACGACGGAACGCATTATTATAGGGAATGCCTGTTATGCTGATTTAGACTACTGTCTGCGATTGATCAGCGCTATTGAAAAAAGCCTGCCACAAATGCCGGGGAAGAGGTTGGTGGTGGTGATTATTAGCAGATTCGTGTGGACTAAAATGACGACCTTTGGTGAGGAAATTGCCAATCTAAGCTATGCTTGCGCAAATGCTGCTGATGCGATCGACCGTCTCATCTGGAAAAACTTTGCATTTTCGGCATTGTATCCAAACAATCTAAACGATCAGGTCTACAGTGGTGTCCTTAGTCTGCAGTCGTTCAATCTACGGTGTGATTTGTGGAACCTGTTGGAAGGAGGTGTTGCGGCTTCGAGCATTGACACGGGTGTCCTTTCTGCTTGGACTCGGAAGGTCGCCGACAAGAAGGAGAGTTCTAACATTGCCCGTATCAAAAAGGTAATATTAACACGGAGGTATTTTTCAAAAAAATTTATAAAACAAACCACCATTTCCTTGGGTTGTACTTACGTTTGTCAGCACGAATGTGAAGGATTTCACCTGGTTCAGTATGCTTAGCCGATTGTCGCTCGCTTATTTTTACTGCCGTTGACCAATTCTGAATTTAATTTTTGCAGATCTTAGACAATTTGCAGTGCAGTGATCCACGGATTCCACAGAATCAACGACAATTCAACTGGACTTTATATCCAGGAATGTACTTGGACGTGTCGACGCTGAGTAAACTGACGCTAACCGCCTTGAACAGCATGATGATTGAATTGCAACCCTCAGAGCAGCAAGCAGCGGACCAGGAGAGATCAGAGCCTGAAACGGCCAGCGGGTTTACGGTCAACTTCCGGTTTCCGTGAAGGTTGTCACTCAATGACTCAGTAAAAATACCTTATAAGGTGTGACTGCTTTGCTTGGATAGGACGGATTACGCGTTGCATTTATACAATCTTAAGTATTTTTTGAATATTTCTAGAGAAGGTCACTCGGGGGACTGAGGTATTTCATTTCGTTGTTACGAGGCTCGTAACTGTTGTTAGCGCAACGTTGCATGCAGATAAAGTGCCCGATATCTCGTCTGTTATAAACCAGACGTGTTCCCAACCGTTTGCCTGTATTTTTTGGCCCGACAAATTCCTTACCATCCCATAAACCAATAGATTTAACAAGTTTAATTTCTGAGTTTGTACGAAAAAACGAGTCGCAAGGTTGCGGGGTAAGAACAAAGTTTCCTTTCGGTCTGTGGCGGATCGATCCCATCAAATACTTCTACGCTACGAATACAGATACAATGCTTTACCGATAATAAGCTTTATCACCATAAAATACTATATCCAACAACCTTTCAGTCGAAATTCGTCGACCGTCACTTCACCAAACCGACGGGTTGTTGTCCCGTCACGACACTCGAACTAATGTTTTGTTAAGCTTCTCTGGTTTTTTTACTTTCTCAGGTTCTTTAGAGTACCCTAGGGTTTCATCCCTGGCCTCATGGCGGCACACTTAGTGCGCCCGATATAGTGTCGGTTAACAAAGTGTAAGTCTACGAAATTTCGCGAGCCATTATTGTCAACATATAAATATGTATAAGTTAATAACAAAAATCAAGTAAATATTTTTTTCGAAATGGCTGTGCGCCCCGTGTGGCCGGGCGCACAGAATTTGGCTTTGCGCCCCGAATGCTTGGGCAGAGAAAAATATCAAAATTTTCATGTTTCTCTGGCAGTTAATTGTTTTTCCTTAATTTTATTTTGTTCGATTAACCACTAATGTCGAAGAAGAGAAGAAGTTGAGAGGGGCCTGCAAATCTGAGGACACTTAAGAGATACGCTTTCGTTTAGTTAATCGCCTTTTTATCAGCTGATTTATTGAAAAAATTTCCAAAACTTCACCGAATCAATCTGACAGAAGTGGCATGATCCGTACAACGTTTCGTTTCTGGCACCAGTGAACTGTTTCGTACGCATGTTGCGTTTCGATAGGGAACTGTATAATAACTGTGGTACTGCGGTATTTCTGCAGAAACACAGAAACATCGGAAAAACAGAGACATCCGCGGCTATTATTTCTACAGAAACACAGAAACAGCGACATTTTTATAGGGGAACTGCTGTATTTCTGAAGAAACACAGAAACAGCGATATTTTATATAAAAACTGCTGTATTTCTACAGAAACACAGAAACAGCGATATTTTATATAGAAACTGCTGTATTTCTACAGAAACACAGAAACAGCGACATTATAATATATGTGAACTGCTGTATTCTTACAGAAACACAGAAACAGCGACATTTTATACTGGTACTGCTGTATTCTTACCGAAACACAGAAACAGCGACATTTTATATGTGAACTGCTGTATTCTTACAGAAACACAGAAACAGCGACATTTTATATGGGAACAGCTGTAGTCTTTGCAGAAACACAGAAACAGCGACATTTTATACTGGTACTGCTGTATTCTTACCGAAACACAGAAACAGCGACATTTTATATGTGAACTGCTGTATTCTTACAGAAACACAGAAACAGCGACATTTTATTTGGGAACTGCTGTAGTCTTTGCAGAAACACAGAAACAGCGACATTTTATACTGGTACTGCTGTATTCTTACCAAAATACAGAAACAGCGACATTATATAATGGGTGCTGCTGTATTCGTACAGAAACAGCGACATTTTATATCGTCTTACAGAAACACAGAAACAGCGACATGTTCTATGGGAACTGCTCTATTTCTACAGAAACACAGAAACAGCGACGTTTTATATGCGAACTGCTCGATTTCTACAGAAACACAGAAACAGCGACATTTTCTATGGGAACTGCTCGATTTCTAAAGAAACACAAAAACAGCGACATTTTGTATGGGAACTCCTGTATTTCTACAGAAACACAGAAACGGCGACTTCCTTGAGCTAAACCACCATATCATTGCACCAGAAAATACACAAAAACCTCATATGTAGGTATGATTAAATGCGACAATAACTGTTGACAGAGTGGCCTAAACCGATGCAGTGCCAATGGAACAGGGGAGAAGTTGCTGCCGAATTGCTGCCGTTTCACTCTGCTGCTGACGTAATGCAGGGTTTGCAGTTCCATTTTGTCTTGTCGAGCTTGCTTTTTGATCGCCGCGGAATAACACAATGAATGTGGAAAACCTTTCCGCAGTTTACTCACGTAACCGATTCCTTCTGGTTTGTGGCATCTGTGTTGCAAGTGCAGCAAATCTGAAAATGTTTAATTTGATTATTAAAAATATGTTTAACAATACTGTATTAGAAAATAGTCAGATACGTCAAAACAACAAGTGAATTCTGTTTTTACTTACAGCACTATGCGTAACAACGTCTGGCTTGAAGGCTTTCTTTTTCACAGTCTGCTTACCGCAGGCTTCCGCATTATTTGGTACAACTGGTGGAACATCTGTAAAAAAATATTATGTAATTATTCGAAAGTCTATTCATTACGATAATCACTTTTTAATCACCAAAATCGAGTTTGCGCCTGTGGGTGTCTGTTGGTATGCCGTCGCTCAATACCGGTTTCGGTAACGGTTGCCCTGCCCAGTAACTACTGCCTCCAGTCCGTTGGCCGCATGACTTTGCTGCTTCAGGATTTTGTTCTGGCCAAGGGGTCAATAACACATTTGCTAGTTATGATTTTTAATCGAAATTTGCTGAATTTAATGGATTACCTTCGGAAGTTGCCGGTGATGGTAATGTCGCTTTATCTGGTGCCAGCGCGGCAGTGGTCAAAGCGTCCTCTTCCACGATCTCAGCGTTAACAACTTTTTCCTCGACATCTACAGCTAAAATTCTTATAATGAACCTTATCTCGCATGCCAGATATTATTCACACACCTTTTTCGATGTCTCCTCCCAAATGCTGCAGTAAATCGGCAGATATGTATCCAACCGGCACTGCCATAGCCTTCTGGGTCCCAGATTCGCCCATAAAGCGGGCATCTTTGGAAACACTTGCACCTGGTATGGCTCGGACAACGTCACGGATGCCATTAAGAAAGCTCACTTCTCCGCCCTGGGATAAGATCAGCTTTTCAGCTTCGCGGTCACGGAAGTACACCAGTTTCTTATCCTTTGACAGCTTAACATATCTCCCAATCTGTAAACAGAAGCAAAAACTAGCCGTAACAACACATGGCAACTTCATGGTATAAGAACTAATTTATGTAGCTTATATAATTATAATGTGTCTGGCCTAAAAGGTCAACAGAAGTTAATTACTACTAATATTTTACTAATGATATCAAGCCTACAGTTTCCGCCGGTTACAAATTTGTTGTGTGTAATAAACTCTGCGTGTTCAACAGGGTACCTGGCCGGGATCTAATGCCGAAACTGCCGTAGATAGCACTGTCCCAAACGAGGCGAGCGATTTTGGTCGCTTTGTTGGCGTAGAAACTTGCGTTGGAATTTCCAAGTCGCGTCGCTTTGGTAGTGCTGGCGTTTGCCAAGTCGATGCGGTTTTGCACATGGCTGACATTACGTATCCATCAAGGTCACTTGGCACTATGCCGGTTTTACCGATTATTGCCAGTGCCTGTATAAAAAAAATTAGGTGACGCTTTATTGGCTTAAAATTAGAAAATCTGCACCTTTTTTGTAAACGCGTATAACAGGGCGATATGGCCGGCAATTCGCGATCGCGATTCCCGTAATCCGTACTTCTCCAGATGGGCCTCAATTTGTTCTTGAAGCTTATCGGAAAGTCTGCATATCTCCAAAAAATCGTCGTCATCCAGCTCAAGAAAACGTGGCAAAAGATGTGAAAGCGTGTTTGCCAGATCAGGCACTTCAACACGCTGCACAGCAGTGAGCTGGACAGCGACGGGAAACGATATTAACGCCAACCGCGACATCACGCGCATTCTGAAACGTAATTTGTGTTTGCATAGCTGAATCGTTTTCCGAGATGGTAAAGTTGTAATTACAACGTGTTAATGGAAGTAAAAATGAACGTAATCTCATGTAATCATAAAACGATTCAAACACTTACCAAGATTTACCAGACGTTTACCGAAAGAGCCGCGAATCGGCGTCCACATTTAATTTGCTTAGACATATTTTCTTAATTTCGCAAGAATGCTTACCGTCCTGTCGCCCTTATTTTTGCCAGCATATCTTCGTTACAAGATACAATTGCCATGCAGTGTGGAACAAGCCGCTCCCCGCGTTTGCTTAATGGCTTGGCTTCAAAGGTCTCTTCAACCAAATGCTGGACAACTTCTACGTCAGATGGGTCATGGAGTATCACTGGCAGATTTTGTTTAGCGAAAACTTCTTCTCTGAGCATGGATGGCGTGATGGATTTATACTCCAGAATATCATGGGCATTTGGAGCAATAATCCTTCCCGCCATGCTGGTACATAGTGACTTTCCCGTACCAGTTACTCCTTCGCATACGATTGTTGGACACGCCTTGAGTTTCTCTCGAACTTTTTCCGAATGCAAACCCATCAGCACAGCTCCTGACCATACCAACGCTCATTGACTGTTTTTATGAGTCATAGCATTATAGCTGTGTACGTATAGCAGGGTTTCTTTTACATGTTATTTGTTTATTACAATAATTACTAGATATGCGAAATAGCTGCTCCATTACAATATTTAAAACCAAATGTTTATTATTTTTTTCTGAACTGAATCAAGTGTACACTTTAAAAAAGGGCGTTGGTTAATGTCACTAGACCGCACTACAAAACAGGTAATCAATCGACTTCCGGTCGAATGCACAATAATACGCTAAAAACACTACTTAAGCATTTCAAATTAGGTGGTAGCGAAAAAATTAGTACAAATTGTTCGCACTTAAAATGCTAGATGAAAAAACTAATTTAATAATGATTATTGCAGAAATGCTGTAGTAGTGGATGCGCGCAATAGTGCGCTGTAGTAACAAGTACTAACAACAGCATTTTGTAGTGCGATGGGGTGGCATTAGCGATTCCTTTAAAAATATATGTTGTACCTGTGACAAGTCCCATCGACAACATAGTTTCCTTAGGCAAGATTTGGCTTAAAGAGAGAAATGGGCATCCGTTCAGGTATCCAGTTTTTGGAAGGCTGAGCCGCGGTTACTTTTTCATTGTTCGAGGTTCTGGAATAATCGATTCTTTCGCTCCTATATTCCGGTGGGTCTATAAAGCGCTTAATTTTGCTTTATTTTGGATGTGTGCAGCCTTTTACTTTGGCTAACATAAGTGTACGTATAAAAAAATCATCTTTTAAACTAATGTACTGTTTTATACTAATTTTGTGTATTTGTTTCGCTAGAGCTGAAAGCCTTGGTCAGGTTTACTTGATTTTTGTCGTTTGGCTGTACCAACGCCTGCAGGAGATTCCACAGTCAGAGTGGGGACGATTTGTTGTGGCATACGATAATATGTGCCAGCTTAATCGCCTGAAGGCAAGCAGAGAACCGCTGCCACTTCCGGAGCCGTACTGCTGGATGTGGAAAGATGTGCGTAAGGTGATAGACGGCCTGCATATAGCCAATCATAAAAATCCGTCTTGCCGCCAGTTGTATGATTCCAAAGCTCTTAAAACGGAAGGGGAGCCAGATTTGTGTATTAACACCATGGCTGCAGAGCAGACCTTTAGCTGGTTAGTGAAATATAAAAAACAACTTAATTCGATGACTCGTGATCACCAAATCTTTTTTATTAATCGGCTAATTGTTCACCGGAACCGCTATATTATGTACTGCCTGAAAACAAAACGTAGAGTTGTGGGGCCTGGTCCCCGAACGTTCACTGAGCGCCGATATTTGTAACACCGGTATTTCAGTTGTGTTTACCTTAAAGCGCTTAAAGACTCCTTGGCTTAAACATAAAGCGTCTCGAATTCTTTTGATCACCTGTTTTGACTTTTTAAATGCTACTGGCAATTTTTAATGTATCATTCATGTTTTGTATGAACCTTCAAAAGACCTGGCTTTGGTCTACATTGTCTTGTTACTGTGGTGGCTGGACCGAAATATTGAGAATAATGAGCTGAAACACAAAAAGTTATTGAGGTAGTCGGAACTCTGACCTTCAACTTAATTAAGATTCACAAACTAACACCTGTTTCCGTTATATGCCGCGCTTACCTTTCTGCCATTCAGAGTCTTGCTTAATTTTCTTGTCATCAACACGTCACGAAATGTCAAAGTATAAATGAACAGACCAATCCGCGATTGCGCACTCTTTTGCAGTCGAGCGAACAGACATATAACTCTGACCGCGGAAAATATGAGGTTCACCGAAAAATAGATATTGTACTACACAAATATAAAATGTCGCTGTTTCTGCGTTTCTGTAAGAATGCAGCAATAACGATATAAAATGTCGCTGTTTCTGTGTTTCTGTAAGAATACAGCAGTACCAGTATAAAATGTCGCTGTTTCTGTGTTGCTGTAAGACTTCAGCAGTTCCCAAATAAAATGTCGCTGTTTCTGTGTTTCGGTAAGAATGCAGCAGTACCAGTATAAAATGTCGCTGTTTCTGTGTTTCTGTAAGATTACAGCAGTTCCCAAATAAAATGTCGCTGTTTCTGTGTTTCGGTAAGAATACAGCAGTTCACATATAAAATGTCGCTGTTTCTGTGTTTCTGTAAGACTAGAGCAGTTCCCAAATAAAATGTCGCTGTTTCTGTGTTTCGGTAAGAATACAGCATACCAGTATAAAATGTCGCTGTTTCTGTGTTTCTGTAAGAATACAGCAGTACCAGTATAAAATGTCGCTGTTTCTGTGTTTCTGTAAGAATACAGCAGTTCACATATAAAATGTCGCTGTTTCTATGTTTCGGTTAGAATACAGCAGTTCCTATATAAAATGTCGCTGTTTCTGTGTTTCTCTAAGGATGCAGCAGTTCCTATATAAAATGTCACTGTTTCTGTGTTTCTCTAAGAATACAGCAGTTCCCATATAAAATGTCGCTGTTTCTGTGTTTCTGTAGAATTACGGCATTTTATATATAAAATGTTGCGGTTTCTGTGTTTCTGTTTAAATAGAACAGCCATCAATAGTGATCATGCTTTAAATGTTGCTGTTTCGGTGTTTCTTCAGACATACAGCTGGCGCCGTCATACTTATTGAAATGTTGCCGTTTCTGCGTTTCTGTTATAGAGTCGCAGCTGCTGCCATAATAACGATATTGTTGCTTTTTCGGTAGTCCAGTAAAGATACATGGCTCCAATACAGTTTGTTACTGTTTCTGTGTTTCTGTTGAATACATTAAAATTGTTTCGTGCGTGACGAAACAGTGTACCGATCGTGCCATATCTACAATCTGATCCTGATTTTCAGTAGTTTTACAGTAAGCAAATAAGCAACACTGGTTTGTCCGTCATGTGCGTATAGGCCATCTAGAACGACACGGAAGTCTACTGGATTACTATGCACAAGACCATAGTAATCGCTAATAAATTACAGATTGAGTCATAGGCTGTCCTCTGTTCATGCGCACAATAAAGTTAGCAGCTTTCCCACTGCCTCTCCAGATTTTTTGGAAAGCGCCTGTTGCCTAAAGTCTGGACGCATTTTGGTATATGACATCATCAAACAGTATAGCGTATTCTACAACACGACAGGAAAATACATAAAAGAAGCCAAACAATGTAAAAAGCGTAAGAAAATTAGAAAATCGCCGATATTTCTACGCCCGGAAATTCGGGGCGCAAAGCCAAATTCTGTGCGCCCGGACACCGGGGCGCATAGCTAAATTCTAAGCGCCCGGTTTGTCGGGGCGCATAGCAGTCACCTATTTTTTTACCATGTTCGCAGTAAGGCGAATGGACTAGGTTGTTTTAAGCATGCCGGAACGGTCATCGCGCGAGCATGTGCCATGCAGGTAAACAGTGCTCAGTATTCTCTTCCCACGGCTAAACTTAGGTATATTCTGTTGAACGGCTTCTTTTTAATTTGGAAATATTTGCAGTAAGCGTTATGGGACCGAACTTGAACTATGCGCTAACATTAGCCCGGTCTCTTGTTTAATCGAAATTCCTGATTTATTCAGTACTGTATACCAAAGTAAAATGATGGTTACTAGAGAACGGGAGACAGATGTACGAATTGACTGTTCTTTGTTACGACAGACGTGGGCAACTTTGGCTAGCACATTATCAGTTTTCGCGGAGTCATCTCGGAATTTCGAAACGCCGACTGGAATTGAGGTGCGACCAACACTACCCAGTTCTGTATGTTTTAGCCCATTTGACGATAAAGAGCTGAGCAATGGTAACCTTAAAGTTCCGCTGACCGGTAGAAAAGTCAACTAAGATCCTGACCATTGTTCCTTCGGAAAGTAATTCAAAAATGTTGATAACAAAGTCATCCCAACTACGGCGCTTCGCAGATAATTGTCGGCACCGAAATTTGTGAGGAACGATTAAATGAAAAGGGTCGCTAACACCAACGAAAACCAACGATAATGGTCATGAAATCCGGCAGATTATTAAACGAAATAAACGGTGGGTTGTCGTGGTTTCCATTCTGAAAACACCACTGAAATAGAAAAAATATTATATAGCAAGAAATACAGTAATTTATACTGACTGCACCACAAATTAGTTGTGTGTTGACCGTGTCGTGGTCACAAGCACGCCGCATCGTGCATGAGTCTATAGCCGTCGATAAGGACATTTATACGCTCTTTGGCCACAATGGGCCACCAAACTGGCTTTGGCACTCCCAGTTATCCGTTCGGCAACTAATCATTGCATCCTGTAAGCGCAGACCGTTTTATTGCCAGAATTTCATTAGCTAAAGGGAAAAACTATTCCATCAGCTAGTAAAGAGAAAAACTTTTTGCAATTACACCGCACGTATTGTCTTGTTGCAATGACAGTAATATCAATGTGCCCGGTGAAAACCTCAACTATAACAGGAAAGCGAGGATTCAAAGAACGGTGAAAAGTGGAGACGTTTTTCAAAGCTTTCGTAAAAAGCCGATTGACCTGCCGAACTGGGCGGTGATAACTGGTCCGAGAAGTAAAAGTCTCTGGATTTCTTTATTATAGAATTTTCCTAGAGGTTGTCCAAAAGTAAAACAAGAAAGTAAGAAGCTAAACAAGAAAGCTAAACTAAACAAGAAAGCTAAACAGCTAAACAAGAAAGTAATTTTAAAACAAGAAACAAGCTAAACAAGAAACAAACAGCTACACAAGAAAGTAATTTTACGAAGGAAGTGGTTTCTGTTCGTCAAAAGCTTGCATTTTTGAAAGGATTCTAGACAGTAACCCTATTACTCTAGTTCACTACGCCCCCGTATTACCACTTTTAAGTTTAAACCGGTCTTCTCGGCTTACTTCCAGACCGCTCGGTGTGCTGTAGTTTCATTGTTTGCTTGGGCGAAGTCATCCCGAATACTGGGCACAACATCCTGAAGAAAATGACCTCCTTTAACGAAGCACTCCGCGAAGGCACTTACGAATTCAACGGGGTGGACGGCGGTAGCGCACAGCGTGCCCATAAGAATATCGCTCTGGGCCCCGTGCCACTTATATCTGGGATTATTGTTTCCGGTGCGACACCACAACTCAAAAGGGGGCTTATTTATTTCTCATTGAACACAACCGCAAGGGAAAAACAACCTCCAAACCCCCAGAAAGAGCAGACACAAATGAGGTAAAACAGGATTGGGTAAGGATTATTGAAGGGCGTCGCGAATGGCGTGGCAGAACTCCAGCCGGAATTGGTGGTCCCGTTGAATATACCGCTGGTAGCAATCGCTGCGCCAATGTCCTTGGGCCTTCAGGGATTCGGGTGGAATCCCCACGGAGGCTGCATATGTTGCGGCGCCGCTGCGTAGCGAATGGGCGGATACGCGGGAGGATGGAATGCCGGCATAGGAGGCGGCGGCGGATAATAACTTGTTGTATAGGCTAGAACACATTGGCAACAAATGGTCGGCATCAATGTACGAGAATAGCGCGTCTTGCGGCTGTATCTCAACTGAGTTTAACAGCTTTCCCAGCGCCCTTACAGGGCACAAAGGGTTTTTCTTATCGAGTTTGAGGACTGGTACAGTTATCGTTTTCTGCTGAAAACGGTCAGTCTTTAGAACCCGAACCGACAGCAAGGCGCTATCCTGCGTAAACTGCACGTCGCCTGCGAGAAGGTGACAACCCACATCGCTCTTGAATAAATTTGCGCTGCGCAGTAGGGAGAAAAATCCAACCACCGTAGCTGTCCAGAAACAGCAGCGGTACTTTTTCTCCATCAAACCCAAACTACCGTGGATTTTTAATAAATCCGCTGGCATAAGCGGATCCCGCTTATTCGGTAGCTCAGTTCGAATGCGCTGCAAGCCGGTCAAAGCCTGCTTTATCAAAAAATGATTTAAATCCGGAGGAGGAAAATTATTTAGCGTATGAAATGAACTTGAACTAGAAACATAATTTTTTACTGTTGCAAACTCTAATGTTTTTGATAAATGAGCAACGTAAAGAGCAACAGTCTCCTCTTCAGCAGGAAGAGCGCGCAACTTGTACCGCTCGCAAAAGGTCACGAACGTTCTCCATTGGGAAGAACGTGTTTTCGAGGTGGTAGCCGCCATTGACTTAAACCGAAGCTCGGACAGCTCACGGCGCAGTTGGAAGACTGCAACAGGGACAAGACGGTAAATTGGGGCCGGGAAAATTAAACTTATAATATTCGAAAAAACGTGAGGCATGTTGCGGGGTCTCTGTTAATCTGCTCAGGGCATCCGCCAACACATTCTTAACTCCAGCCGAGTGTGTAGCGACCACTCGGAAGTTGTGAGCATTGCTTGCGGCAAATACGAGCTTAAGCCATTTCAACGCCTCTACATTTTTAGTTGTGCCTCTGTTCAGAAATGGCACGGTTTGCGTGTTATCTGAGAGAACGACAACTTTGGTGCCTTCAAAATTGGAAGCAAAAACTATGAGCGGAATACACGCGGCTATCAGCTCTAAAAAGTTGATATTGCGTTCTAGCGATGCGTGCACGTATGGCGGTAACAGCCAATTTTGCTCAAAACCAGTAGGCTTATCCGAGCTTGTTGACCGCCAAGTGCCGGCAAGCCAGCTGCCCTCCACTACCGCACCAAATCCTGAAAAGGATGCGTCAGTACAGACAGTAATAACTGTCCGAGGTGCACCCAGCGGGCACGGACAGAGACCGTTGAAGCCGGCAGCGAAACTAATCCACCAAGACAGCTCAAAGCGTAAAAGTTTGTTAACCTTTACTTTATGCCACGGCTTATCAATGGTGCACAAACAATCAATAAAGATTCTAGTGAAAGTGCGGGCGCCGTAAACCGCCTTGGCGGCAAACGCGCCAAATACGCTGAGTATTCGCCGATTAATCGCTTATATACGGGTGGCTGCCCAGTGGGCATCTACGAATCAGGTCGCATCGCTACCAGAGAGAGAGCTTCTAACCGCTAGACACTTAACAGCATCGATACAGATTACAAACATGGATTCATCAAGACACGCTGCAACAGGCGTCAGCACCTGTGCACAATAATACTAAGATTATCGCCATAATCTATCCCATTATCACGAACAAACGCGTGGCTGGAGCAGCGTGTAAGCAGTTCTCCAACGCAGTGTCCACTTTCGTTGGGAAATGCATTTGACAATGGACAGAGGTATTCAAAGAAAAAAATTAGGAGGGCGTGCCTTCGTGCTTAGCGTTTTAACCGCGCCCGGAAAAGTGGACGACATCGTGTTTACAACTTTTAATAGCTAAGTGTGTATGTTACCTTTATGATACATTGATACGCAGATAGTCGAAACGGTGATCTTCTGCACAAGCTGCCCTGCGGATCCAGGCAGCAAGATGCGCCAGGACGACGGTTGAAACCGCTAAATTTGCTTCTAGCATCTTCCATAAATCAATCCGCAGAGTGTACGACTCCAGATACAGCACACCAAAGGAGATGTCTTCCTCCAAATCATGCGCGTAGACTGCAGAAAATTTACAGTTTTCCAGATGAGAGTGTCGATCACCAGAGCAACATCAGCGAAAGCGTTGCTGATGCTGACCGTCTCGCGGCCAAAATCTTCACCCATCTTCCATACCAGTCTGTTGACAATGACCACCAACTTCTTGCCAGGAGGAGGCGGCAGAGCGATGGAACAGCATTCGAAATAATAATTCGTTCTGTTGTCGCGGTTATGCATTTCCACAGAGTCTGACCGACGATTGCAGTCGTATTATTGACTTCCAGCTTCGTGTGGCCGATGGCGAAAGAAACTCGAATTTCTTTTGGAGTTTTTCCGGATGTAAAAGGGAATTCCACAATGTGTTTACCTGGCGGTATTGTACGTAGTATACGTTGTACAGACACTGGAAGATTTCTTCAAGGATATTCAATGCCAACATGGACAGCGACCTATCGCCAGCTGCATCCAGAAATTCTTGTTGTATAGCGAGACCAGTAAATATGTGTTCCACGTCATCGGTTGGGGGCGGCAGCCAGTGCGCACCGGAAAATGTCCAGCCATCAGAAAAGCGCTTTTCCATATCTTTCGAGCGTGTGTCAAAGAGCGCAACTGAAATGGTAAGGCCTCAATGGAAATTTATAAAAAGAATTCTTACTGACTGCGAACTTCGTTCCAATGTTTAGAGGTGCTACATAAGTTGTCTTTCTGAACTTCTGCAAGAAATGTCTGTTTCTTTCGTGTACACAGTGTAAACTGCAATAAACTGATACATACTCTAAGGCTGTAATACTGGCATATACCGACACATATATACCGATACATATCCGAGTCCGCCATTCATAAATTTAACAATAAATCAGCAGTTGATAATCCAACAGGAGTACATTCAAAGCGCATAAACGGCCACCGTGGGGCTCTAGCACAGAAGAAATTTTTGCGCATAAGGCGTTAAGCGAAGCATGCACTTCTTTTGATCTACGTTGAAACAACACTGAGCTCTATCGCCTCACTATATACAGGTATGCGCATTGTGTAACAGGAAATGAACAGAGCATACGCACAACGCCACTACCCAACAATATGTTATTCACCGGTAAAGGGCAACGGTAGCTGTCCCGTTGCCCATAAGTATGACCACTGACATTAACAACGTCTAACTCGAAGCTCACCAGTAAATCAGGGGAAGTGGCAACCGACTTTTTTTGATATAGTAAAGCGTGTCGTTTAACAGATATAAAGGTACAATTTGCAAGCCGAACAGCTCCTCCCGCCAACAATTCCACAAGTGGTGATAACCGGATCTTGATGTACAGGTCCGTAGTGACCCGACAAAGGATACCGTCCAGTCGACAAATGCTCGGAATGAATGCACCGCTTCCTCAAGTCGTCGGCTGAAGGTACGGTACGTAAGAGATCGACAGGGATGACCTCTGGATGAATGGTTGAACCGCACTGGAGCTCCACTAAGGCGTAGCGGTTGCAGAACAAACCACGAATAAATAAGTTGACGGAGTACCACTTCCAAGGTTGACCGGCACATGGGCGCCCCAAAACTTGCAACCAGGAGCTGGGATCCAATACACGGGCAACGAGGTTCTCATCTTTCGTAGATGATTGCCCTGTCGATGTCAAGCATTCAAAGATCTCTCCATATTTCACAAATTGTGAACGCTGTTCATGGCAATCGAAGTCGATAACCAGACCGTTTTCCATGATTTCAGTAACATTTCCCTGCTGGAGTGCGTCATCGGGTAGCTGTACGTCTACGCTGTTCCCTCCATATATTCCGGATGTTTTAAAGATAAAGCGCATTCTCAGAAAATGATCGAAAAAACTTGCAAAACGAAACTATAAGTAGTTGATAATTTAACACTCCAGGCAGATGTACGACAACAGCATGCAGTTACGTCAAAGCTCATATTAAAAATAAAAGCCGCCTCTGAAGAATATTCTCACAAGCTCAAAACAGACTAGCGCAATTTAATATCGGTTACAGTAAAGTGAGTAAACTGAATGCCTTAGCGATGCAGAAGTGCAGTGCCGTTATGCTCGCTCGTCGTGGTTCGAGAAAGTAACCCACATAGGCACGCCGTACGTGTACAATGATGCTCATATGGACACCAACAAAGAAAAATCACTGGAACGAACGAATGTCGGTAACGAACGAACAACGAACTGTGTCAGTAGCTGTGCTCAAACGGGACCCGGATCCCACTTGCACACAATATGCACTTGTTCCGGAAATGGGTCTCCGTAGATGGTGAATCCTTAATCCTGGCGTAACTACAGACAGGCACGGCCAGTACTCAATTCCGGAAAAATGCTCGTACTTACAGCTAGTGCGCATTCGGTGCAATGCTGGCGCTTTAAACGAAGACCATCCTTTTGAGATGAGAAAATCTTCAGTCTTACTTTGTCTTCAGTTAAAGTGATTACTTCAGTTATTTGTTTATTTTTATATTTATTTCATTTTATTTAAATTCTGCATTTATTACAGTTCCGTACCGGTATTTGGCGTATCACAGCTTGGTCAAGCGTGGCTTACTAATGACCAGAAACCACATAAAAGGGACACAACTGCACCAGTGTTTGCAATGTCTTATAACTTTAATCGGTTGTTTGTGCCTTCGCAAGCGAATAATAAATATTAAAAGTTATTATGCCGCCATACAGATATTGTAAACGGAATTAAGAATTTCGCTAATGCCGAATAGTTAGTTATTGGAGTTAACTTCTCTCGACTACAACAGGCTTTGGTTAGGGCACTATTGGTTTTCGCGGAGTTAGCTCGGATTGCCAAAAGCACAAAACTGGATACGAGTGCGAATGCGACCAGCATTACTCGGGTTTATACGCTATAACTGAATTGATGCTATGGAGTCGAGCAAAACTCAGCAGAAGTAGCGTTACAGTTTCGCTAACAGCAATTCCAAAAACTAACAGCAGCTTAGCCAACTATGCATGGAGCTTCGCAACTACATAAATAGCGGTAAGGAAAATTGAGAAAAATTATCACAGAAAGGGGCCACTAACTTTAATGAATCGATGGTGATGATGGTATTGCATCTTGCATATGGCTTAATGAAATAAACGGTATAGATACTGTACTGTGTCGTAGTTTGAATTTCTGAAAGGCATGACTGGAGTATGAAAATACTGAAAATAAGGAAATAACAAGAATCCATTTTATTCACCACGAGTTTATCGCAAAAATCAATTGCTTATTGAGTTTGATGGTGTTGTGGTTACAAGCAAGCCGCGTCGTGCATGAGTTTATGACCTTTGATGAGGACATCTACCGGTTTCTGGCCACAAGACGCTACCCAGCTGGTTTTGACACTTCCGTTTACCTCGGCAAACAATCGAGATGTCCTGTAAATTGCAGGATGCTTTATTGTCAGGACATCGGCAGCTGTAGTCCACATGAAAAACCATTCGCAGTTGCATCACGGGCAACCTTATCTCAGTGGCAGTTACAATAAACTTCCTTCGAAATTCCAACAATAATAAGAAAGCGAGGATTTTTAAAACGGAAAAGGCAGTTTCAGATATTTAAGTTAAAAACCGTTTATGCCGCCACGTTAGTCGGTTATCAGTGGTTTGAGAGGTGAAAGTCTCTGAAATTTTTTTTTGTTTACTTATAAAATTTTCAACATAGAGGTAACCCGAAAGGTAAAAATACTAGTAGTTAAACAAAAATTACTTTTTACGATGGAAATGGCTCATGTGGGTTACGAGCTTTTCTTGTCAGGAGCATTTATTATGCTCCTTCTAGACTATTGCGCAAGTTTACCATTCCTAGTATTGCTACTTTGAAATTTGAACCAATCTTTTCAGCTTACTTGCAGGCCATCCGGAGTGCCGTTGTAGCATTGCGCGCTTCGGCGTAGTCATCATGGATACTGGGTACAACATTCCAAAAAAATTCTCTGCCTTTAACGAAGCACTCCGCGAAGGCCCGGATGAATTCTACGGGGTTGACGGCGGATGCGCACAGTGTGCTCAAAAGAATATCGCTCTTGGCCTCGTACCACTTATACCTTCGATTATCACGAACAAAAGCCTGGCTCGAGCAACGCGTCAGCAGTTCTTCCACGCATTTTCCGCTTTCCTTTCGAACGCTAGAACGTGGATAATTTAAGCGCTTCATAACTGAACTCCGTCGCAATACATTATCCTTATTTTACGCCCACTGTTTTTCAAAATTTTGGTCCACATTCTTAACCCTCCAGCGGGCGGTACCCGAAGGAGTGCGAATTTTCTTTTGAAAATCAAGATTTCCCGATGAAAAAAATCAGTTAAGATAGGGAATTTTTTGTGGGCTTGTGCTGACCATAGGTCAGCGGTGGTGACTAGGGTGTTTGCCAACGCCAATGCCCATGGACGGTCTACAGCATATAAATCCGTATTTTTGCGACAATGAGGTTAACAGGAATAAAGTAAAAGCAGTTACTTCATTAAATAGCACAAAAAAATTACTTTAAAACAGAAGTATGGAAGTGGTCAACAATTTGACCACTGGTCAGTACAAAATTAAAAACTGCCAAAACCCGTTTTCTTGCATTTTGACCGATGCTACATATAAAAAACGTAGAAAACAAGCGATTCTGAGACTATTCCTCCCCAAAACTTTCATCAGTCTCTCCTATGGCACTAAACGGAGCAGTCTTTGTGCAATTTAACATTGACACACCGAGTTACCTTCACACTGCGTACATTGTTCGGCTTTGCACGTTTCCTGGATGTGGCCGCAGTTGCCGGTATGGGGAAAGCGGCGGAAATGGTTCAGATACAAAGGCGATTGGCGCCGAACCTGATATTAGTTGTCACTCGCACTTTTGGAACGAAACTCATTAGCGACCGGATGTGACCTATCGAGCTAAGGCTGTTCGGAAACGTTAACATCACTAATGTGATCATAACAGTTCGCAGTCGCCCGAGACTGGTCAAAACTCAAAATTTGCATGGTTTTTTAAAGCTACGTGGCTTCACAGCTTTGCTTGCCCAAGCGGTGCATCGGCATTCGGTATCAAAGGTGGAACGCGGCAGAAAGCAGTATTGTGCTGCCATTTCAATTCACAGAGCGACATTATACACTGACGATAGAATTAGAATCACGTCTACCATGCCGACCGCCCGGGGTGGTGTTCAGCAACCCCATGTTTTGCCAACTTCCAACAACCAAACCGCATGGTGCATGTTTGGCGTCCGAACCGATATTAAATTATTCCGGTTACGTAGTGATAAGAATCTGTCGAAAGTGCACCCGCCCGTGTATTCACAACCCTTCATGGGCAATGGTGTTGGCACGCAACACACGTTTTTGACGGACTGCGGTCATCTATGGTTCAACTTATAGAATCTGCGTTGGACATTTTTGAATAAAGCGTTGTCAATTGTACCTTGTTGAATTATCTCCGATTTAATTACTCATCCACTATTTAGTTAATTAGCAAGATCTCCGAGAGGTCACAAAGTCCGAAATTGGTCATTTATGGACACCTGTAGTTTGTAATTAACTTAAGATACAAGTTTGAGTTCTGTTGTTACTGCTGCTTTAAGGTCCCTTGTTGCTAGTTATGCAAAGGGATATCAATTAACTGCTCGCGATCACTTGGAAAAAAACCATGAACACCACGTTGCGCCCTGACGCCAATGCCCGTCAACGGGTTAATAGCGAAAATGGTTTAATAAATATTAATTACCTTAATAACGGCGAAATTTGTTTTCTTACAACTTAAATTCGGTTCCAGTGGAAAAGAAATATCTTTCTCACAGGTTTGTTTGTTGATTTTATTGCTTTTCGAGCTTAGTTTGCTAGTCAGGGATTAATAAGTTTTTTATTTGCATTTTATTTTGTCGTATTAGCAAAAATCGAGATCTGAATACCGGCAGAAGTTGTCAGCTAGATCGCTATGCGCAGAGGTAAGAGGCCACTCCAAGGAAATTATCTGAGTAAGGGTAGAATCACGCAATACACGTTGGCATCGGAAGTCCATTTCCACGCAACTATCGTCGCCATGACACAGCGAACCTAATAGCACAGAAGCAATCCACAAATAGGAAAGTAAAGAAACCATCGTCTTCAGTTCCTTGTTTGACTGGCTACTAGTCAGTACTCGTAGTCCCCACTGATAAAATAAAAATTAACAGCAGAGTTGAAGCAACTGTTTACTAGGTTCCAGTTGAGCTGGTAAAATGTGCCGCGCATGCTGCCGGTGGCCCGGTGGAACCTTAAAGCTGTGCGACTTGATAATCAAGAAAAGCAATCGGAACGAGTCTGAATAATCAGTTTCTGAGAAATATCTCACGGATCATCGAACAGTTACTGTCGGGCCTTCGGCATTATAAACAACAAACACGAATTGATTCCGTATCCTTGAAAGTTAAAAGCTGTAGGCTATGAACATATTTCCTCATGCAGATAAATTTCTGTTGGAAATAAATTCCATATATTTTATTCTGTGTCTTTCTTGTTTGTACTTATTCTGCCATCGGGTGAAATTGTATGAGGTAAAACTGCTGTAACAGAATTAAAGGTTCAAAAGAATCAGCAAGTAACACAAGAATACAGTGTATACATGTATTACGGTATGTTTGTTGTTTCCGATTACCGGCACATGCTATGCAGTACAGACTGACAGCAATTCGTCAACTGTTAGGTACGAGCACATTATTTCTGAATATCCGGTAATCGGATTAGCGTTTTCAGATGAGTTAATCTGTGCGTGTGATTAATGCACAAATTAGGTTGAATGCAGTTTTCCAGCGCAAGTAGAGCTCGAGCATATAGAAGGAAAATGTTGTTCTGATTTGTGCTGGTTTTCTACTTTTTGCCAATGTGCAAATTGCAAGTTCTGTAATTCTATCAACGTTTACGGAAAAGGTCAGTGACGCTTTAAGTCCATAAATAAAGGCGCGCGCTGGACAAACCAAGTTCTCAATATTTTAGAGCAACTGCAGTGTAAACAGCTGCAAAAGTATTAACTGCGCCGAATCTTTCTGGTTTGTGGAATTCGTCCGGGATAAGCGAAACTTAACAGCAGAAGCATTTGCTGTCCATAATGCGTCGAAAAAACACCCATTACTGAATTAGCATTGTTGTACAGACACATAAATGCAAAGCAAGTAAAGTTTACACTATAAATAATATTCGGCCAGTTATTTACGATAAACAAATCAAACACAATAAAAGCTACGCAATATGATGACAGAATTGCTGGAGCAAAATAATTAACGCGTATCGGCGATTATATGCGATTCTCTATATGTAGTGTACAACCCCTTTTTAAAACTTTGCGGATGGTTCAGCAAAAGAAACAAACTTATTTCCCCGCGGCTAGCGACTGTTGTTTAAGCATGTTCATCGTTCACGGTTCAGAGCTCTCAACGTCAGAGCAGTTAATTTTGACAACTCCATACGGCGCAGTTCCTCTTCCGTCATCCTTCCGGCATCTTCGGATCTGTAATATTCTTTGTTGCGTGGATCGGCGAAATGCAGATCGCATAGAATCTGTTGGGGTAGAGTGAATAAGAGCAGTGAACAACTTTTTATGTTCGCAATATCCGGCATACAGTTGACATACAAACCGAAACACAATGAATCTGCCAGGCTTAATACATACTAGCTCTAACCTTGAATAACAAAATCTATCACTTTGTTAACATTTTGAAGGATTAGAGCGGAAGTTAGGTCTAGATCGGGCGGCATCACAGGCTAAGAAAGTCTGTGCGTGCTCAAATTTCGTATAAAAACATAGCTACTTATGCGTTAAACGGTATGAATATTTATCGCAGCTGTATAATTTGTTTGTGTTCCTTGTAAGACGTGGCGTGTTCTTGCCGTTATAACTGTTCTAAAAATTATTGGCATGCATTGTAATGCATACGGAAACGTATGGCCACTCACCTGCAAAATATCTGCACGGTGCTTCTTAGCGTTCTTCTGTATCCACTCGCTTAAGATCGCCGGTTGCATGCATGTAGCCGGCAGGAAGGTTGACGGGTTGATGGTTGACGCTCAATGAAGGTCATCAACCTTTCTGCCAGAGCGCATCAACCTTTCTCTAAAGGTCATCCACCTTTCTGCTGAAGGTCCTACGTCCTGTAAAGGAAGTCGTGTGCGTGTTTCTGAACACTTAGCTTGTTCTGGCTTAATTGCTATTGTTATTTCGTTATATAAAACGTATTTCGGTTTTTCGTTTCGGTAAATTGAAACTTTGTTTGCTTAAAAGCAAAATGCATGTAAGGACTATCATGTACTGCGTACATGGCGCACCAGTAGCCAACAGGGAGGTGAACGGGTTGTGGGTTGGTATTTGCAACTGGCAGGAAGGCAGGTTGGAGGATGGTGGATGTACAATGAAATCACAGGGTGGCAGAGCGGTGGACGGCTCATTCACGAATTTGCCGGAGCGCGCCCACATTTCTGCCGAATCATTGTCGGCTTCCACTGATCCAACAAAGACGCCATTGTGAGCATTGAGATCCATTGCGAGATCAATACATGCCGCCACTGCTCGGCAGAAACGTGGCCGCAGGTACGAGTCTATTTCTCGTATGTCTTTCATATGTCTATCGCTCTACCTGTGTAAATACAGTTTATATGCCATCTTAGTCGTCTTTCCAAATCATACTTGAATTTTTTTAATTCCGGAATTTAAAATTGACGTTAACCAATTAGATGTGCGAGAAGCGAATTATTTAGGCTTGCCAATCAGCTGTTCAGCTGACTAATTGGCTTCTCGCACATCTCAGTGATTAAGGTCACTTTGAATTACGGAAATACACAGTTCAATTGGGATATTGAAAGACGGCTAAAATGGCATATACACTGCACAGGTAGCGCGAAAAGACATCTGCGCCACCTTTCTGCCTGAGCAGTGGCGGCATGCGCCGCAATCACAATGGGCTTGAATGCACACAGTGACCTCATTTTTAGATCAGTTGAAGGCAGAATTGATTCGGCAGAAAGGTGTACGCGTTCGGGCAGGTAAGTGGATGGGATTTCATTGTAAGCCCACCATTCTCCAGTCTGCCGTGCTGCCGGTTGCGGACATTTAAGGAGGGTCATCAACCTTTATGAAAGGTCAACAACCTTTCTGTAAAGGTTATCAACCTTTCTAAAAGGTCATCAACCTTTCTGTAAAGGTCATCAACCTTTCTGCCGGCGGTGTCTATTGATCTTATTGTGCTCATTGTACTTTATTGTGCAACACAATTATTTCGCTGTCGGTTAGGACATAATATTGTGTCGACTGTTCATAGTTCGTACGTTGCGTCCGCATGTTTGATCGTAGGTAAGCGGTTTAACTGATAAGGCAATACCGATGGTGAAAACTGTGACAGACAACTTTTGCAGTTGCGCAAAAGCTTGATGTGATGAATGGGTGCCGACACCGGTTCGGCAGAAAGGTGGATGCGTCAATGATTCTGTACTTGTCATATTATTTTTTTCGTGGCAGTTGTGCTCATTGTAAGTCACTGTTGTCGTCAGTTCAAGGCGGATTCAGTGAATTGCTTCGCTTGCTTATTCAACATCCAAGCCAGGTGTTTAAAAAAACCATTATTTAATTTGCTTTTCAACGAGCTAGAAGAACGATAAGCAAATGGAGCTACAATGGGTGCATTGGCGTCGTTGATAGGAGTAATGGATACCGTTGGGAGATTCATGGATAACCTCTGGCAGAAAGATGGATGCCCTATGGCAGAAAACTGGATGTCCTCTCTAGTAAGGTAGATGGCCTCTGGCAGAAAGTAAATAGCCTTTCCAAAAATGTGAATAATCCTCGGCAAAAATGTGGATTACCACTGGTGGAAAGGTGGATCACTTCGGCAGAAAGGTTGATAACCTAAAGAGAAAGGTTGATGACCTTTAGAGAACGGTTGATGAGCTCTGGCAGAAAGGTGGATGACCTTTAGAGAAAGGTTGATGAGCTCTGGCTGAAAGGTTGATGACCTTTAGAGAAAGGTTGGTGAGCTCTGTAAGAAAAGTTGATGACCTTTAGAGAAAGGTTGATGCGCTCTGGAAGAAAGGTTGATGACCTTTAGAGAAAGGTTGATGCGCTCTGGCAGAAAGGTTGATGACCTTCATTGAACGTCAACCATCAACCTGTCAACCTTCCTGCCGGCTACACATGCACACAGGGGACAAATTCGCTTCTAATATTTGGCACGTATCGGATATCATATCAGGTGAACTAAAACAGACCGCACCAGAAAACATCTCTTCTTCCATAAAGGGCAGAATACCGGGAGACCAACGGCATCGGCTCCACACCAACGCCTCAACAACCGGCGAAGCATCTTTGCATGCCCGAATAAAGTCGCGCACTTCGTAACCGAAATGCTCAACGATCTTCCATTCACACGCGTTAGCAATCACTAGTATCTTTCTCCCGGGGATCTGCGGCAAGGCATCCCAGACGGCTTGGATAAAGCGCAGACACTCTGCCAAACCTGGTTCGTCAACGTTTTGCACAGCGTTGGTTATCACGATTCGTTCCGTCCATGTAGAAATGCATTTCCAAAGCACTCTGCCAGCCAGTGCAATTCCGCTGGCAAGATGCTGGTCAGACATTGCCAGATTCGAAGGAAACGTCACCCGAATCTCAGTGGACATTTTGCTCTGGCCTAATATGCAGCTCCACAGTACGCAGGTGCGACGGTACATCGCCTGGGCTGCACTGTCCAGAAACTGGAAGACTTCTTCCAGGATTTCTATCGGCAACACTGGCAGAGTTACCGCTGGATCAGATGGCTTGTCATCATTGGGAAGATTATCCAAAAAATATTGATATTCCGAAAACAGCTCACATTGGTCACATGCCGGAAACCATTCATTTTCCGTAAACGTCCAGCCTTGGAAATGAAGCTGCCCCATGGCTTTTTTGGCATCTTTCAACGCAAGTTCCTGTCATAACATTAAAAAAATACAGGAAGTGTAACAATGTTTACAGAGTAAACTGTGTCAGATACCGTACATACATACTTTGACACATACAAACAAACATACAAACAAAACAAGCTACGAGTATGTCTCAACGATTAATTCATAACTTCCAAACATTCATAACGTTCCCTCCACACCAACGCCTCAAACACCGGCAACAGAATTTTTGAATTGGTTAATCTACAGTGTACCTATACCATACATATAATTCAATTTGATCAAATTTAAAATTACCGAGGAAGAACTGAGCGAACGAAGCAAGTGGAAAGCTGCATTAAGCATTTTAAACAGCTAGCTTCGAAATAACTATCCCGCATTGATGAGTTTGACCGACTTCATTTTCACCTCCAACCCAGTCCGATTGCACTGCCGGCAAAAACCGATTGTTTTTAACGGATTGTATGAAACATAAGGAAACATAAGAAACAGTCGGAAACATAAGAAAACATCCTCAGAAGACGTAATAAAACAATAAAAGAAAATATAAGAAAACATAAAAACCAAAAGAAAACATAACAATAAGAGAGAAAAAAAGAAGCCCGGAAAATTTGAGAAAGCAAAGTAGATAGGAAAAACTAAAAACAAATAGGAACCTAGATAACCTAAAAACTTTTTGGAATTTCTGAAATTTGATTGCGGCAAAATGTCGCACTCGCAGTTCTGTGGGTGCGCATTAACCTATAGGATATAAAAGTACTATACTTCAAGCATATATAGTACATTGCAGGGATGTTGTATGAAGAACAATACTATCTTTTTAAAGATTATACGGTTTAGGTTCTCCGACATTCACCATATCATAACTTCTCACTGATCCAGGTATTTTCTTTTCCAGGTACACAAGTTTGTCTTCAAGGAAACACACAGGTGATATTCCCCAGCTATACAGCCTAGCCTTCCACAAATTCCATAATGGCCGCGCCGCTCGCCCATCAGCTGCGCCCCAGTAATCCTTAGGCAGCAGACATGAACTGGTGATAAAATGGTCGGCACGAATAATTCTTTGTGGCAGGACTTCCGATGAGGGTACGATGCGGATGGGTCGGACATGTAAAAATTTCTGGAAAAGAGCCGAGCCATACTGCACTTGAATGCAGGCATATCTGTCACAGAACAAACGCCGAACAAGAAATTTGGCCGGATACCTGGTCCATGGTTGACTGTGGCAGGGGCGCGCTAGGACTTGAATGGGATCCTGATTGTAAATACTAAGTGCACTTATCAAGTCGACAGCGATTTCGTGATCAATGGTGTGGGTTTCCTGCGTAGGCGGTAGGCAATGGAAGATTTTACCGTACTTGACAAATTCCGAGGACCTACCGGGACAGTGGAAATCGATAACCAAACCGTTCTGTGCCACGTTGACAACCGTCCCATGTTGTAGCAGGCCATCCGCTCCCAACACGTCCACCCAATTCCATGTGTACACCGCGGTGGAGTTGAAAAATAGGCGCATTTTATGCACGAATCATATAAAATGGTAGGAATAAAGGTTGATTGTAACAAGGATGGTGGAATTACATAAAGTATTTGATGTGAGTGGAATGTGCCGGAATGTACCTTATCTTTTCGTTGTTTCATCAACTGCATACACTAGGAAAACTAATTCAAATCATACAGTACATACAACCGAGTCTGCTCGTTATAAATCCAACGAATTTGCTTTACTCAGTGATGTGATTTTGTGCTACCGATGGATAAACTGAGCAGACCGTACAGCAGGTGCCACTGACTCACATCGTCAAGGGCTTAAACAGCTGCTTCTCGCTGGTTTTAGGTATTCTGAGTTTTTCCGCGGTCGGTAAAATCAATGTCACCTTCCAGTGCGGCAAGTGCACCGTTGGTCAGCAGCCATAGGTTGACGCGATATTATTATCTTACAAAATATCATAAAGCAATGCAAAAAGGTGTTTGCGAGTTTGCGACAACAAAATTTCTCGTGGATGTGCAGGAATCTTGGGGCTATGTTTCGAACCGAATCCTTTCAGCTAATTAAACAAATAAACAAACCCTTTGGCTATTGTTACAACCTTTTTTGAATAAAAAAACACCGCTTTTACTGTTATCACACCTTTCTTACTCAACTTGACTGTGGTCATTCCGTGAGTGTCGCAGTCAGCCGCCCGTGCTGACTGCTTTAGGTTCATTCGATTCGGTGAATGCTATGAAAATGCATACAGCGTGGAACAGATGCACTGTAAAAAATAGAGACATCCTGAGTCGAGAGTACTGTGTTGTCGAGTCAGCTTGGCACCTTTTTGTACAGTGAGTAGTATAGTAATATGAATTCGTCCATGAAGATGCGAGTGAAGACGGTGTAACAGGAGTCGAGAGTGTGAGCTACCGGATTGGTGCAAAATGTGCCGGTACGTAGTAGCCATTTCCAACAGAGAAATAGACTATTAAGTAAGTATGATAGTATTCTGCAGTCTTTAACAATGCAGCTGAAACCGGCGAAAAACGAGCCACGGAATACCTTCGACAGCGGATCAGCATTGAAATTCAACGAGGAAATGCGGCATCGATCATGGGGACAGCGCCAATGGGAGCAAATTTAGATCAATTTTTCTCTGTAATTAGCCCGCCCCTCTCGGTTGATGCTTAATAAGTGGTTGCTTCCAAGTTACTGTAAAAGTTATGGTGATTAAAGTGCATACGATTGATGCAGCTGTATTAAATGGAAAATTACGGAAAGGCGGAGGATGGAATGGAAAGGGAAAGGCGGAGGAAATAGTAATAAATAATTAAAGAGTAATAAATGGAAAGGCGGAGTGTGGATTTATAATCCCATAATAATTAATTGGACTGTGCGCTGACGTCACTACAGTTCACAGATGACCGTCCCATCATAGTACCTATTCAGAAATCCCAGACATACTCCTTGAATTCAACAGAAATCGCTAAAACACCGATAATAGAAAATATAATGCTTCTTTGCGCAGGCTAATCCCCGGAAAATCGTTATAATCATATTCGTCCACTGGAACTTTGGCATACATAAGTAAGCATCGCATCAAGTTATCAATTAACAGTTCGCACATCTGACAAATATATAGGCCAGACTGCCAGAGGGTGTATATACCACCTACCAGTAGTAACACAAACATGCTCGTGGGCCACCTAGCTTCTTCAAAATAATCAGACTCAGCGAGCGATGTTGAGGTAAGTACAATAACAAATTAACGTCTGATACAGCAGCCATCGGCTTCGGATAAAGCACACGCTGTATACAAGAGAATATCAAACGTTCACCTAACCGGCTTGATTGTTTACTGCCATCCAGCCATTCGGCAGTTTCCGAACTTCAAATAAAACATTGCAGTAATGTAATAGCTTTTTCATAGCCGTTTTAATATTCATTTAATGTACTCCGATCGGGGCAATGCAACCCACGTGTGGTTAACGCAGCCATGTTGTTGATCGTCATCCTGTGTTGGTACGGAGTGGGTGTTGTCCTGGCGGCCACCACAGTCAGGGGTCCAGAGACTACTCTGCAGGAGGTATTCCACGACGACTTTGTCGGAATCAAGCTGAACACCAGCCGATGGAACGCGGCCGACACCAAGTCCTACGTTAACGAGGAACTGGAGTATTACCGACCAGACAATGTCCGTGTTAGCAACGGGAGCCTGCGCCTTGTTAGTAGGCGGGAGGAGTTCGGCGGCTGCCGCTACACTTCGGGGAGGGTGGATACCGCGGGCAAGTTCAGCTTCCTACGCGGCGAGGTTGAGTGGCGTGCCCGAATCCCAGCAGGGCGCGGCGTGTGGTCGGTACTGTGGCTGGAGCACCCCCTGTGCGCCCCCGCAGTTCAGTGCCATGATCACTGGCCACCAGCCATCACTGTCATGGACGTCCGCGGCGATGAGCCCAATATCGTCGCAACTACGGTTTTCTACTGGAACGGCACCCAGGTCCTCTGGCCCGGGAAGCCGACGGACATGAAGCAGAACCTGTCCAAGGACTTCCACCTATATAAATTAATCTGGACGGAAGAGGCGCTGCTGTGGTTCGTCGACGGGGTGCTAGTCTTCACCGTGGTGGGCGCCGAGAAGGTACCCACGGAGGCGTTGCAAGTGGTAATGAATGTGGCCATTGGAGGCACCTTCCCTGGCAGCCCCGACAATAACACCCCCTTCCCCACCGAGTTCCTAATCGACTACGTGGTGGTGCGCCAGGGCCATATCGACGTGTCCCGTTGGGTCAACGTCTCCAGTGGGAACCGAGAGCCAGCTTCGGGAGCGCCGGTGTTGGCCATCGTTCTTGGGAGTCTGGCGGGAGTCCTGGGAATTAGCATCGTCGGCATTCTTTTCGGTTTCCTGTATCGGAAATACCGACTGCGGATTGGCGACATGCGTAAAGGCTCGGCCACCAACACCGACTCCACTCTCTTGACTACCCGCTCGCCTTACTTGACGTATCTTATTGACTCGGGCCAAGATCGTGTAGATTCAGCCATCCAGCATTACGTTGACTTGCTAGAGATTCCATTGGCCAACATCGAGATGGGTAGGCCGCAACCATATTTTATTTTTTATTTATTTTGAACTCATTTAATTTTCCTAAATATGTAATTATGTTAGGGGCCGTACTGGGAATGGGAGAGTACGGCATCGTCCGCAAGGGCGTGGCCACCGGTCTGCGGGGTCAGCCGATGCCTACCGCGGTGGCAGTTAAGATGGTGCGTGACCGGACTGATGTGGAGCAAAACCGGCAAATTATCCAGGAAATGAAGATCATGACCCGCGCTGGCCGCCATCTCAATATCATCAACCTCCTTGGGGCGGTCTTCAAAGGTACAGCGTAACAGCAGCAGTTATTCGCCAGGAAGCTTCACGCGAGAGCGTGGTGCTCTTGTACCAAAATTAATTGTGAATCATGAGCGCAATAAAACCAGCTGCACATACTCGCCATGGAAACATAAATAAAAATTCTATCAATTTTTTACTGCGCAGGCGAAGCGTACCTGCTGCTGGAATATTCGAGGCACGGATCTCTGCTCACGTATCTCCGCTGCCACCACGGTGCATATTTCTATAATCAGACGGACACTGACGGCCAGATGCAAGTCTACAGCGCAGCGGAAGTCAGCCGCCTGCAGCAGGCAGCCAACCAGACCCCGCCGACGGCTGCCCAGAACGAGGAGTTCGACCGGAAAGTAATGTCGACCCGGGATCTAATTAGCTTCGCCTTTCAAGTCAGCCGCGGCATGACCTACCTTAACAGCCGCTCCATTATCCACCGCGATCTGGCCGCCCGCAACGTTCTGGTCTGCCACAACGATGTGGTCAAAATTGCTGATTTCGGGATGGCACGACAACTGTCGGAGTACGTTCTCCTCAACGAACAGGTAAGGGACACCAGGTCAACGATCCTTGACGAGAAGTAAGTAAGATTATTAAAGGTGGCGCTGCCGGTGCGCTGGATGGCACCCGAGTCCATTCGGCAGCGGACGTTTTCGCAAAAGTCGGATGTATGGTCTTTCGGCGTGCTGATGTGGGAACTCTTCAGTCTTGGCGAGACGCCTTACGGTAGCTCCGCTCTGGGCATTGGCTACGTCACGGAATTTCTTGCCAGGCTGTTGCAGGGCGTCCACATGGAGCGGTCTCCGGCCTGCCCCTCCGTAATGTAAGTGATCTTTGGGAACTCCATTAATCCAACGTCCTAAACTGACCTCGCTATTGTGTGGCACAGATATGACATTATGGTGCAATGCTGGCGCCCACAGCCGGACGACCGACCGGTTTTCAGCCATTTGGAGCAGCAGCTGACCGGAGTGGCGGGACGAGACTATGTCCTGAATTATCTCGCCCTGGACGAGCCCTACCAGCAGTTTAACGTGGCGCACCAGGATCTTCTCGATGAGATTGTCGACGAATCGCGGTATGAAAACACGGAGACGGAGCTTCCGACTTGGGCAGCAGTGCCCCCGAGTCCAGCCGGTCACCAACCAGACTAAAGCCAGACTGGTCGTTTCATTACCGTGCATAACCTTCGTTTGCTGTCTGATCGTGCCGGCCCGGCGGTCAATGCCAGCTTCAGCCGTTTCCTGAAAGCCTTATTTATTTCTGTCGGGTCACTGTTATTTACCGGTGTTTATACTTTATTCCTTTGAGTGCCTTAATTGAGTAATCGATCGGCATAAAGATGATTTGGAATATTGCGGAGTGGACCCATAGTTTCCCCCTGGCATATTACGGGAAACTGAATCTCTTCCCGTACTCAGGATTCACGTTTAAATTGACTTACGTCTTAGCTTGAGGTGGTTTTTTCAAAAGTCACTGACTGTAGTCGGTTGGGGAATTAAAGGAGAACAAGTCAAGACTACAGTCATGAAAGAGTAAAATCGATCGTGCCACTCGAACAACACGGCAAAACTCCTGCATATTTCCTGCAGCGACTGTGATCCGTGGACCGTGAACTAAACATCATCGGTGTAGCGAAACTAAATCCTAATAACCTTGACCCACACGACATTAGGAGTATACGATGAAATAAAATTGAGTGTGCCACTCGATAGTCGATACACAGTTAAATTCCCTTGACGATTAGCCGATGCTGGAAAACAATTACCAGTGGACCTGCAATGTCATTACCATATTCGTTACATCAATTAAACACTCTCCATCGTCATACCAGGAATATATGTTTGCCGAAGCATACCTGTGTGGTATTGTGCAGAGTGGTTTTCCCACAGTCAGTTCTATTCCCGCTGGCCAACTCAGCAAACACCAGCAACGCACTGACTAAAGTGGCAGCCGTCTGGGAATTCAAGCACGCCAAATTATTTCAACAATTTTAACTGCACCATATAATTTACGATAATTAGTAAACCGAACAGATCAGGTTATTTATCGCGTTAATACGCAGGTAAAGTTTTGTTTTCAGAAATTTTCGGACGGTAGAAACGCGCTGCCCTCTAATTTACTTATTCCTTATGGTTCGGAAATTACGGTAGTTCCGGAATTTGACCAAATTTACGCATCTTCGGGGCGACGCGTAAATTACCTGAAAAGCCGAGTCTCTTGTGACAGTGACACCGGCTAATGAAAAACAGCGGAGTTCATCAGTGGCGTCATTAGTAAAAACCGCCATCCATTCGTTCCGTTTCCAAGCCGTTTTTCCAATGTGGCAGCACTTTCTGGCTACGGAAAACATTTGCGCACCCTGTGATAACATTTAGATTTTAACTCACGACCAGTTACAAACCAGAATTCTTTGAGAGTGACTCTGTAAACTTTGTAACATTGTGTATTGCATGCTGTATACATCCGATGCTCATTAAGGCATAACCGTTATAGAATTGTTGTTGTAATGAAACCAGAAATTCCGTAAATTATCAATTTGACTGGCTACAGTAGACTTCTCTTCTTGGTGTAATTTGATTATTAAATGCAGGTACATACGCTGTAACTTTTTAATACAGGTACATACGTTATGCAGCACAGCAGTAAACAGTAAATTCTAACAACTATCGCTGCTAAAATTCCAAGTATCCCAGTCAAACAAGTTTCCGACAAATATGATTCATTTACCGACAAAATATTGTTTCACGTCTGTGTTTTTTGTTGATCATATTTCTTGCTTTGCAAACTACTCGTATTAAGCTGCTAGTTGCTGTATGTTTACTAGGCAGTACAGCAGAATATCCCCTCAACCAGCATCAACTCAATAAAAAAAAGGTGCTTTCATTCGCTGAATTTTTGTTTACCTGTTCAGTGGAATATACGCAGGCAGCGCCGAGGAGAGACAAATAGAAACCGTACGCAACCATTGCGACGACGTGTTCTGGATTGGGGGATAGACCCGCAGGACGCCAACTAGCATCGAAAGTCCGACCTATAATCCCCGCTATCGAAGTGTAAAAGCGGATTCCCGCTATAAGCGACAAGTGGTTATCGAGATCTCCAACGATGCCGGTTAATCGCGATTGCTGCCTATAATTCTCGATCGTCACGGATCCACTCTTCGCCAGCTGTGTACGTAGATTAAAGGAAACTTGACGGACTATTTTGCTAGTAATCAGAATAACGTAAACCAGGAAACCCAACAACAGGTCACGTCCGAAATACGTCATGCCGAGCATGACTACACTAATACGCACAATCCATTCATTAACAGTGTCTGAAAGCGGGATCGAGAAAAAAACTCCGTTGAGTTCACCAATGTTAGTCCGTGTAACAAAAACCGTTTCTTTCATGTATACGGTGTAGGCATTCTTGAAGAGAGCTGTTACAATGTAAACAAGCATTCCAGTAGCACACAAGATAGTGTCTTTTCTGGTAATTAGCGAGCCGTATATGTGGTCAAGATCACTGATCAGTTGGAGGATTTGCTGGCTCGAGGACCACATAAAAATTATGAACACCAAATTGCAGAAGATCTCGGAAACATCAATTAATTGCATCATAACCGCCGTAAACCAGTTGGAAGACTGTTTAAGGGCGGAGTAATGCTTCCAGTCACCGTACATAAACAAAATTTGTACGCCCACAATCGTTGCTACATACACATACATTGCGAAGCGAATGCATTGAAACCATATTGAACGAGTTTTAAACATTACGGGAAAGTATCCACACATTTGCAAGAGTGTAATCCAAATTCTCGTTATTTTTCTGACGCAACCGTGATTGGCTAGCGAAGTCTGCATCGAAGCCAAATGCTTTGTTGAGTTAACCGACAAACTCGGACCATTTAGTGAAGACATTCCCAAATAAATGAACACTTAATGGCTTAATTTCCTCTAAAAAGCACTTTCTAAGGGTTATACATATTCAAAAGGAAGGCGCTCTCTGCGTCGCGAACTGTTTACTATCAGCAAAAGTTGAGATACACTGTAGAAAGCGAAATTTCTGGAGTGATGATATCATGACACGCTGCCGACAGGTATCCCGAGGCACAAGGGAATTCTCGGTACAATTTAATATACTGGCACACTTGCCAATCAACACAATCGTCATCTCTTTACGAGTGTAGTGCATACGTACATAATAATAATTAGTACGATAATATAAACGACTACAAGGATGTACACGAATGATATAAACACTGCGATATTTTCGTACACATTTCGATGTCCATGGCTAGTTGCGTTGTACCACAATAGCGTAACAGACAATATTAAGTTGCAACAGACAACACCAGTATGCTTGAAAGTAACTGCGCCGCCAGGAAGCGAACGAATACAATTTTGAAGTCTGTATGTTTGTGGGCGGTCAGCTGTCCGAACATTATGCGGTACACTTGTAAACGCAATACACTGTATGCGGCATTGTGGTCATTATTTGACGGGAGCCATTACAATTACTAATAGGTAAACTGTCTAATGCAACCGCTGGTGTGTATTATTGTCTAATGCAACTCTTGGTACGTATGCCGTATAATACAGTACGTGTGCTGCTCATAAGCGCTTGCAGATTCTCTTGGAATAACTTTGTCGTAGGGAAGAATTCAACGGAATCTCACCTTCTCAACAATCGGGCGGTAACCGGAGTTCTTATTAGCAGTATCCCGTATCCATACAGCAAGGCTGGCCGGATCAGTGCACGATATCGGTAAACCTGCTTCCAACATGCGCCACAAATCAGAACACAGATCAGAAGAGTCCAGTGTCAGCGAGCTATACGCAGTTGGCTCCTCCCACGGGTGCAACTCGTACCAACCGTCGGAAGACAACTTGCAGTTTTTCCACATCACCGCGGCAACCGTCGGTGCAGCAGCAGCGCAGGCCTTGGCCATACTGCATACTTCCTGGCTGAAGCGTTTGAACACATTCCATACACATCTGTCCAGTATTATCATCAGATTCTTTCCCGGCGGCTGACACCGTGATTCCCTAATAGCGTGGATTAATCGGAGACAGTGTACCACATCTGTGTCGTCTCCTTGTTGTAAAGGCTGCATTACAACGATTCGTTCCGTCGCTTTGGAAATGTACTTCCATAAACTCTGGGCCACCAGAATAGCTCCTCGCGGTCGTGGCTGGTTGTTTGCTGTGAATGATTTTGTCCGAAATGACACACGAATTTCCGTGCAGTACCGCTCGTCCGTGACCACACAATTCCACAGCATGCATACGCGACGACAGTTCACCCGCTCAATGCTGTCCAGCAACTGCAACACCTCACCCAGAAGTTCCACTGGCAGCTCAATCGGCTATTCTTCGGCATTGTCTGGATTATGTTCGTTCGGTGGAATCCACTCAGATCCGGAGAAAGTCCACCCTGTCTTAATGCGTTTTTCCTTATCGCGTCGGGCATCTTTTAAGAGGGACCCTGTTGTGAAATGTACGTTGAAAATCTACTTTAAAATTTTGAAAAAGTGTGGAAACACGTGATTTGGCATAAAATCGATCTTTATGCTAATGTGCGTGTACGATTTTATGCAGAATTTAAATAAGATAGGTTCATAATCAGACTTTTTTCACACTTCCGTGAGTTTAGACTTTTGCAATTTACTTCTTCAGTAACTGCTCAACCGGATGTTGTGCGCACAAATGATTGTCACGCAAATGTGTGCAAATCATTTGGCCCAGCTCGTCCAAATCGTTGATATAGGTACATAGAATGTCATGAAGCAATGCGGCAATGTGCTTAGGAGTCGCGAATGCGAAAGATTTCTACATGTAGACGAATTCGGAACTTCGCCACTGGATTTTTACAACGCAAAAATGAAAAACGAATTATTCGCTCACGAAATTGTTTCCGAAAACAAGGGAATTAAAAACGGTTTAGGAAATATCTGACGGTGGACCACAAGTGTATCCGTATTGCCCAAGCAGTTACTTGTTATCGAATATAGACCGCCACACAAGTGGGATTTTAAATTCAAGCACTCTCTTTAAACAGCTAAAAGAAATTTATTGACAGTACAATGCAGCAATTGCGTGGTCACGGATTTATGTCCGTTTACTCAGCATAACAAACAACTTAAAGCGCGTTTTAAAATTGAATCTTGGTTTTGCTTACAGTACTTAAAAGCTTACCACAAAATTGCCATTCATTTCCTCATCATGCCGCCTCTTCAAGCATACCACGACGTTTTCGGTGTGACACACTGGGTGAACTCTCCTTGATGATGTTGCCAACTTTTCCTTCCAGATATTCCACAGCGGACCCGACATCGCTCCACCGCCGGAACCCCGCTGTGTTAAGGTGTACGATGGCACGGCAAAATGAGAGGGACGGATGGCGCGGCTCTGTAAAACCTCCATGGACGGCACACTACGGACCGCCTGGACCGGAAACCAGTCCTGGACGATGAGGGGCCCGCATTGGACCTCAATAAACACGCACTCTCTATCGAATACAGAAGGCAAAAGAAACTTGGCCGGGCACCATGTCCACGGTTGATTCGTTGACGCTCGTGCCAACACGTGAATTTGCTGGTAAAAGCCGGAGCCCCGCGATGCCATCTCCAAGATTCGAAGTCTGTCACTTGAATTTGTCCCGGTAAATGAAGGAAACATCGAGCAATGGAAGACATTTCCGTGCAAACGATGGTCCATAGACTGTGCACGGTGTTCGGGATAGTCGAAGTCAAGAACGTAGTCAGTATCGGTAACATTGATGACGTATGCGTGCATAAGCTGATTGTTGTCAACTAGCACATCCACTGCATTCCAAGTGTCCACTCCGGAGGTTTTGCAGAGTAAACGCATCCTGATTAATGTGTCGACAGTGTGGAAATGTTGTGTGAGGTGGCGCAGGTGCTATTTTTTTTCCTCAAAAACACTTCACAACATTTTGCCCGTAGGGTATTTCTAAAGTGAGGAAAATGATGTCCCCGTCGCCATGCGTGCCATAATGGATGTTGATCCGATAAACGTCGTTTAGAAAAGAGGCTTTATACGTATAAGTCGTGCAAGATAAACAGTGCTCTGTTTCAGTGACCCAATAATCGGTATTGTTAATTGACCGGAGCGAAGCGAAGGTCTTCCTAATTCAGCTCCAGTGCTTAGCTTCACTTGTGTCCGTTACGGAAGTCTAGCTATGACGTCATCCTGGATAAGTCAGATAACGTCACGGCTCTATACAGTAGTTTTGCAGTGCTCACTTGTGTCCGTTACGGAAGTCTAGCTATGACGTCATCCTGGATAAGTCAGATGACGTCACGGCTCTGTACAGTACTTTTGCAGTGCTTAACTTGTGTCCGTTACGAAAGTCCCAAATATGACTTTACCGCGGACTAGCCCGATAACGCCATGAGACTGTAGAACAGTTTTGCACTGCTTATCTTGTCATGTCTGTTGGGGAAGCACCGTTGATGGTAACGTGGTGTTTCCTGTATGCTTAAAACGCTAATGAAGAACACAGTGGCACTTCAAATAGCAACCTTTCCCAATGTCGCATTCGAATAAAACGTGCCTAACTTATAGAAGAAGCTCGACAAGTAAGGGCACCCTGGCTTAGATAATGAAGACCCGTGCCAACCCTGGCTTAGGCAGTTGTAAGAAGCAACTGGGGGTGATCACCAATTTTAACAGTGCCGGCAATAATTCAAAAAGGTCACCCAGAGCTTGGTTAAAATCGACTGGCAAATAGACACTCCATTGTTTGCGTAAAATTCCGTTGTTTGTTACAACATTTATTTAGAGAAGCGGGCTTATGATACCTAAACGGTTTCTAAACTAATTACCTTCAACTCTGGCAACAACTAAAAACGAATTTTTAATGGGAGGAGGTGCTTTAGGGACCCTGGGTTGAACTGCTTCAACCCGGCAACGTCTGCTAGGTGGAAAAACCACCAGTATAGTTCGCCAGTTTTTACAACACCAGGACTATTGTTATTGCCTGGGTCACATATGCGTTAGATTAGATAGAGCAAAGATAGTGTATTTTAGTTGCATACTGTATTTTAGTACCTTAAAAACCTACATGGCTTAAAACCCACTGAAAAAATAACGTAAAGTACTACGAAGTGTATCTAAATCGGCTCTTATGGTAATAATTTGGGATTAAATTGGTGATAACTCCATATGAGTATCTCACAATTTCAGTATTACACAAAAGTCTGCAGCTCTTTTGAAAAAACTGTGAATTTACACTGAAAAAAAAACACTGAAAAACAGAAAACACTCAAAAAATAACGCAAAGTTCTACGAAGTGTATCTAAATCGGCTGTTATGGTAAAAATTTGGGATTAAATTGGTGATAACTTCATATGAGTATCTCACAATTTCAGTATCCCACAAAAGTCTGCAGCTCTTCTGTAAAAAACTGTGAATTTTCAAAAACAGCTGGTGGAAATTCCACCGCTTGGGCATTGTCGTAGGACAGTAACATGCTGCCTGAACAGGCACAATAACCAGAGCCGCACACTTCATATGATTCAGCCGTTGCGTACTAAGAGAGTAGCCAAACCATAACACTGTCAGCAAACTGATCAAAATATCAAACAAATAAGGACATCTCAGTGCTTTTATAATAGCATAAATGCTAATAAAACATTTTTCTTATCATATCACAATATTTTCTTCGACTGCAATAGGAAAAAGAACAATAGAACGACGTTGTGATCGAAGCAGCCAACAATAAATATGGCTGGCTATGATCAGTGTTATGCTCATGTAAACTGGCGCAGCCCACCATGACCCTGTTGCATACTGACCGGAATTCAAACATTTTTTGAGTATAAATTCAACCATGAACCTTTTCATGATGAATTAAATTGCACAAGCTAACTATTATAAAGTGTAAGCAGCTACCACAGCCAGGTTGATTCGAGTAGATCAAGTAGCCACAATGTTGTGTACAACGGAATTTGTGTGGTGTCGCACCGGCAACCACCGTGCCCACTGCCCACACCGCCCGTATTGTATATCGTTAATGCCCAAGCGGTGCCACCTACCCACCTACCCACCTACCCTTCAAATTCTAAACTACTGCAGCAAAATTTTGAAAAACATAGTTCAGGGTTATTTATTGTTATTCTATGGTATGAATTTCAACTTCGACAAAAAATTCCTTGATACCTCGGGCATTGCCGGGTTAAGCAAATTTGCCGTAGTTTTAATTTCGCTGTAATCACGGTTTAGTGTCAGAAATAACTTCAAAATACTCGCAAAAGATACTGGACATACGGTAATAACTTAAAAATGATCAATTTGTATTTGTTGACGGGTGATATGTGGCAAATTCTGGGAACAACGGCTCTAAGCTTGCTTAACTACAAAGTGAGAAAACTAAAACTGAAAGAAGAAAGAAAGAACAGAAATGACAGAAGAACGGTGGCAAAAAAGTTTAGTCTGGTTTTCAGTTTTTCCTACATGTTGTCCGAGAATGATTTACAAAAAATTTCAATGAATTTTTGTCGGCGGGCCATGCAACAAAGCTTCTTGACCAAGCTGTGAAATCGCTTCGCTCCGGTCTGCTAAGGCACGCCAACGTGCATTTTTCTAGTTTTCTGTGAACCGGATTCGGTCCAAAACTCTGAGCAGATGGCAGTACACAATAACATACCTGTTCGTGGTCGTTAGTTTTTATCGCTTTATGCAAAACCGGGAGACTTATACAAGCCTAGAAGCAGATAAGATCAGTTATGCCTACTCCACATTTAGCACACGAGTCTGCTATGGAAGCCGAGAGCCGCAAAAAGCCTTCTACGTTGTAGTATCCACTGTCTTCTCCCTACATCGTATCACTTACGTGATGCGTATTATTTGCTGCATAAACGCCAAGACTTCACTTTATTCAAGACACAACAAGAACACAACTTGGGGTATCAAAAGGGCACAGTAGTGCCGACAAACAATACGGTGCGAAGCGCCCTAACGACGCCACATGGGGGAAAAAAAAATTTTTCCGTAGCAAGCGGCTGGATCGCGCCAATAATGAGCCGGCTCGGCGAAGGTGACCGGCTTATATATGCGCGCTACCAAGCGGATGTGCAGGTAGGCAAAGGGGCTTGGGGCAGGCTTCGCCACGCAGTGGCAGAGAGGCTACGCGTTCAGTGGGCGTTTATCAACAAATTTCACCAATAGTGAAATCTAACCCATAAACGCCAAGACTTCACTTTATTCAAGACACAACAAGAACACAACTTGGGGTATCAAAAGGGCACAGTAGTGCCGACAAACAATACGGTGCGAAGCGCCCTAACGACGCCAAAATCCCTCCAAGTTGGACGCGACAGTTTTGGCGAAACGGGAGCGGAGGTTAGAAGCGCGGTTAGCGTAACGCTCGAAGCAGTGGCTGGCCCAAGTTCCTTGGGCCTTTAATTCGTCAGTCGTTGCTCCCATGGCAGCGGCAAAGGTGGTGCCGCCCCTGCGGAAGCTGTGTAGGGAATAACCTTTGGAGCTGTAGCCGGCGGCCTTAAGCGTTCGTTTAAGGAAGTACTGAAACTTCCTGCTGTTAGCGGCTTAACTTTTCCTCTTGCACTGACATGAGAAAAGGGGGAGGCGTGTGGATATGGGTTAAGCTTGTGCAAAACTGCCCGGACCGCTTGAACGGGGCACAGCGGTGAATCTTTAACCGTAGGTAACGGCAGTGTAACCGAACCGGCAGCGAAGACGCTTGTTTTGATGGCGGAACGGTTATGTCAAGGCCGCTAGGCGTGAAACGTATACCGCTAACTCGCAAGAATTTAGAATTCTTGTGGAAAGGCAGCAGGTTGCTTTTCGAAGCAACGAAAAGAAGGCGACCAGGGCGGCTGCCCAGAAGGGCTTGCGGAAGCACTTTGGAATGGTGGTTAGGCGACCTTGAATTTTACACAAAATCTCAGGCGTAATTGGAAGTCGGGCGTTGGGGTTTGTGCTTTCGTACGTTTGATAGCGCGCAACGTCAGCTGTATGCGGAAGTGGGAAAGGTCGGGGGCTTCAAGTCCTTCGCGATGGTGCAATGAGACAACGCTGGCAAGGTAATTTTGCACAGAGGAATACTGCATTTTCGGCGAAAGATAGGCAATAAAGCGGCACAGCGTCTCAATGTTTGCGGGGCATGGGCGCGTTGAAATGCTTTTGCAGAAGCGCCGGTAAATCTTCCACTGGCTCTTTCTGGTGCGCAGCGAGGACGGTGCAAGTGAGGTTTTCCACAATTTCCGCAGCCGTTTGTCCAGTTCCTGCGTTCGGATACCTGTAAATAAAATCTCCAGGTAATTCAGCAAAGGCAGTGCGGCGTCCGGCCATAGCTAAGTCTAGTAAGCGCGGGTCAATGGTTGCGCGGCTTAAGGCGTCAGCTGCAATATTCTCCTTCCCAGGAAGATAGGAGGCTGATATGCGAAAATTGTAAGCGACTGAAGCATAAAATACGAGTTTCAGCCAACATAAGGCTGCTTTGCACTTCGTCGTAGCTCGATTTATAAAGGAAACTGTTTGCGTGTTGTCGGATTCAATAACAACTCGGAAGCCCGCCAGATGCGGCGCCCATACAAGCAGTGGCAAGCAGGCGGCAATTAGTTCGAGGAAATTGATGTTTCCTCTCAAGGCGTCCTCTAGTAACGGCGAGGTTAACCAGATAGAGGAGACAATCGCTGGCGGCAATACATTAGCCCAAGATCCGGCAATTGCACGGCGGCCCATTGTTGCACCAAAGCCGGCGAGACAAGCGTCTGTTTGGATGAACACCGATTTCCTGGGCGGGAAATCAGTGACGGGCAAAGACCGTTTAAAGCAGGGAGACATCGTGCCACCACTGCAGTTCTAACTTTAGACTCGACGTCAGGCGTGTGCGGTGGTTAGGGCGAGACAATGGTTTAAGGGCATCTATGAATATCCTCGCGAAAGGACGAGCACCGTAAATGGCTTTGGCGGCAAAGTTAAGGCGTCCAACCAGCTGCTGTAGTTCCTTCTTTGTGGCTTTATTGCGGCCAAGCAAAACACCAGTTTCCGTGCGGAGGTTCTGGAGTTTCTCTGGCGGTAGCTCAATGGTCAACGACACGGAGTCGAGGATGACGCCCAAGAATCGGATGCGAGTTGTTGCGGAAATAACTTTTTCCCAGTTTATGGCAAAGCCCAGATCTGTTAGAGTAGCTATTAAGCAACTCAAGGCGGCGGTGCATAGGTCAGCTGTCTCTCCTATAACAAGGAAGTCGTCCAGGTAGCACACAATCTTGTAACCTTTCAGGCGAATAAAGCGCGCAACTGCTGAAGATAAGCGGAAGAAAATGAACGGAGCTATCGAGAGTCCAAAGCACAGGAAGTTGTCGATAAAATAAGTTTCGGGTTGTTCGTCGAAACTCCAAGCGAAGCCCTGCAGCTGGCGATGCGGTGGGAAGACTGGCACATGGCGGTAAGCAGACTTGATATCGACCAGGGCGTAATGGCAGGCGTAGCTGCTTAGCGCAAGGGCGTCGTCAATAGATTGTAGGGAAAATTTTTCGGGAAAAATATGCGAATTCAAACTGTCCGAGAATGGGCGGCTACAGTCTGTGATAGGGCGGAACTTCTCAGAATCGGCTTTTTGGACTGCACCAATTGCATGCACGCGCTTAGGCTTACTATGGGAATAGGAAATTTTCCCCTCGGCGATCTCGCTGCGGAACAGTGTGTCCAGAAATGGTTTAGCTTGTGCCGTAAGTGCGCTGGAGTAGTTGTGGCATTCTGCTGAAGCTATTTGTTCGGCATTTTCTACCAGTTTAAAACCGAAGGCAAGACCACGTAAAATGAAATCTCTATCCTGATCAAAACGCAGAGCCGTATTCCAGTTATTAATTTTTCGTGTTAAAGAACAACGATGGTAAAGGTCGGCATCAACTTGAAAGTTCCCCACATGCAACATTTTCATAATAACCACTGCTAAATACGCGATTTCAAAACGTACATTTTCCTTGCTGTTATACGCGATTTCAAAGGGAAACAGGTCAGTTAACCAAAAGCACGTACAGTGACATGGGCATATAAAAGAGCGAATTCGACGAAAGTATGTCAGATAACAATGGTGATTATCATGCTGGTTACTGTTAGAGGGAAAAATAACCGACCGTTGCGGATGCAGGTTGCTTCTCGGAATGGACAATGGGCAGGCAGGCTAAGTGGGTCAAGCGGTTCCGTTATTGCGACGCAATTGGGGGCAGTTAATGCGGCCATGTCCTGTTTGGTTGCACTTGTAGCAAATATGGCGGTAGTTGCACCCGGCACACGATCCATTATTAAAACGGCCACAAATTGGGGGCGGATTGCCGGCATTACGCGTGCTTCCGCTGGAAGTTGCGGCGGCGAAGGCGGTAGGCTTCCTGCGGCGATTACCATGGCGTTCTGGCAGGCGGTCTGGGAATTAAAGTGGCTTGAGGCAATATTTTCACGCTCGATGGCATTATCCAAATTCCACTTGTGGTCCTTAGCACGAATGCGGAAGTCGTGATCGAAAGCCAGAATAGCGCGGGCATAGTAGTGGCGGCGTTTTTGGGCTAAGTACTCCAGGTAGCTGCAGTACTCTAAGGCGACTTTGGCATGCTTCGGGCTGGAGGACTGCAGCAGGGTCTTCAGCGTCTCCATGCTTCCGGCCCAGAACTCGTCTAAATTGATATCAAATGCGCCGATTTTGCTTTTGACTTGCCGTTGGCTCCAAGGCGGGCTTGAGCAAAACATGCGTATGTGGGCGGCGCAGGCGGCGGGCTTCCGACTTCAAGATTTTATCGGACTTACCACTGGAGGCGCTAGAGGTGCTAGACGCGGAGCTGGACGAGGAGGAAGACGAACTACGGGAGGATTCCGAGGCGCTGGAGCGCGAAGCTGAGCGGGAGCGGCGTGGCTTCTTTGCTTTGACCTCCTTTGCGCCAGAATCCAGCAGCACGTTGCGCTTATGGCCGGCATGGCTGGTGACCTTTAGCGTAGTTGTGGGAGAGCCTTGCTGGGACGCTTGGAACTGCTTAATGCGGGAACGGTCGCCGATCTTCTGCACGATTTGCTCCACTTCGGCGTGGGTGAGGAGGACCAGGTGGTGGCTTTCCGTGATATTCTCCTCCTCCAAGGCCTCAATAGTTTCTTTGCTCAGGCCAAGGCCAGACAGCGTTGGTAGAGCTGGCTGCGGTTGGGGCTCCGGCAGGGCGGGCGGAGGCGGAGTGGGCTGATGAGAATCCAGCTTGAAGTGGGCTATCAAGCGGTCGGCAAGGGTGCTGTTCCTGCCTGTAACGGAAAGTTTAGCGGCCTGGCATTCGCTTTTCAAAGCCGATTTGGTCATGGCTCTAATTTCGGCGGCCGTAAGTACCATGGTGCAGGGTGTGTCAGGCAGTTATGTTAAGGGCAACTCTAATTTTTCCGTAGCAAAAGGGCAAAAGAAAAAAAATTTTTCCGTAGCAAGCGGCTGGATCGCGCCAATAATGAGCCGGCTCGGCGAAGGTGACCGGCTTATATATGCGCGCTACCAAGCGGATGTGCAGATAGGCAAAGGGGCTTGGGGCAGGCTTCGCCACGCAGTGGCAGAGAGGCTACGCGTTCAGTGGGCGTTTATCAACAAATTTCACCAATAGTGAAATCTAACCCATTACTTCGTGCGTGGTCTGCTGCAGTACTTTGACTGCTGCAACATTCATGTCATAGTGAATGCATCGCGCCCTGCCTGTAATATTTATTCTTATTAACCACATAATAATGGACTTATATTTTCGATTTTTTTAAAAAAACAAAAATCAACGTACACCGAATTTCGAAATCGTTCATCCGCGCAGTTGTTCGGTGTAAATGGTGAATGAGCTTTTCCTAGTGCAGCAGGAGCGTACGTTATCACAGTTCTGAGCTTCCGGTTGCACCGGTCAGTGGGTTTACCGTTTATGATAACTAACTCAAACCTGACCCTTTACGAAATCACTTTTCAAAAATTGTGCGTTAAACAGTTTTAATATTGTAAAGTTAATTATTGAAGCCGCTTCTGGCTTGAATAGCAGGATTATTTAATGACATGCAAAGCTAAGATTATAATTATGAATTATGCTGTTCTGTAAGCATATTTAATAGACTGGATATGATTTGTAAATAGTAACGACGAATTCCAAAAGCAAAAATATGTTACAGAAAATGTGTTAGCGAAAATGTGTTACAGAAAATGTATCTAATTTTCGAAGCCAGTTCTTCACCTTTCACATTTCTACTCAAATCTTTTAATTTGTCCCAAATGTTTTTGTTAGCAGAAAATTGTTTTTGTTCGACCAGACTTGAAGTCCCTTTGGGGTTGTCTGCTCTTGTGCCGTAATAATAATCATAATAAGAATTTGGTAAGTAAATACGAATTATGGTTTACACTTTATGGGAACCTGTAATTTTTTTCTCACTGTTTTGTTTACACTAACATTTTTTTAGGTAATTGTGTGCTAGATTTATGCAAATGCATTAGCAATGTAGCATAACAAATTTTGGTGACAAATTTCTGGTTGTATAGTAATTTCGTTAACTGAAAGTCGTATTCATATTAAGTTAATCATTATTTGCCGCAAATTCAAGTAATATTACAGGGAGTAGCCGATTCCCTTTATGTGCGTTACTACTTATACTAGAAAAATGCACGTTGGCGTGCCTTAGCAGACCGGAGCGAAGCGATTTCACAGCTTGGTCAAGAAGCTTTGTTGCATGGCCCGCCGACAAAAATTCATTGAAATTTTTTGTAAATCATTCTCGGACAACATGTAGGAAAAACTGAAAACCAGACTAAACTTTTTTGCCACCGTTCTTCTGTCATTTCTGTTCTTTCTTTCTTCTTTCAGTTTTAGTTTTCTCACTTTGTAGTTAAGCAAGCTTAGAGCCGTTGTTCCCAGAATTTGCCACATATCACCCGTCAACAAATACAAATTGATCATTTTAAGTTATTACCGTATGTCCAGTATCTTTTGCGAGTATTTTGAAGTTATTTCTGACACTAAACCGTGATTACAGCGAAATTAAAACTACGGCAAATTTGCTTAACCCGGCAATGCCCGAGGTATCAAGGAATTTTTTTGTCGAAGTTGAAATTCATACCATAGAATAACAATAAATAACCCTGAACTATGTTTTTCAAAATTTTGCTGCAGTAGTTTAGAATTTGAAGGGTAGGTGGGTAGGTGGGTAGGTGGCACCGCTTGGGCATTAACGATATACAATACGGGCGGTGTGGGCAGTGGGCACGGTGGTTGCCGGTGCGACACCACACAAATTCCGTTGTACACAACATTGTGGCTACTTGATCTACTCGAATCAACCTGGCTGTGGTAGCTGCTTACACTTTATAATAGTTAGCTTGTGCAATTTAATTCATCATGAAAAGGTTCATGGTTGAATTTATACTCAAAAAAATGTTTGAATTCCGGTCAGTATGCAACAGGGTCATGGTGGGCTGCGCCAGTTTACATGAGCATAACACTGATCATAGCCAGCCATATTTATTGTTGGCTGCTTCGATCACAACGTCGTTCTATTGTTCTTTTTCCTATTGCAGTCGAAGAAAATATTGTGATATGATAAGAAAAATGTTTTATTAGCATTTATGCTATTATAAAAGCACTGAGATGTCCTTATTTGTTTGATATTTTGATCAGTTTGCTGACAGTGTTATGGTTTGGCTACTCTCTTAGTACGCAACGGCTGAATCATATGAAGTGTGCGGCTCTGGTTATTGTGCCTGTTCAGGCAGCATGTTACTGTCCTACGACAATGCCCAAGCGGTGGAATTTCCACCAGCTGTTTTTGAAAATTCACAGTTTTTTACAGAAGAGCTGCAGACTTTTGTGGGATACTGAAATTGTGAGATACTCATATGAAGTTATCACCAATTTAATCCCAAATTTTACCATAACAGCCGATTTAGATACACTTCGTAGAACTTTGCGTTATTTTTTGAGTGTTTTCTGTTTTTCAGTGTTTTTTTTCAGTGTAAATTCACAGTTTTTTCAAAAGAGCTGCAGACTTTTGTGTAATACTGAAATTGTGAGATACTCATATGGAGTTATCACCAATTTAATCCCAAATTATTACCATAAGAGCCGATTTAGATACACTTCGTAGTACTTTACGTTATTTTTCAGTGGGTTTTAAGCCATGTAGGTTTTAAGGTACTAAAATACAGTATGCAACTAAAATACACTATCTTTGCTCTATCTAATCTAACGCATATGTGACCCAGGCAATAACAATAGTCCTGGTGTTGTAAAAACTGGCGAACTATACTGGTGGTTTTTCCACCTAGCAGACGTTGCCGGGTTGAAGCAGTTCAACCCAGGGTCCCTAAAGCACCTCCTCCCATTAAAAATTCGTTTTAGTTGTTGCCAGAGTTGAAGGTAATTAGTTTAGAAACCGTTTAGGTATCATAAGCCCGCTTCTCTAAATAAATGTTGTAACAAACAACGGAATTTTACGCAAACAATGGAGTGTCTATTTGCCAGTCGATTTTAACCAAGCTCTGGGTGACCTTTTTGAATTATTGCCGGCACTGTTAAAATTGGTGATCACCCCCAGTTGCTTCTTACAACTGCCTAAGCCAGGGTTGGCACGGGTCTTCATTATCTAAGCCAGGGTGCCCTTACTTGTCGAGCTTCTTCTATAAGTTAGGCACGTTTTATTCGAATGCGACATTGGGAAAGGTTGCTATTTGAAGTGCCACTGTGTTCTTCATTAGCGTTTTAAGCATACAGGAAACACCACGTTACCATCAACGGTGCTTCCCCAACAGACATGACAAGATAAGCAGTGCAAAACTGTTCTACAGTCTCATGGCGTTATCGGGCTAGTCCGCGGTAAAGTCATATTTGGGACTTTCGTAACGGACACAAGTTAAGCACTGCAAAGTACTGTACAGAGCCGTGACGTCATCTGACTTATCCAGGATGACGTCATAGCTAGACTTCCGTAACGGACACAAGTGAGCACTGCAAAACTACTGTATAGAGCCGTGACGTCATCTGACTTATCCAGGATGACGTCATAGCTAGACTTCCGTAACGGACACAAGTGAAGCTAAGCACTGGAGCTGAATTAGGAAGACCTTCGCTTCGCTCCGGTCAATAACGTCCCTGCGTGTGTATCTTGCGTATGGTTAAAGGGAACAACTATACCGGCTGGCTGTTCGGCACAGAAGTTTTACTTCTTATGGGCGTAGCGTACACCAAGAGAACATTCTGGCTAAGCCTCTAATAGTCACAACAAACAACAGGAAATCCAAACAAACAGAGCCTCAACGAGAGCGAACAAACAGGCAGCTCAACGCAGTGAGCCCCAAAAGAAGCCTAAGGAAAACCCGTGGCCGCGGCACGGGCAAAGAGAAGCCTCCGGTAGTTTTCCCGAACAATGTATTTTTCGAAACAGGCGCTGCGCCAATTTCCTTGTGCTTTTATCGCTTCGGGAGACGCACCACATTCGGACGCGAAGTTGCACCACCCCGCCGTAAGGAGTGAACACTAAATTTTGCGCCATCATACCCAGCCTCATGCAATGCAGTTTGCAATAAACGCATGAATTTGGCTGCGGACAGGTTTTTTAACGCGCCACTGTTATCACGGTAACAGAAGACTGAACGGTCATTCTTATGCACACCACTGTCACGGAGCTCTAAAAAGGCTTTAGCGGGGCAAAACACCGAGCCGGGTCGGATCGGGAGTACAATAAGGATTTTTTCACTAATATAGCGATTGGTTTTCATAACCGGTGCGGACACGAGAACGTTGTTTATTCCCACAGTAACATCCCGGAAACGAATGTGTAGATGACCTTTATCGGTTCCAGACAGATTGCTTTTCCGTAACAGTGAGAAGAATGCAAACAAGCAAGCAGCCTAGAACACTTTCCGTACTTCCGCGGGAAGCCGGTGTAATACTTCAAAAATGCCCACCAAATGGCGTGTCGTAATCGGGGTTTTTTTATTGAGAAATTCCCTGCGCTGACGACGCACTCCTTCCATAGCCTGCGCGATCACAAAATCTTTGAGATCCGGCGCCGTGAAAACGGTGCAACGGCACAATGGCAGCCACGTAGTTCTGAATGGAACTAAACTCAAGGTTACGTGACAGCTCGGCAATATATAATCCAATTGTGCTTGGCTTTGCCGGTACTGACTGCAGCCGGTGTTTACTGCAAAACCTGATAAATCTCCTCCACTGAACTTTCCGAATGCGGACAGAGGACGGCGCCATAGCACTGAGCCGCAACGCGGTCAGGGTCCGATTCAGACTGGCTATTTGGGTATCTGGAACAGTAGTTACCAGTCAGGCGCAGTAGACTTTCACGTTGCCTGATACAATCGACTACGGTCGACTTATAACAATCAGCAGTGCAAACACGGCTTAGCGCATCCGCAAAGGTGTTATCTGCGCCCGGGATTTGAGACGCATCAACATGAAAGTCATAGCGACAAGATGCATAGAAAAACTAATTTTAGCCACTTCAAAGCTTCTAACGATTTGCACGAACCGCGTTTTATGAACGCAACGGTTGATGAGTTATCGCTTTCTAACACTATTGTACTTCCAGTAAACACCGGCGCCCAAATTAAGATCGGAATGCAAGCGGCAACCATTTCCAAATAACTGATATTAGATCGTAAACTATAATGCACGAGCGGTCGGTAGACGAAATTTACTAATCTGCGCATATCACCTGATAATTCTTCAGCATCCCAGCTGCCGGCTAACCAGCTGTTTCCTAACGCTGCGCCAAAACCAAAAAAAGATGCGTCCGTACGAATACGAATAATACGTCGTGGCTTCGAAATCAAGCTTTATGTCATCCCATTAAGCCGAGGTGCTATTGTTTGCCACCACACCAACTCGCTGCGAAGTAACGCGGTTCTCGTATTCTATGGTGTGAGCGATGCAACTGACAAATAGCATCAATAAAAATCCGCGAGAACCTGCTGGCACATTTAACTGCTCATGAAGCAAAGCAAATCAGCCCTTATAACGACGGCAGCAAAGTTTACTTATTTTCGGCATTTGTGCAAGTTCTGCGCATCTGGACGCCAACTTTTGCAGTTTATCTTCGGCAAGCGTCACTTTCTGCGCCACGGAATCAATGATTATGCAGAGAAAACGCACTACCTGAGTCGAGCAAATAACCTTTTCCCAGTTAATAACATATCCAATAGCTAAAAGAAGTGAGAATAAAGCCTGCTGAACGGCAGCACATAATTCAAAAGTTTTGGCAATTACCAGGAAATTGTCCAGATAAGCCACAATTTTAAACCCCAGTCTGCGAATAATTCGGGCTGCTGCGGTTGATAGACGGTGAAAAATACTAGGAGCACATGATAAACCAAAACTCAAAAACTTATCGAGAAAATAATCGTCAATGCTACTAAAACGCCAACGGAAACCGAGCAGTTGGCGGTGCGGAGGAAGCACTGGAACAGCTCGGTAAGCGGATTTTAAATCCGTTACTGAAATATCACACCCTGGTGTGCATTCGGCTAACGCTGAATCCAACGTTGCAAAAGAAAAACTCTCACACGTGGCGTAAGAGTTCAGGGAGTCTATTACCGGGCGACTGCTGTCGGTGATCGGGCGATAGCCGCCATCTTTCTTCGGTACTGCGCCTATCGACTGAACGTGGATCGGCTTCGCTAATTGTTTGGAGATTTTGCCAGCCTTCAGTTCGTCACTAAATATTTTATCTAATGCGAATTTTGCGTCACCACACAAAGTGCTACGGTTATTTTCGCACACTGCAGTGCGAACTTTATTAATATCAGAAACAACAAAAAAACCAACAGCGATACCATGCAAGATAAAATGGCGATCGTGGTCATCTCCCAGCGCATAAAACCATTCGGCTAACGAGCGAGTCAAAGAACAACGGTCTGTTAAATCTGAGTCAACTATATTAGTACTAGAAAAATGCATGTTGGCGTGCCTTAGCAGACCGGAGCGAAGCGATTTCACAGCTTGGTCAAGAAGCTTTGTTGCATGGCCCGCCGACAAAAATTCATTGAAATTTTTTGTAAATCATTCTCGGACAACATGTAGGAAAAACTGAAAACCAGACTAAACTTTTTTGCCACCGTTCTTCTGTCATTTCTGTTCTTTCTTTCTTCTTTCAGTTTTAGTTTTCTCACTTTGTAGTTAAGCAAGCTTAGAGCCGTTGTTCCCAGAATTTGCCACATATCACCCGTCAACAAATACAAATTGATCATTTTAAGTTATTACCGTATGTCCAGTATCTTTTGCGAGTATTTTGAAGTTATTTCTGACACTAAACCGTGATTACAGCGAAATTAAAACTACGGCAAATTTGCTTAACCCGGCAATGCCCGAGGTATCAAGGAATTTTTGTCGAAGTTGAAATTCATACCATAGAATAACAATAAATAACCCTGAACTATGTTTTTCAAAATTTTGCTGCAGTAGTTTAGAATTTGAAGGGTAGGTGGGTAGGTGGGTAGGTGGCACCGCTTGGGCATTAACGATATACAATACGGGCGGTGTGGGCAGTGGGCACGGTGGTTGCCGGTGCGACACCACACAAATTCCGTTGTACACAACATTGTGGCTACTTGATCTACTCGAATCAACCTGGCTGTGGTAGCTGCTTACACTTTATAATAGTTAGCTTGTGCAATTTAATTCATCATGAAAAGGTTCATGGTTGAATTTATACTCAAAAAAATGTTTGAATTCCGGTCAGTATGCAACAGGGTCATGGTGGGCTGCGCCAGTTTACATGAGCATAACACTGATCATAGCCAGCCATATTTATTGTTGGCTGCTTCGATCACAACGTCGTTCTATTGTTCTTTTCCTATTGCAGTCGAAGAAAATATTGTGATATGATAAGAAAAATGTTTTATTAGCATTTATGCTATTATAAAAGCACTGAGATGTCCTTATTTGTTTGATATTTTGATCAGTTTGCTGACAGTGTTATGGTTTGGCTACTCTTGTAGTACGCAACGGCTGAATCATATGAAGTGTGCGGCTCTGGTTATTGTGCCTGTTCAGGCAGCATGTTACTGTCCTACGACAATGCCCAAGCGGTGGAATTTCCACCAGCTGTTTTTGAAAATTCACAGTTTTTTTACAGAAGAGCTGCAGACTTTTGTGGGATACTGAAATTGTGAGATACTCATATGAAGTTATCACCAATTTAATCCCAAATTTTACCATAACAGCCGATTTAGATACACTTCGTAGAACTTTGCGTTATTTTTGAGTGTTTTCTGTTTTCAGTGTTTTTTTTCAGTGTAAATTCACAGTTTTTTCAAAAGAGCTGCAGACTTTGTGTAATACTGAAATTGTGAGATACTCATATGGAGTTATCACCAATTTAATCCCAAATTATTACCATAAGAGCCGATTTAGATACACTTCGTAGTACTTTACGTTATTTTTTCAGTGGGTTTTAAGCCATGTAGGTTTTTTAAGGTACTAAAATACAGTATGCAACTAAAATACACTATCTTTGCTCTATCTAATCTAACGCATATGTGACCCAGGCAATAACAATAGTCCTGGTGTTGTAAAAACTGGCGAACTATACTGGTGGTTTTTCCACCTAGCAGACGTTGCCGGGTTGAAGCAGTTCAACCCAGGGTCCCTAAAGCACCTCCTCCCATTAAAAAATTCGTTTTTAGTTGTTGCCAGAGTTGAAGGTAATTAGTTTAGAAACCGTTTAGGTATCGTAAGCCCGATTCTCTAAATAAATGTTGTAACAAACAACGGAATTTTACGCAAACAATGGAGTGTCTATTTGCCAGTCGATTTTAACCAAGCTCTGGGTGACCTTTTTGGATTATTGCCGGCACTGTTAAAATTGGTGATCACCCCCAGTTGCTTCTTGCAACTGCCTAAGCCAGGGTTGGCACGGGTCTTCATTATCTAAGCCAGGGTGCCCTTACTTGTCGAGCTTCTTCTATAAGTTAGGCACGTTTTATTCGAATGCGACATTGGGAAAGGTTGCTATTTGAAGTGCCACTGTGTTCTTCATTAGCGTTTTAAGCATACAGGAAACACCACGTTACCATCAACGGTGCTTCCCCAACAGACATGACAAGATAAGCAGTGCAAAACTGTTCTACAGTCTCATGGCGTTATCGGGCTAGTCCGCGGTAAAGTCATATTTGGGACTTTCGTAACGGACACAAGTTAAGCACTGCAAAACTACTGTATAGAGCCGTGACGTCATCTGACTTATCCAGGATGACGTCATAGCTAGACTTCCGTAACGGACACAAGTGAAGCTAAGCACTGGAGCTGAATTAGGAAGACCTTCGCTTCGCTCCGGTCAATAATGCAGAAGTTCAGTGTTACCAAAATAATTAACGTGAGAAACAGTACGAGTATGTTCATGCGCCGGTGGAGCAAGTCCACCGCTAACACTAGCGAGAGAAACACTCTCAGTTGCGTTGTCCGTCCGCGGCGTTGTTTCCGCTCTGCTGTCGAAATGCCGGTCCACGGTCTTGCTGTTGCCCATTGACATTTCCGGTGCGGCAAAAACGCCCCTTGATGAGTTCCGGAGCAGAATTCGCAGTGGTGTGGGAACATGCAGTTACCGCGTGTGTTACACCTTCCATCGTTCCGTCGATCACAGGCGATATATGGGCCACGGGCCGTCTGGCGACTTGAGAACGAAAGTAGGGCGGGCCGTCATACGGACAGGACCTGCGCGGAAAGCGTCCGCTGTCTACAGTCAAATTGGCAGCATGGAAATGGCGGTGTATAATGTTGGTACACGCCGAAAAATCGTTCAGCGCTAACTTTTGCCGGTTAGCTAATTTCCAAAATTCTTCGTCAAATTGCAACACGTACTTTGACTGATAATCTCGCGACTTCTCAACCAGAAATTCGATGTACTCTACATACTCAATTAAAACCGCGTTATGATCGGGCGATCGAGCTAAGTCGCGAATTATGTTCAGGGCGCCGCAGATAAATTCGCAGAACTTAAGGTCACGCGGGCCTACTTTTTTACGTCCGTCATCTGACAGCATAGCGCGCGAATAAACTATCTCGTGAGGAGGTTTTAAATCTCTGGCGAATTTCGGTAGCTCAAAAGCTGCATTGTCTAACGGTTCTTCTGAAGTCTCACACTCACCAGAGCTGCGTATAAGATGGGCGGACTGGTGCCGGCCGGTAGTTAAGGTGACGCCGTGGTTCGGTGGGCGTTATCGGTTGCTGCTGCACAATTTCGTTACCGGGTAGCCCATCCGGAAACAGATACTTGATCAACTTCCGATGATCGCAGAGAATACCGATGGCTTTGGGAATCAGGTCCGGTTTCTCACGCAGCAACTCCAGGCCATCGCCTTTGGCAAATCCAGTCGCCTTAAGCTGCGCGATTCCTTCTGTGGAGAGGCCAGCTATCCCGGCAACTTCCTCAATTGGTCCAATCGAAATATCAAGCTCAATCGGCTGCACCTGTCGATTTTCCTCCTGGACAGGTGCCGACGGACGGCCCGCCGCGGGCGGTGCCGATAAAGTGGCATTGGAATGGGCCGCTTTTAAGGCGCTGAACAAGCGGTCCACTAGCTGAGTTTTGTTACCGGCGATTCCCTTTCCTAAACCTCTCAACTGGTTTCTCAATTCTTCGTTCGACTACTTCTCAAGATTAGTGTGTGATTCCATATTTTATGAGGAAATTAAAGAACTGACTGACAATAAAACCTAACGCATTTTTAAAAAGAAAAAACTGATTCTATCAGAACAAAAAAAGCGATATATACTGTCAATTCAACGAAAGGTCACTTCCAACGAATGCTAACAGCGGTAGCAAAATCGAAGTTACAAGTAACTGGCGCGATCGGACCAGAAAGAGAAAGTGGAAGCGAAAGTTGAAGCGAACTAAAAGTATATTTGGATAAGCAAGTGATTATATACTGACCGCACACTTCCCTCTTTACTACACACACACAGACAGCGGCACATCACACTCATCAAGCAAATACTCATTAGCGGTAAGCATGCAATTATTACAGCGAGACGTTTTTTGTGCTTCTCCAGATGGGCAGGTGTGGGATTAGTGGCCTTTGTCCCTATCGCTGGGAAATGGTCACGCGTCGTTATAAACGGATTTCATGAAATCCTCCTCGTAATCATAGCGTTCGGAGTATTGCCACAGAAACGCTAGAAGCGGAGAAGTCAACTAAACGAAGTAATGAAAGTGATGCAGCAGACAATGCACGAAATAATGCAGCAAGTGATACGTCTAACCAAATTTCAAAACTGTAGTCTAACCCAAACTAGTGCGAAATCAGAAACGGAAGCGAGCTGCGCCATTCCGAGAACTAGGAATAGAATAAGAACATTCTTTTTCTTGCTTTTAAGCAACTATTAGTAAAAGGCAGCGGAAATCCGAGGTTCCTGTTATTATTCCGCTTTGATTCTTTGAAGTGGAAAAAAGCAGAATGGAACGAAGTTACATAATAATTGTCCTTAAAGCCGACGAAATCTAAATAAGCACGCTGCACAGTACAGAGCACACACCGGTTCCAAGAGATATTACTAACGGTGGTGGCATGGCATTTGTTTGAGTAAGCATTCATTCCATTCAAATAGTGCGCTGGTGAGAAAATTTCGGCGCTTTCTCTGCTTAGCTGTCCCGCAGCTGTTGTTTTTTAACTTATGCAATTAAACTTTTCTTGCTTTAATCAAAGTTTTGATCAAACTAAAAGCATGCAAATAACTATATTTACGTAAGGTGTCAACAGAAACGCTCCGCTTATCCGAAACAACCGGCAATATACCGGCAAACGTGCTTCTAAACTGCTTACCATTGCAAAGTCAGAAACGATGTACTGTAAATTCAAAATAGGACGCTTTATTCCTAATTTTTATTATAAGTGCAACCAAAACAACCCCGGGTAGGAATCAAAGCACGGGAAGCGAATAAGCAGCCCGAAATATGCGTGTTACGACTTACGTCAGTCGAAGTGTGTTCGATAGCCGACAGCCGTGCGATTTTTTTCCATAGTACATAATATGCCAAGTTCAGATGGCCAGCGGAATAATGCGGTTTCGTTCGTTTGGTTTCTCTCTGAATCGCTTTTACGGATATACATCGGTAATTTAAGTAACAGAGCATGGCTTTAATGAGCCTGAGTAAAGTTCACTGGTGCAACATTTCCAAACTCCGCGCTGTTTACCCCGCGAGCCAGCTCCACAAACACCAACAACGCGCTGACCAACGCTGCAGCCGTCTAAAACAAAAGCGATTTAGGGACTTTTCTTTTTTTCGTAGTAAATAGAAAACTAGGATTACTTCATAATGTGCGCATAAACAGCACATACCAACCTGGAAAGCACTGTCGCGAGTGATGATAACCCCGGCCAACGTGAAACAGTTCGCTTAATCTCGCCTGATACGAATTGTACACTGTAGTCCTATCTTCTTGTTTCCATCTGGTTTTTCCCAGGTGAAGGCACTTTTCTGCTGCCTCGGCCAGTTGCTTTCCCTGATGTTAGATTGTAAATTTTAATGAAACCATTTTTTAACGGGCAGGAATTACAATATACGTACTCTACAATTCAAACATTAGCAAACCTGTTCTGTGGAATACACTCAAGCAGCAGTCAATAGGCACAAGTGCGACGTGTGTGCCAGCAACACGATGGCCACTTCCAGATCCGGAATGTGACCTAGCGCCGGCGGATGCCAGCTGGCTTCGCACGTTTTTGCAATTTTGCACACTAAGGTCGCTTAGTAGCACATACCCGTTACCAACATCAGACACTTATCCAGTTCACCGACAATGTTGGTCAACTGTGATTGATATACACATAGTCATCCAGGCTTACTCATGCATTGTGGAACAATTGTTCGCGGAGATGGAGCGAAGCTTTGCGGACAATTCTGCCGGTAATTACAACGATAAAAATGACGAAGCCTAGTAAAAGATCGCGACCAAGAAACGCCATATCCAGCACGGCAAAAACTGCCCCGGAGAATCCCTTCCACAGCACCGGAATAATAGGAGAACAGATGGCTCTCCATCTGTTAGTAAGGTCGTTTAGGTCCCAGATAAATTCTTCAACATAAAACCAGTAAGCATTTCTGAATACAGAGAGTGCAGTCCGGCAATTGCGGCAACATTGCCGGGCCACCAGTCCGGCAATGCTGATTCGAGTTTCTCTTTGCGTCAGCAGCAAGCCGTACATTCGGTCCAATTTGTCTATCAGTTCTAGAAGGCACTCGCTCCCTGACCACATCAAAAATATGCACAGCAAATTGGCAATCCGATCTGACGATTCGATAAGCTGAAAAAGAATCGCCGTGAACCAGCTGGACGACAGTGATCAGGCGGCAAAGTACACCGAACCGTCGTATATCATACAGACCTTAACACAGACAATAATGGCTATATAAACGCACACGAGACAGCGCAGAAAAGCTGACGATCGCGGACGATTGTCAATCATGATACGATAATACCCGCATATGTGTAAAAATGTCACAAATAATAGTGGCCTTCCAGAAGAAACCGTGCTTAACTGGTGGAGCGACAACTTCCTCCACATCGGACTTTACGACTGGCCGTTTGCACAGGCGATCGCTACGGTTCGACATCGCTCAGAATTTTTCTTTCTTGTCCAGCTCAGATCCAGACAGTCAAAACACGATATGAAGCAACAGTAGTCACAAAAGTGGTGCGCGTGTTCTTAATTAGATGCAAATTTTATCCGAAAGTTTTTTTCACCAGAATCATGGTTCTGCAATAACCTCTCTGCAATAACGCGTACTTTCTGCCATAAATATTTTGAGGAACTTGAACTAGTACAATGTACGACTAACGAAGCAAATCGTACTTGTACGTTGCCCGCTTTGTTACTCCAGGGGATGCTGTTCCTTGCTGAACCTAAATTTTATTTTCAAATGGGGTCGAGAACCACAGGGAAACAGAGGTGTGGCTGGCGGGAAAACATTGACATCGCTGGTAGATGTCAATATTTTCAACTTTCAACTGAAAAAACGGCCCAGTGATATCGGAAACGTTTGATGTATAAGGCCAAGCCGGACGATGGGCATAGCTGAGAAGGCGCAAAGTGACGTTAATCCGGTAACAGTAATATAATTTAGCATGGCTAGCAATCAATAAGAAGTTACTAGCGCTAGGTTTTATTTCAAACCATCGCTTAAACACGTGTTAAAGAAACACTAATAAAAATAACAGCTCATTAAACATTTCGGCTTTCTCCACCGTGCCCAAAACAGAAACCGCGTTACCACGCTGAATCTCTAAAGACAGTCGTTGCTGAAGAAATTCGTGTGAGGGGGCTTCTCCTGAAGGAGTACGTAATCTCTTCCCCGTACGTTCTCTACAATCAATAGCCGTATTTAATCAATTTTGCTTCTAAACTGTAAATATTCCACAAAGAAATCGGGCCAGCGAAATACCGGCTCGTAATGAGTATTGCGTCCCGGCCGTACTTTAATTATTAATCATGAGTTCCCTAATTCTTGTAAGATAAGCAGATGAAAGCTGGAAGGACCCACAGGCGACTCGTAGTAGACCATTGCAGATGCGTAGATTTTTGTACAAGATATGAACAGAACCTGGCTACATTTCTACCGAGAAATTGCTCGCGTCCTTACATAGTAAATTGCGCCTGGTGACATTAAGTGCATGAGCGCAATTGTTTTTGTTTTATGGCCGATTTGGCGTTAGCGAGGCGAGAGCGTACACCTGCGATTAAGCGTTGGTAGTGAGTTCGGTGCTGTTTTCGTACAGAACACGGGATTTGGTTAAAACAGTCCAGTACCATGATACCATCTCCCAAATGCACTCTATTCCGTAAATGTGGAGGTTGCCATTTTTGTTACTGCATTGAATGAATTCCCTGGCGTCAACATATTAATACAACATATAACAACAACCCTTTGTTATATAAGACGGCCGCGGTGCTAGCAGTTTGGGTCTATGCAGCTTATGACATAATACTGCCCCAAATTGCTGCGACAAAGTTGTTGGGCCCCGTTGTTGTAATAGGTTATTGATAGGATTGGCGGTAGTCCATTCTCGTACCGTTTTAACTTTTAACGTACTTAAAATACCGTCATTGTGCAGCTTGAGGATAGAAAAATGGTTCTCGTCCTAAGTTTACGGGGCAGCACTAGAAAGCCTCCGCCTACGGTGGACAAGGAAATTGGTAATGGCCCACTTTGGAAAATCACTGCTGTTTGGGTTACGCTGCTGCGAATCGGTGGTTACATCTTCCCACCACAGAAAAAAAATTCTCGATTAGCGTCTACTTTGCATGCGCTTACGTATATTTATTCTGCATCCATCGTTGCATCGAACGTGCTCTTTCTGTACGATACCGTCAAGTTCTTCTCCTCGCCCCATCTATCGAACTGGTTTACGTCCGTTGTGAATCAAGTAATCACCACTTCGAACATTTTCTGTGATTTGCTATGCATGCTACTGGTGAGCTTATCCAGTCGAACAATTCTGCAACTGCTGAAAGCGCTCAGTTCCTTATCCTCCGGCTTGACTGCTTCGAAGAGACTGTATGCCTGTCTCTTCGTCATAGTTTTATACATTACGAATGCAGCGATGAAATATGCTTCTTATATATACACGTTACAATCTGGCCTCCAAGAATCACAACAAACAGCGGACTTCCGTCAGCGATATTTCCCCAGCTTGTCGATAGCTTATGTGGAAGTAATTGACCGAGTGTACTTAATCGGCACGTGTCTACCGTTTATCAGCCGCGAAATCTTGCTGGGCTTCGTGATGTCGGTGGTATTTTTCGCCAGTGAAGCTCTTCGTGGGATTACGGGGCTTCTGAATACTGAACTACTCGCCTCGGGATCGGTGTCCTTAAGCGAATATTCAAAAATGATACAGCTGAAGAAAATCGTCCAGGATCTGAATCAGGTTTTTTCGCCCATTGTCGGCATACTGTGCTACGCCAGTCTAACCGGTGCGATTGTCTTGACACTCGACTGTAGCCGGTATACCGCGAGCCAGCATCCTCCTGTGGGAAACATCATCTTCTTGATTACATACATTTTTTCATTTTGCATATTGACCGCCATCTGTGCGTATTCTACCGAACAGGTAATAATAATTACGAAACCGTAAAATTTACCGCTGAAGATCTCCCGGATTCGTGGCTTTTTGGTGTTTTGTTATTAATTTTCTTAGGGCCAAAAATTGGCCAACATTGCTAAAATGTGTTTGCGCGTGCGAGAAAAGCAGTCGACAAGCGATCAGTGGACAGCTATGTACATTTGTGGAAAGCAAACCGAACCGTGCTGTTTTACTGTCGGTGGTGTGGTCAGCACGCGGGAAAGCGCTGTTCAGGTACAATGACAGTTTGCTTTGTCAGTTACATTAAACTACCATAGAATAAACAGGTAAATAATGTACGGCTACAATATATTAGAAAACTTTCCCGGATCGGGTTTGTTTGTTTGTTTGTTTGCACTTGTACTTTCTTTACGCACTCCTCGTCATAAAAATCCGTTTTTTGTAGATTTGTGCCGCACTGATAAGCACCCTGCTCGTGTTTGCGGAGCTGGCTGGTGGTGATAAAAGCGGAGAAACGGCAAAAGAATGCGCCAATATAACGCAGGTTTGTGCTGCTAAAGTGTCTGTTTAAAACCGCCGTGCTACTTTATTTACCCTGAATATTTACCCTGAATATTTACCCCGCAGATCACCTGAAGTAAAGAAACACAATGTCGGTTATCTCCCACACGTTTGAATTACCATCGACATGAGGATTTCGTATAACTGGGACTCTCTGGCGCTTGTGTTCTAGTTTACTTGGTGATTTTAGTAGATGCGGTGTGTAGGGAGCTATAGTATTTACCCGTCCCTGAGGCGAACTTGTGTAACGCACCGGCGTTATCGAACTGCTTCCTGTTAATGTATCCGGCGATTAACGCTTCAGATTTCATTCTAAAATTCTTAGTGCTATTCGTACGCTTTGTTATTGAACGTTTCCTGCTTTAACCAGTAGTATTTAAGTTGGTTTGCGATGACGATACGATTCAAACGACATCTAGAGGAGTGGCTACCGTTTTTTTTCGATTGCAAATTTGCAAATTCCGCAGCAGTGTTTCCAGCTTCAAATAAAAGTTTTTCTTAGCATTTTCCAGTACCTCACACGCTGCTTGTGAAGGTGCATTACACCGATTTTCTCTGTAAACAGAAACAGTAATTAAGTACCATCGGTATCTCAGTCACTCGTAATACCCTCTGCATCATTCGAACTGTAAGCAACCAGCTTATCTAAAGCCCTACCACGCCAAGTTGGGGCAGTTTAAAAATTCCTCCACTTCTACCACTGAAGTGTAAAATTTTTGTTAAATTTTTGCATGATAGTTCTGGATCTGTAGCACCCTCAGTAATTTCGTTTCCATGCAAAAGGCTGAGGTTCGAGGGAACGAGAGCCATATTTCTAATTCAATTTTTGGTGCAAAAATCGCACTGCTTACTATGAAATAATCAAGTCTATTCGACAACTCTTTAAAAACTGGGGAAGCTGAGAAGTTTTAGACGATAACGTAGTTGCCTAATGAGACCCTCCTAGCTCTTGTTTAAGCACTGAGATCTTGTCTAAAGCCATTAGTGATCCAGACACTCACATTTCTCTAGAGGTACTTCTTAACATACAAGTATACGGGAGAACCGGAGAAGCACTATGTTTCGAGGTCACCTCCCGTACTGATGGCTTACATTACCTCCGTTGACTCCTAACGGTCACCTTCTGGGTCAGCCAACAGTTTTCAAAAATGTTCACGCGAAAATATCAGTTGATGTGTGTTTTAGAGGCGAAGTCATAAGCGTCCTAAAAATGACCACTCCCCTTTCGCATAAATCCTAGTCTGACCCTTTGCTGTCACAGCGAACGATTTCAACTTTGACACTGCTGGATCGGCAAGGAAAAGTTTTGCTAGAAAAATGCACAAACAGAAACAGAACTACGTACGGCAATTGTTTAAAATTAATTTTTCACAACAGCCCCAACTTGGCTTGGCCCACAGTAGTAAACTATGACAAAGGGTGGATTCTCTGTGAATTTAGCATTCTCCTCTTTATAAGACATGGATACACTTTCTGCGGAACCAAGTGTAATTTTTTACGGGGATAGAAAACCTTTGCATGACGTTCAGCTCGTTGCATATAGCTGCGTTTGGTTAGCCGGATGCGACTTGATTCATTCAAATTTCATCCCAACTGCGAATGACAACGAGCAAGGTTAAACTTTAAAAAAAAGGATCTGCTAGCAGCCATCAAAGCTCAGGTTAATTTCGATTGTTTCCTTATGTATTATTGATCAAACTTTAACACATTTATTCGCATCGGATTTCTTATATTATGTTGCTGTTTTGTTAATGGTCGTACCGTATGTAGTAAAAATAAATAGCGATCCGCCCACCCCCCCCCCTTAGTATACGCCAGTGTACCTGGAGGCAGGGGGCAGCTTCTTAACGTAAAATACCCCCGGGCTTAGCATACAGAATCGATGGAACGGTGTCTGTGTATGGAGAGATTGTTACTTTTTGTGCTCAATTATTTTATCTGTTGAACAAACAATCACCACGGAAGAACACCAGTTTATCCGACAAAGCACGGAAACATATTCTTCATTATTTATTTATCTTGCAAGACTTCGTATTTATTCAGTAAAGAAACGTAAATCATGTTTAGGGGCTTCGGTGTGGTAGGCTGGTAGCGTATTAAAGTCCTCTTTCTTTCCCGCGATCTCACGAACTCCTCCTAGAATCCGTTAGGTGGTCTACGGCAAATGTATTTTCAGGTAAGTTTCACGTAATACTTGTTGTTTTGTAACACTTTTTATAAAGATTTAATTTGACCGACCTGGGTGTGGTTGCACGCTCTAAAAGCGTCAGTCGATTTGCTGGCGCTAGAAAGCTCGGAGAAGACAATCACGGTACTCGCCAACGCGGCGCCGATCTGACAACAGAAATGGTACGCGTGAAGTACTGCAGGTTAATAATGCACCACGTTGCTCTTACACCGAAGGCACTTTCCCGTGTAATGGCAACTCCCGCCAAGGTAAAATGAGGAAGCTCTTGTTGCTTGGCCGCAAGATAAAGTTTTTCGTTGTCGTCACTATTCCACTTTGATTTTCCCGCGTGAAGGCACATTTTAATGACCTTTGTCAAACTGAGACCCTAAAATTAACGATGGCAGTAATTAATTTTTGACCGGTTAAATCACTGTGGATTCTCAAAGTTCGGTGTGTCGCTGCGTCGCACCTGTTCAGTGGAATAAGCACATGCACTTAATAACGCAGAAAGCGCCACGATATGCGCTGCTATGGCGGCTATCACGGTGGCCGAAGGTGGTTGCTCGGGTAACAAGTTGCCCATTTGAAATGATAAGAATATTAAGTTGGCCATCGCCGCGTAGGCTCTGCTGCCTGCTATGACCGAGAAGCATTGATCCAGACTGCTGACTAGCTGGCCTAACTGCAAGAGCGTTGCACACTCATGAACCGGCAAGCCATTTCCGGAATTCAGTTGATCTCGAATTTTCCACCAATTCCGACGGACAACTGAATTGCACAACAGAATTATGATAACGATGAAATACAGTAAGAGTTCGCGGCCAAACAGCGTGGATCGAATCACTGCAAAGTAAATGCGGACAATCCATTCTATGTACGATAGTGGGAGGTTGGGAAAATAGTGCTCGGCTGTGGTATTTAATGTTGCATACGATAGCGAATTAAGTTGTTCTTCACAGAACCGAGCCGCGTTCTTGGATATCCCAACCATCACGAACACCAGCATAGCAGCAACACAGACGACACGGTCTTCTCGTGTGATAGAAGCACTGTAGAGACGATCAAGGGTTTTGAGAAGCTCCAGTATACGTTTGTTGTACCACCACATGAATGCAATGCACAACAAATTAGAGAGCAAATCCGTGGCATCGATCAGCTGGACAAAGATCCGGGTCAACCAGTTGGACAGTTGTGGTTGTTTGTATAGGGCCGAATCGTATACCGAAAACAGTATGCAACCGATTATGACGCCGACATATATAAACATTACACAGTGCGCCAAAATAGCGCATGGACCACGGCTGTTCAAAGGGTGAAACGCGAAGCCACATATTTGCAGCACCGCCAGCCAAACCACGGTCACCTTCCAGACGAAGCCATTTGTCACCTCTGGAGCTACGTCAGAGATATCAGAAACAGGCTCCTTGATCTCAGAACTGCGCTTGTAATTTTTTATCCGCATTTCGACAAATGGCATAGTTCAGTGACATGCGCCGACCAAATATTCTAGTACGTACCAGTCAGCGGAAAAATTAAGCTGCTGCTGTTTGCATGTTATTCTTTATTAAAACGTACTTATATCGAGTGAACCGAAGCTCTAGGTTTTTAAGAGGTACATGGACGGCAAACAGAGGTCGTATTACTCGTTTTGTAACCTTCCGGGATGGGAGCGTTCTATATTGACCATATTCCGTCTGGGACCGTTTCGCTCCTCCACCTCCTGCTTAACGTATTCTACTTTAAATATCAGCTTCCGGTTCACGGGATGAACCAACACGATGACTTATTCTAGTATCCCCCAAGGAGAACTAGTCACACTCCAACCAAGGGGAACTGCTCGCACAAGCCGCTGTACACCAATGAGTGAAAATCAGCGCTACATCTCAGCTGTCTCAATTCTCGCAGCTCTCACTGAAGAGAGCAGGATCCGATGCACGCCCATCGAAGTCAGCTACTTTTGCACTCTTCAGTCTGCGGGTTACATATTTTCAATCCGCAAAACAAAATTTGTATTTGGTGGTGCGTCGCTGTGAGTCATAAGGAGGAGAGAATGTCTAAGTTGGGACAACGATTGCGACATTTGTTTGGGACATTATTTGCGGTTTGTCCTAACTCGCGCGTTCTGTGATAAGGAGGAATGAAGCAGGTTGTCGGTGTTGGGATTAACCTTGGATAAATCTCTGCGTGCGCAGATAAAAAAGATTTTTTGCAAACGAAACGACCTTCGCTTTTGTTCGAAGCAGTGTAGTATACCTGTTAACGCAACATGTTTTATTTTTTTGCAAGACTGATGCAGTGTGCCGTAATTCCGCCATATTTGTGGTAAATGTTAATTTATTCGTTAGTAACCGGTCTTAACATCATTACGTCCTAATCCTTCCGTTACCAGAAAAGTGTATGAAAATATCCTCGCTAACTGGCTTAAAAGGGAATACTTTAGTTTTGTTACCGATAGAATTCCTCCTACGCTTTTGCTTGGAGCATGCTGTAATTCCATTGTACAAATTGTGAATTTTCTTGTGCAAATTTGTGATGTTCGTGGTGTCAATAATTTTGTTGTCTATTGCTAGGAGCTCCAATACTGTATTTGAATAAAGTTGATTAAAATGTCACTTGAGTGCGGCAAGTTGAAATATAACGATATATTCAAATGTAGACCTGTTCAACAGTTCAAGCACCATCACAAATAAACTGTACTGTACATTCTGTAAACGGCCAATGTCAACGGTAATAATTATTCATGTTCGAATGGCTAGCCACCTGTAGAGGCTTTGCGAACGGCATTTTGCGACGGCAAAATTAAACGGTAAAAGTTTTGACGGCGTCAAAGGCAAAAGTAAAATTGAAAACGGCAAAGGTGCGGCAAAGGTAAAGTAAGCCGTCCCCATTCGGAAGGTTTTGTAGCGGCTCAATAAACTTAAGTTAGACCACAGGGTGTTTGGAAATCAGCACGCACCCAGAGCATGTGCGCCTGTAACCTTTAGGAAAGTTGCTCGGTGGATGTTCAATGGAATCACATCCGCCTTCCAGTCGAAGTTTGCAAGATCGGTGGACGATTCATTCATCAATCTGCCAAACCAACCCGTCAGATAAAGATATATTGTGCTGACATTAGAAAGAGACAAAGAGCTGATGAAAAAGTGAACAAGAGATAATTTCGACCCAACTGAATCTCTATCCATCTTACCGGTGAGACTCTTGACGAAATACTGCAGTTTTAGGACACTCATGAACACACTAAATACCCTCATGTTTGCACGCTTTGAGACTGCTCTTGGACCCCGTAAATACTTCAAAGAAATTCGCATAATGGTGTCACCACTCACCAGAAGCCACGATACTGGCTTTTGACCTATCCAGACCAAGAGTTTTAAAGGAGTGAGAACAATTCGGAAAATTCGAGATCTTTTTGCGCAAGCGTCAGAAAGTTGCTTTTCTCACCTTTATGAAGAACTTTGATAAACAAGTACAAAAAAAACATATAGAGTATGTAACAATTGTCAGAAGTGCTCTGTAGTTGTCGTTTTCTGCTTCTTACTTGGATAATGTTAAGCTGAAATGGCTGCTAAAAGCACGCTGGCTTATGAGCAAGGTCATTGGTCATTGCGTATTTCGTAAGGTTGCGGCACCACAGAAGCGACAGAAACCATCGACCATATGTTATCATTTACTCTATTATTTTATTCTTGACACAAATCCGGATCATTCGTACAATACAGTATACACTATATACAGGAAAATCAAAAAGCGGAGAAGAGGTTACTGACACGGAGCTTTGTGGCTTGTGCGCTAAGACTCAAACCCACTTTCCAGTTCAACGTACATATCAGATGCGTATTTTTCTATAATTCGAGTCATGACCGCTGCATTTTCCACACTTATTTAGTTACACCAGCTCTAAAATAATGACATATTTCCAGCTGAACTAGCAGCACTTCATACTGCCAGTGTTTTAATCAGAATGCGTTAATACTCTACAAAACCTCCGGAATCGACAGCTGGAATGCGGTGGATGTGCGAGCTGCCAACGGTCAGCTCCAGCATCACATGTCGTCAATGTCACATATTTGGGATACGTTCTGGATTTCGACTATTCCGGGCACCGTGCACAGTTTATTGACCATCGTTTACAGGAAAATATTTATCGATGTTCCATATCTACACCTACAGATGCATATTACGATAACAGAATTAAGCAATTGGAAAGGTCGTCGCGCGAAGGACCTACCGAGCAAATTCAGGTGCCAGCCCGACCATCGGCGGATCAACCAGGGACATGGTACCCGGCCAAGTTCCTCGTCCCCGGCCTGTTCGGTGCAGCGTATGGTTTTATCGAAGTACAGTGTGGCGCTTTCATCGTACGGGACTGGTTTCCAGCCCAGGCGGTCCGTCGGTTGCCGTCCAAGGAGGTCTTACAAACCCGCGTCATCCGTCCTTCTCATTTTATGGCTAAGTCTTTCACGTTAGCGCAGTCGTGTACAGGCGATGGACCGATTTCGGCTCAGCTCTGGAGTATGTGGAAGGGGAAGTTGGCAGCAGCAGGATGGGAGGTTTATCCATTACGTCACGAGCGAAACGCAGTCGTGTGCCTGAAGGGGCATGAGATAATACATCATATGGAGCAATATATGGTAAGTTCGGAAGTCCTTAGAACAGGCTTTTCCGAGAAAAATAACAAAGCTTCATAATTATTACGAGTCGTATGTGTGAACAAAGTGATTCTTTTTTCTGGATATACAGTAGCAGTGGGTGCACTAATATTATTGTCTTAGGGTTAATGTATGGCATTAACACTTGAGGAACAAACGAAAACGAGTCGAACGTACTTCTTAAAAATTTCTATGATACAGAGAATACTCCTGTAATTTGAATTTTTATTATTATCGTTTTGCTCTTTTAGTATTAGTTTATATGTATCTTTTCACTATGTTTTTAATTTCCAATTAATTTTTTTGTCTGCATATTTCTTTTGATTTTTTGTACTCGTATAATTATTTTAATACAATTTTTCAAATTTCATTCATTGTTTATTATTTATTTAGTGTATTGAGTAACAGTAAGTAACATGAGGAGCATGCGATCGCAGTATTGGTTCATTTGTCTTAGCCTCTCAGGTTTGTGTTTCTCGGGTTAAAGAACACGCTCCCTTAATTTTAAAATCTTTCCCACTCGAATGCCATTTAAAATGTCCTTGTGCAATCAACAACAGGAAATACTCTTCCGAGATGCCCGAAACGAAATGGAGGAACGCCTTAAGGCCGGGTGGATGTTTTTAGGAGATGAATGGATTCCACGTCGAACGTTCAGTATGATTCCGAGGGTACCGAGCAGGAACTGACTGATAGAACTGTATGCCTTAGAGCATTACCGGCAGAAATTCTTGGCGAAATGCTGCTGTTCCTGGACAGTACTAACCTAGAGCAATTGCGCCGCGTATGTATGCTGTGGAACTGCGTGCTCACTCAGAAGCAACTCTCCAAAGAAATTCGAGTTTCCTTTCCAACAGCATCCACATCAATTGAACACACAATGCGGGAGACTATCACGGTTGTCCGAAGTCAGTGGAAGTGCATTAACTTCTCGACGGAACGGATCGTTATAAGGTTCGCCTTACAAGGATCCGATTACACGGGCTTGGTAGACTATTTGCGATTAATTCAAGCTGCCGTGGAGCCGCAGACGACAGGACGGAAGCTAATAGTTATACTTGACAGGAGTGTCTGGAAGATAGTTGAATGTTTCGCGGATGAAGTAAGCAGTATCGCTGACACATGCTCTGTGGCATCGACGGTTGCCGCAGTGATTTGGAAGAACTGTGTGATCTCTGTTGGCGAAAGGTTAACCCGTTGTCACCCATTGGCGTTAGGACGCAACATGGTACTCGAAATGTTCTTCTCAGCGACTTATAGCAGTTATTCGGTATTTTATAGCGTAATTAGCATAACGAGACTTTACGGCTGCAATAAAAAAAATAAACCAAACTTGTCTCCTAAGTCACTCAAGAACCACGAGCTCGCGAAAGTCGCTCATTTTGATCTTTTTGAGCTCCGGGAGGTCTGGTAATTAACTAATTAGCCACTGAGTCAATTAATCTGAAATAATTCAGTAATGTAAAACCAATATGGCTTTATTAAAAAATGTCCAGCATGGGTCCTAAAAATTAAACAGTAAAGACCACAGTCCATCAGAAAAGCGTGTTGCGTTCAGACACCATTGGGTGTGTATGGTCCTGAAGTGCGGGCGGGCGCATATTCGACACACCTGTTATATACGTGAACCGGATAACGCCCTCTCCTTTCGGGCTTGCTACGGGCTCCACGTGGTTCCGGTTACTGGAACCCTTCCCAAATTGGTTTAGGTGAGCGGCACCCTGGGTGGCCGGCTGTCGCCTCAAACGAAACGAAAGGACGGGTATTCGTTTTAGGTGTCGGACAACGAAACATGCAAAACAACCGATCATGGTGATAATGTTTTGCATTCAGTAGCAGTCCATTGTCCCTAAGCGTATGGTCTGTAGATCTTTGCGGCAGCTGCGTTATTAAATTCCGTCTGATGCCGGCTACGCTGTACTTATAGTACCTCAGCTACATGGCAATATGGCCGCAGTTGCGGCTTGGCGATTAACCGGAAGTCAAAGGCATCACAACTCCAGCCGCGTTCATGTTGCAACTGAATTAGAAACTGAGTTTTGGTGGCTCTCACTATTGCACAACGTGCAATATGCTACTGACCTATGAACGTCTTTCTTTGATATGTCGTGATGCGGACTGTTGCAACATGCAGTAGAAATTATAAGAGTGGACAATGCAAGCAATGCAATGCCAATGTCATAAAGACTGTCATATGATGTATCAAAAAAAGCTTGTAGATGTTTTGGAAAGAAGGTCGTGGAAAATGACATTTTCCTCTATGTCCTGATATCTACCAATTGCTAACACATAGAAACACAGTTTCTTGGGCTTTTTAATTTTGTGACCAGTGGGTCAGTTCATTGACCACTCCAGTACCCTTGTTTTGAAGTGCTGTTTATGTACTATACGATGAACGTTTTTGTTCCGATCAGCTGCTGTTCACCTAATTACTACAGAATTAAACGTTTTTATGATTAGGACCGTCTGCGCCCAATGGCGTTGTCAAACACCCCCATCATTGCCGGTGACCTATGGTCTGCACGAGCACACAAAAAATTTCTTTTCTTAATTGAATTTTTCATCGGGAAATCCAAATTTTCAAGAATAAATTCGTACTCCTTCGGGTAGTGAGCGTTGGAGGGTTAACTCGGTATCGCTGGGAGAATCCAATTTCTATGGTACGTGCGGACTGTTCGTAGCGTTTATAGAGTACGTATATTGCACATTTTATAGTATAATATAATAATCTGTATCAGTATGTGTCTGTAGTTGTAAGTATAATTATTGCACATTAGTTTCCAAGAATTACATTGTCGAAGATGTGCACTGGCTGAAGTGACGTATCTCCATTGAACAGATTTTGTGCGGCTTTCAAAACTGCGAAAGAGAAGATCTTTGTTACTTCCACCAACGTTGCTGGACCGTCGATGATTTGTGCTGTTTGGACGTGTTCAAGTTGACCAAGATGACTCTGAACGCCTTGCACAGTTTAATGGTGGAAAGACAGGCGAGGAGAAGATGAAAACTACAACTGCAGCCAATAATATCGACAAAACCACGAACTGGCAAACATGTTGTTTACCGCCAACGGGGAATACCTTTTGTTAGTAAACCAACAACAAAACTTTGTTACTCCTTAAAGCCAACTCAATAGCCGTCTAGACGTTTCGGTATTCGATTTGAACGATTTTGCTGAGCGGATAATGAGCGATTTACTAACCAGAAAATGACACATTATGGTTCTAATATTTAACGCTCTGACAAATATGCGCAATGGGGATTTAAGTTCGAATTTTACCTTTTTCCGAATTTTACCTTTTTCCGATTTCACTACAGAAAAATGGCCTAATTCGTAGTGTACAAGCTCGTTGTATTTTACTCTTTGCGGGCAATACATATACGTATTATTACCGTCCTTTCCAAGAATGTTATGAGTTCGCTCAGCAATATAATGTGATAACTCATAAATTCCTAAATGCGTTTCTTTTTTAAATTAGAATAAACCGCGCCAGACGCAAATCATATACAGGAAACTCTCGTATTTCTTCCGGCGTAATGCCGCTTTTGTGCAAAATATGGCAGCCTTTATGCCTTTGAGTTAACGTTCACAATTTACTCCCTCTGGTGTTGTTATTATTCTACTATGTATTTGTCATAATATTTTATCGTTTATTTTTGGTCACGGGAGATCGATAGTTCTTTGGAATAGTTTACTGGTTGTGAAACAGACAGTTTCAGGGATCCACACGATGCGTTACCTTTTTAAAACGCCCGCCGTGTAAGACACGAATGCGGTGGATGTTGTGGGACGCGATGGGCAGATTCAGCATGGGAATATCAAGTTAAGAATCTAAAGTAAGCCAAGAAACCAAGAAAGAACACCCGAAAAATACTTCTGCAAATTTTTCTGTTGAATTTTCCAAGAAATGATTCTCTGCAGATTACCTATTCATCACTGTGCTGCCTGGACTGTTGCCTGTCTTTAATCGTCATTTGGGCGATCGATCCTCAGTCGCCCAGCACTACATTTCGGGTAAAACCATTCTCCATCATCAGTGTTTGCACATTATTCTCTCCGGCATCGTTCCCGTCTTCGATTTTACGGCCGTCCACCCTACTGACATCCTGCCGTGCACCGAAGTTAACCTTCGCGGTGTGCGTCGGCAACGCTGAAGCCTGGGTGTCCTTCATTCTGATTTTGTACCGGCTAATCAACATCGTTATGTCCCATGAATATACGCGTTTAACCTCCCCCAGGCTTTTTTCCTCTTCTCCGGAGTTCACATCACTTAAAATATAAATTTGTTTAATTAAATAGTTCATATCACTTAAAATAGCGCTGTTATTAAAAATATACAATCTGGGAAATTTCAGAAAAATCACAAAAATCTGCAAAATAGAGCAGGGCTATACGGTTACTTGGTTCGGCTTGTTGTTTCAAAAATGGCTTGTGCTCCATACTGAACATTTTTATGATGTTTGGGCTGGTTTTTCTATGTATAGCATGTGTATCTTTGGCATATAGCAGCAAGATAATAGTATATGTTCAGCATGTATTATATGTACATCATACATGCACGATGCATGTATGTAGATGTATACAGTAGCATGTCTATTTTCTACGTATACGGATGCATATACAGTATACAAGCGAGGCTTCCGGTTGCCGGAAGTTGACGCTCTTGTGTATGGCCTGTAATGGATGGTGGATGGTTTATTTGAGTTAACTGATGTGTGGGACGTGGACAGCTGACAGCCATTTCGCATACATAGTCTGCACACACACACAAGCAGCTGACCCGATTGTCAGCTAATGTTCAAAAATTTGCAACACTGGTTTTTCAGTTACCTAAGATGACGAAAAATTCACCGGGTTCTTTAACGACTCGAACAAGTTGCTGTTTAGGAGGAATTTCATCGAGCTTGCTGCATGATTACTCGCTAATAATTTTTCAAGCATGGCCGTGGTCCGTAGCCGTTTTGGTAGCGAGATGTTTCACAAGATCTTCCTACGCTTTTTGATAACTGCTGCGTAGCTTGCAATAAAGGTTTCCTCGTGATTTTTATTTATTGGTATTTGTTGTTTAGATCTTATTTGCGGATATTTTGAAGTACTTTATAATTGAACTTCCTTAGTGATTATTTATGGCATAACAACTATTATGACATGATAAACGGCCGTTTTGAAATTTGCATTCAGATATTCGTAAATTTTTATTTTGAAACGACCGGATGCGGCTAAACGACCACTGTGTCCTCGTCCTGATTCTGCCCCTGTTGGCAACTGCAGTTAATTATTGCTATCGTGCCGACTTCGATGTTGTCTATTCCACAGCCTAATTTTTATTTGGCGGTTGGGTTATGTTTCTGATTAATGTTATGATGGAAGGCAAATCAAGAAAATGTCAATTTACGAGCGCAATAGCAGTGCCAGTCTAATTGTAAATGCGACAACTGTAATACGTCAAGCCTGCCGTAACCCTTCCTCCGTCTAGTCTCGACGGGAGCCTGGCCGCTGCTGCTCTTACATCGTAACGGCAAAAATTTGCCATTCTCTGTCCAGACCGGTTATAAATATCGGTCTGTCCGTTCAGCGTGTTAAAATAAGCTGGTACATGTGAAGCGACTACAGAGCAAGAAGAACAAAAGAAGAATGAGACCGGGAGAATTCTTTAGAAGTCGATAGAACCGTAGTCAAGCTGAACAGACAGAGCGATAGAGAACAGAGAGAAAAAATAGCTCTGTCTGTTCAGCTTGACTACGATAGAACACACCAGGAAAAGCTGTGATTCTGTGCCCCGGCTCCCCTACTTCCATTTAGGATTTGATTGTTTCTATTCCACAGCCTGTTCAGGTGAAGACGTTACAGAGGGCCAGGCTGGTATTGTGGGCTTCCATCACCCGGCACGTCCCGGTGGTGCTTCATTCGAAGAAAAATGGAAAAAGAATAACACACTGTACTATCCACCTTTGTTCTGTTTTCCTTCGTATGAGCTCACTTTAATGCATCGTTTGCTTCTTATAACCCCGAATATTGTAACTGCACGCCTGCATCGCCTATGTGGAATTGTGTTACCCATATAAACATCCTGCGTTCTATCATCTGCGGTCGGCAGTCTATTCTTTGCTCATAAAATATTCTGCTAACACCATTTTATATGCATTTGCATGCATTTATATGCATTTTATATGCAGAAATTATGAGTAGCGAATAAGTGAATCTTGTTGCTCTATTCAATGAAATTTGCTTGATACTGGAAATCATTAAGCTAAAAGTCATTAGTAATTATTAATTTTGTTATTTTACTTTTTTTCTGGACGGTTCAAAATGCGCTTTATATTTAAAACATCCGGGGTGTATGAATTGAACAGCGTGGACGTACAGTCCTCTGATGGCACATTCCAGCACGGAAACGTCATTGACGTCAAGCACAACGGGCTGATTATCGACTTCGGTGGCCGGGAACGCCACTGGAAGTTTGTGGAGTATGGGACGGACTGGAAGGTCTTCCATTGCCTCAAGTTAACCGGAGGATTATTTAAGGACTACAAAGCTGGCAGGAAGCTAGATACACGTGCTTTCCAGTACCAAGTGGTGGGGGCGCACGTCGTCTGATGAACCGTGGAGGTGGCACTCCGTAAACTTGCCAGTTCCCTGGTTGTTCCACGATCGTTATGTCGCTGTTGAGGTGCAGGATGGGCCAACCACCTTTCATGAGGTTATTCCGGCATATTTGCTGCGCACCGTACCTTAATTCATCCAGCGATTTGGAGAGGCACCGCGTTCAACTCGGGAAATTTTCTGCTGGGCGTTGTTCGATGTTGGGACATCGCGCGCCTGTGCACGATAATCCTGCTATGGCTGCATTGTGGAATTGTTGGCAGGAGAAACTTCTAGATCGTAACATTGTTAGAATTTATATTAGGAAATTATTATAGTCACGGGAACAGAAACCGGAAGCGTCGCACACACTGGTGTTGTTCTGTTATGTTCTGTTCATCAACGTTATACAAGCAGGTTTCTTATATAGCACTAGGTACATTCACGATATTAGTAAGTTACTGCACCTAAACATCTGATAAACAAGGGGATTGGTGACCTGGGTGCACCGTACACTCATAGATCAGCTAGTAAGACAATGCACAAGTAGATGACACATTATGAGTGTATATTATATTGGTAATATAATTTCTAACAAACATTGTGCCTGTCCGTGTGCTCGACGAGACGTTGTTCTATGTACACACCGCTGACGTCGTTAGTGCTATTCCTGATTTCCTGGTAAGCTGGACATACGACAAATTCCGAGGAGATGTCAATAGGGCATTATACACTAACCTTCTACCACGAATACTCTTTGAAAAATTTTAATTATGAATAATAAATGCGAAAAGAGATTTTTAGAAAGCTTCCAAAACAAATCGAGTTTCATAAAAAGGTCTACGCAACGGTCGGCCAGACCTCATGATCCTTGTGCGCAAACTGCACGTGCATACACTGCAACTTTTCTCAAACATTTGATTTCATCGACTCCAGTTACACACAAAATATAAATGGCATCAGAAAAGTTATTATTAGAATTCTTTCTGTTTCTTTTAAGCTGTAGCTTAGTCGTTCTGAACCGTGTGTGTAATAACAACCTAAAGAACTACGAGCCATAAAGCAAGTCGCTGATCGATTGCTTGTCAGTTGCCACACAATTGTTACGTTGACCGGAAGTAGACCCGTCGCTTGCAGTAGATCGTTTAGTTGTTTTTTGTATTACTATGGTATAGCACATGGCCACATGTACGCACGACGCATGTACTCAACGGAAAATAAACTATTGTTGCTGGTCTTCGTTGGCTTGTTTAACGGAAGTGGCCCGGTGCATGGTGTCAAATTCGCGTACATGCGCGAAGTCTATCTCTTTCGCACGCTCTCAAACCCTTTTTTCTCTTATTTTACGACATTCTGTAGCCGAATGATTTGTGTAAATAGGCGTGAAGTCTGTTTTCGCTCGCAACATCCGGTTGCGAAGTTGTAAGGGTGACAAAATTCCACAAAGTTTAAATGCATTCAGGTCTACTAACAGTATCATTTTGGACTGATCTCTTTCAAACTTTGCACTTTCAAACTAAATGCTTTTAAACATTGTGGAATTTTGTGACCATTACAACTGCGCAACCGGATGTTGCGCGCGAAAAAACAAATTTCACGCCTGTGTACACAAATCGTTGGGCTATAGTATGTTATAAAATAAGAGAAAAAAGGGTTTCAGAGTGCGCAAAGGTGATAGATTTCGTACACGAATTCGGTACCATGTACCGGGCCACATCCCTAAATTTATCTTTCACCTGTTTTGAAGTGTTTGTTTAAAATTATAGTAAACCTTATAGATAGCCCGAATGCATACATTATACTGTACAGTAGTGTACTCAGTACTCACTACAAACGAGCAGCAAACGTACGCGCCTAAAACCCTTTCTTTAGGTTTTTTTTGCTGGAAGCAAAAAGTTATTCTTTGCTAAAACTTACGCCTTTATTCTGTAAAGTTCAGCACACGAGTCCGCGACGGAAATTTTTTCGCTGACTGCTCACGAAGCTCTTTGTTCATTAAGATGATGTCTAAAGGAAACAAATTCACAAAATAATTCACTTTATTTAGAGAAGATTCAGCGGAAAATCGAATATTTCTTGAATTTTTGAAGTTAAATCAGTCTCCCGGGTACATGGAGGATCACTTGTTTCAGTTGTTTGTACAAGATGAGTCGAAAATAACGCATCTAACTGTCCCCTCAAAGTACTTTTTAAGCTTTCATTGTAGGCTCGGAGTTTGGCAAGTGCTAGGGAAATACTGAAAAAGCGGCTTTCCGATGGGCTGACGTTTTCTGGCACGCATTGGCTGCCGCTGACAGAGGTTATGGACGAAACCTTCCGAAGTCTCGCGATAAAACAAAATTCAGCCGATTTTCAGCTGCTGTCATTTGGCATCCTTGAACAAGTTTTCCAGTTTTTTGACACCGTTCCCCGCATGCAATACCGTCGTGTGTGCCGTGTGTGGAATACTTTAATAAATCAGCAAGAGCCCTCCAAAGAAGTTCGGCTGTCATTTGGTGCCAGTGGCACGAAGGTAGCAACAAATAAAGCAGCGCTATTGGCCGGTCAGTGTTTGGTCAAATGCATGACGGTGACAACGGAACGCATCATCATATTGAATGCCACTCACAACAGTTTACAAGACTGTTTGCGATGGATTGGCGCTTTAAAAAAAACCTTGCCCCTAGAGCCAGGAAAGAAGCTGGTGGTGGTTATCGAAAAATTCGTTTGGGACACGGTAACGACATTTGGCAAGGAAATTGCGAATATCATCTCCCCTTGCGTTGATGCTGCGGTTGCGATCGACCATCTATTGTGGAGAAACTGCGCTTTTTCGGCATCGTACCCATATAATCTAGATGGAAAACGATTTTCTGGCAAGCTTGATTTGAAATCATCCAGTGAATACAGTCTGCTGTGTGATTTGTGGAGCATGGTGGAAGCAAGTCTAGCGGCTTCGGCAGCCGACTCTGATGTTCTTGATTGGTGGATACGTGAGGCTTCCTATATAACCAAAAAGCATATCAAAAAGGTATTCTTGAAAAATTATATAGACGCCTGCCACCTAGCTCATTGAACTGTTACGTTTGTGCACTTTGGGGCATCAACATGGCACTGAAGCATTTTAAAGTGCTTTGAAAGGTTTTTTCGTACAGGGTTCTGTCCATAGCCATACGGTAGTATTTCAGCTTTAGAAACTCAGATTTATTTTTCCAGATCTTAGACGACCTGCAGCGGTCCGATCCACGAATTCCTGCGGCTCAACTAAGAAACCAGTTCAGCTGGAGGTTATATCCAGAGGTCGCCCTAGACGTGTCGACGCTGACCATACTGACGTTGAGCGCCCTGAGTAGTTCAATGGTGGAAGGTCAGAGCACGGAGCTGCATGTACTACAGAACAAGCAGATGAAAGCTCGGAAAGGACAGCGGATGCCATCACCATCAGCAAGGTTTTTTTGAGACGGTCATTTGATGTTATCATGGAAATTATTTTATAACAGCTTAACTTGGGTTGTAAAGATAACGCATACGCACGTTACAATTTTTTTTATTGATATTATTTTTCTTGGCAAGCATGCAAGGTTATAGCAGTGGAGCGAGTCTTGTGCTTTAGTTAACTTAATTGCGCTGCGACATAATCAACGAAAAGTGTTGCATGATGATGTCATGATGATATTGTTCGAAAATCGAATTTGTGGTATTACACGTAATTAACCGACATGTTTCCAGCTGGTCACACCTACATTTAATTTTTCGCTCCCGAAAAGGGCTTAATTAGCTTCGCTTAACTAACTTGATCAATTACATTTTGGGTTTTCCTCGAAGGATCAGTTTGGCAGAATGAAGGAGCCGGAAGTTTATAATAATATAATTACTAACTGCAATTGAAAAAAAATATTTGGCGGTACGCGGAGTCAAAAGTGGTGTACAAAAGGTGGTACCAGGAGCCAAAAACGGTGAAAGGTGGTATGCGGACTTTAACCGAAAGATTTTTAGAACGTTAGAAGGTGCATCACCTTAGCATAAGTACGTAGTCAATGCAACGCCTTTTTTCGCCTCGTGCTGGCATACCACCGGAAATAAGCATGTCGCTTTCTGCCTCACGCGTACAATACCTACGTCGCAGATCTCCATTTGTCTCAGTTTCAGGAACTCATGCAAATCGGTTGCGAATTCTTTGCACTGCAGTGGCCTACTGTAGTAGGAAAATGTCATAGCTGTTTATCAATTTTGAAGAGCGGTTTGCTCGTACAGGCTAGGGATGAGTGCAATGAGTATCATCGTAGGATGAGTGCAATGTTATAAAAAATATTGTTCCACAGCAAACCAAGATCGAAAAATTTGTTGTGTGAAAAATGTACCGCACCAAATCGGGTCATTTCAGCACATTTTATGCAAAAAGTAGTCAGTACGCTCGCAACCTAAGCACGATTTTGTTGTGGCAGGTCATTATTCATGTGAAAAAAAAGGAATAAGGAAGTATCGTTGCAGTTGCCGCCGTCGGGATTACCTTGAACTTTCGCGTCCATTTCTAAAGCGTCTGCAAAGTCATAGATGTATGCCAGCAAATTATGTGTCCTATTATGGCAATGTGATACATTTTTAATAACCGACAACGGTAATGCAATTCATAACTGCATCTTGCACGTGCGACGTAAAGGAATCCAAATAAATGAAATGTATAAGAAGTAAAATGTAAACATCTTACAGTTGTTGTTGGATATTGGTTTGATCAGACGATCAAAACCGATAACTGTAACAAAAAAATCTGTTAGACACACATACCTGGCTGCAGTTGAAGCACTTGGACCCCCAGTCTGGGCATTTACTGTCGTTGGCCAATTCAGCAAATACAAGCAGCGCGCTTATCAAAGCAGCACCAGTCTAGAAATATTAGTGAGCGACATAGAGATTCTTTAAAAAGAGAACACAAAAAAACAGCAGAGCTTATTCTATGTATGCTAACGCCATAAAATAAGCTTTAATAAAATTCCATTTACATTCAATGCAGCAGTACGATATATAGGACGAATTTCTTTAATTAATATTAACTGAACTTCTATTACATTTTATTTAACATTTCTACAATTTAGGTGTGTTAATTTGGACTTGAATCAGCGCTTTAAACCACGGCTTAGGCCCAGCAAAGGAGCTACAGTGGATCTCGCAATTTGCCATCTGCTGAAAAACCGTAATGTTTTGCTTGGTGTTACGGACACCAGGCGTTTTACCCGAAACGCGCTTTCCCTAGTAATGATTACACCGGCGACGGTAAAAGAAGCAGAGCCCCGTTGCTGAACAGAGATATAAACGGCCGTCCAATCTTCTTTTTTCCAGTACTTAAATCTGTCACTCTGTGAGTTCTGTTTTGTGAAAAACAGTTCGTCATCATGCCGTTAACCATTCTAATCGCAGACTACGCAAATAGCAGATCGCAAATAGCATCCACAGGACACACACCCAGAATTATCCTCATCGCGTAATTTTATCAACATGCATTATAGTAGTAATCCCATCTGGAAATGTGACACCCGTCGCCCTTAATCGGTATGTTTTAATCGCAATGTCCCGCTTTTTCCATAAACTGCAGCACGCTTCCCAATGAATATATAGCCAGCCCCTGCTTCTGCATCCCTGTCAGTGGAGAACCTCATTGAAAAGACGTATCTATAAGACAACAAACACGCTGCGAAATACGTCTTGTCTCCTACTGTGAGTTTGGCATTACTCTGCACACAAACTCTAAACGTCGTTGCTGGTTCTCCTACTCAGAAATGGACTGCCTCTCTTATTCGATTCTGGCAGTTACATTTAACCAGCTTCTCTTGCGCACCCGCACATAGAGAAACCCGAGAAGCCGCGATTAGATGCCGGTTATTCCAGCAAATACAGTACTGCACAGAATCATCCGTAATTTCCGTTGGACCGACTAGAAAGTCTCTCGTTCCACTTTCTTACATCGTTTAACGTACACAGTGGCAGTATTTTAAACAGTACAGTTGAACACTTTTGTCACAGTTACGGATTCCAAGGCCAAAGAATTTCCCAAAAGGAAGAAAATAAACTGCTAAATTGTTATTACTACGCGTTGCTACTTTCTACGATGAACGTCCGGATAGACATGGTTGATCGGACTGCTCTCCCGGCTGCCGGTGTACTAGGGCGTCGGAGCGTTTTATGGCCGCACACCTAGTAAAACCTGCGGATACCTGCGTGTGGACGCGTTTTGGCTTTTGACCTTGTTTACCATTCTGGGTGGGTATTTGCCGCTGGCATTGCAGGGCGCTGTACATCTTGGAATCCCAGTCGAATTATTGGCCATTAGAAAGACACGTATCCAGATGGATGTGGCTAGGGCGGCAGCGCCTAGTGCACCGGGCAACGCTGTTTCGCTGCCTATTTTTCGCTTATCTTTGGTATTTGCTGTGCTTCGTTCCCGCACAGAGTTTGGCGGTTATTTTAACACAAAGGAAGTTTGGCAGCGTGGCAAGAATCTTGATGCCAGGTTAGTTATGACCTTTGGCTATACCGAAAGTCCAGTAAGAACTCAAAGCCTCAGAACCTACATATATTATTCAAATTTTTTCCAAAAAATCAAGCGTTCTCCTAATAAGGTTTAAAATTCGAGTTTTTTCTAGGAAAATCAATTGTGCTCGTAGTTGTTTGTCGCACGTAAAGAGGAATGTTTTGAAAAACTGTTTGGGTACTACGTAGTACGTCGAAATGTTGAGAAATTCAAAACACCGTTCGTAAGAATGGGTTAAGCGACGGCGAGTGATATTTTATTGAAATCTTTACTACCTGAAAGCATCTTTTGACCGACTGCAGGCTCTACTGATTGCATTAAGCTCTGAATTTCGTCATGGTGCCTCGTCTTTTCAGAAGTGTGTACCGGCGCTTGCAAGAGGGTGGCGTCTCAGTCGGCAGTTGTTTCCCTTGGAGCCTCTTGACGTTTTCCGCCGCTCATCGCGAACAGTAACTGTATCCGTCGACAATCGCTCCGATGAGTTTAGCTACACTGATAATATCAGTGTAGCTAAACAGTACAGAAATTCAACGCGGTAATGCTGCTTGTGTTTTGGGAACTGTTGAGAAGCAGAATGAATTGGATGGTTTATTTTTAGCCTGCGTTAGCGTTACTTCTAGTTCGCAATTTTTAAGGAGGAATTTGGCTGACGGGCCATCAGGAGCTCCTAAACTTGAATATGTAATACTACAGTACTTTAGCAAGTGTGTACGACAGTTTCTGTAGAAACATTTTTCAAAACGTTTTCCCTTACGCATTCAAATAGTTGATTTCCTCAAGGGACATCAGCCTCACTGGTAAGGCAGTGAACGAAGTTCACTTCCGCTATGCTGCAAGAGCTTTCCATTCCTGTCAGGGCGCAGAATACGGAAAGATTGCAAGGAAAATGCAGATCCAGCAAATTCAAAACAAATACGGCGGCAAAGTGAAAACACAGGCAGCAATCGAAAAATGGGCGCTTTGGAACCTTGACAAATGTTTCGTCATAATGTCTCACTTCTTTGACTGTGAGGTTCTGCCTAATGCTGATGCGTAAAAACGTTCCTAAATCATAGGTGATGCCAGCGTAGCGTAGCAAAGGCTCAGATAAACGACCAGTCTGCACGACAGCCGTTGACAGAATGGCAGCCCCGCATATTATTCAGGGTTTTATCTGGAAGGCCACTACCACTTGGGTGACGTTACTGCAGATGTGCGGATACTTTCCAATAATGTCGAACAAATGTCCGCTATGGTCAACGTTCTTGCGCTGTGTAATTTACTTTTATATAGCGCTTATTCTCTGCGTTAATGCTTATGTATTCTACGACGAATGGACGTATTATACCAATTTATCGCAGTCATCCAATTGGTTCACCGCCATTTTGATCAAGATGATGGATGCATCAGAGCGTATTGCCAATCTACTGTGCATTTTCTTCATGTGGTCGCGCAGTCATCACCTTTTGCAACTGATTGGCAATTTGGACCGAATGTACGGCTCACTGCTGACTCAAAAAGAAATCAGGAGCAGTGTCGCCGGAATGGTGGTCTATGTCGCGACCGCTATGTTTAAAAACGCTTATTGGTTTACTGTCAAGCAGACTAGCTGGAATCTACAACCTAACATCGAAGACTGGAATACCACCATTTTTTCCCGAGTTCCGGTTCCCAGCATTGTCGTGGAATGGTCTTTTCGCGTCCATTTTACAGTTTGCGATATTACGTTCCTCGGGCGGGATCTTCTTCTCGGCGCTGTCGTTTTCATCGCCTTGATTACCGGAAACATTGCCCGCACAACTGCGCTACATCTCCACGAGCAGTTGCTCCAAAACGAGTATGTAACGCTGGATAAATATGTCTATATGTCAAATTTTGCCAGCATGGTTGGTGAATTGGACAAGTGTTTGCGTTTAATTACCGGTGTCCGCTGCTTTGCGGCTTTTGTGGGAGTAATCGGCAAAACGTTCGAAGCTAGCCGGCATCCGCCGGGTCAACAGCCGGATCCAGAGCTAGTCATCGCGTTTAGTGACGTACGTGTGGTACTTGAGTCTCTTGACGGCTGCTTGCGTGTACTCCACTGAACAGGTTCGAATAATTCGATAACATTTTGAAATACTTTCTGAATTCTGACTGTGTGGTTATAAAAAAAACTGTGATAAGTTCAATATTAGGGAAATAAACTCGCTGAAGTAGCAGCTTTGTCATTACCCCTGGGGAAAACCAAGTGCAAATGAGAAGAATGGAGAACGATGTGCATTCGTCATAGGAATTTTTGCTGGCATGGTTTCACTTTAGCCGGTGTTATCGTTACTCGGGAGAATGCTTTCCAGGTAAGTGCGCTTTTCCCTGCGTGCGTCTGTTCGGTAAGCAAAATGAACGCACCCGTAATTTTAATAACCTACGTATATACTTAAATATTTTTTCCCAGGCAGCTGCAGCGTTGACGGCGCACGGTTGGTATTTGCGGAGTTGGCCAGTGGAAATCAATGTTCGGAATGTGATGAATGCGTGCCTGGTAGCGGTACTTTGGATCGTTAATGCGCGCGTTGAGTCAAAGCGCTCCGCAAAGTTGTTGACACGATTTTGTCGGTGCCGAAGATACCACAACCTGAGTTTCAGCACATTTCCACAAGGGGAGAATGCATGGTTGCTGTATGTGAAGAATGAACCCGTTTCCTCTGACGCAACACTTATAAATTAGGCTATTTTCTTCTCGCGTTTCCGATTTCGGGATGTTATACGTTTTGTAAGTTTTTTTACTCGTGGAGTTATTTCTATGATGCCGTGACATTTTTGTCTGTCTGCATTGTGGCAAGCTACTTATTTATCTTTTCTAATTTCATGCGGTCGGTAGTCGCAAGGATGTACTTGTACCGGTCCTTTCAGATAGAAGAAGCGACTTCTCAAATTGATAAATGTTTTGCATGGTTTTTGAGAGAAATAATTTATGTTACTAACTGCAAGGCGAAACAATACCGCACGGCGACGCGGTATCAAACTCCTCTACCTCAAACATACAAACTCCTCTACCTCAGTGGAAAAACACACCCTCCTTCTTGCAATCTAACCAGCCTTTAGTCTTTTAGTAATTGTAAATGGAACGGAAGAAGTTTCAATTCGAAATATTGTAGCAGGCTTTTACGTTATTGCTATACCTAATTTTTCAGATCGAGTATTTTTGGATCGCAGCGGAAATCACGCCGGTGTTTACGAGTCATTTCGGAACTATACGACATGTCGGATTCATTGAAACTTGCGAAATAAATCAACTTTCGAAGTGATTATGAACCATCAGAAGGAAATTTCTTTTTAAAGTTCAAAGCGAAGCGAAAAACGTTTCTTTGGTGGGCTGCGGATCGATTTCAGGGTCAGCGCATAAAAACAGTAACATTACATGGTTTCGCTAGAGCTTTTGACACTCAAGAAAAAATCTGGTATTCCTTCAAAATTCTCAGCTATAATACGTATCTACTAGATGATCCAATCATCCAACGCAATAATTTCGAAACCGCCGTTATCCAAATTCAGTAAGGATAAATATGAGGTTTAAATAGTTTCATATATACAAACTCCAGAAATATTAAAAGGTAATTTTGTTCCACGGTTCACTCAAGGTTTAAGGGCGCTAATTGCAGCGTTCCCACTGGCGGCCCTGAGAACCGTTTTACGGTTGTGTCCGCCTTGTGTGTACAATGAGCGCGCGGATTAATTACCATTCCTTTGGCTTGTAATAGTTTTTTCCACGATCATTATGCACCAGTTCCAGTACACTTCGTACATATTAAGCACACGAAACAAAGTGATAAATTGAAAGGTCAGTGTACATTGTTCGTACATTGTTCGTTCGGTTCCTGTCCATTAAAACACTCTTTCTGAATTTCAGTACCTGGGTCAGCTGGATGCGACTGACAGCCTAGTGTCAGGAAAAGGGCCTGACCGTGTCCCGGGACGAATACCGGGGGCTACTAATAACTGACGGAACTGAACAAACGGGAGATTTCTACGACCTTTTATTCAGAATGCGTCCTATCACCCACAGGTGTACATAAAAATATAAACGAAATCGAAAAAGAAGAAGCAACAACTGTCCACGTTAGCCGTTGATTCCGGCTTAAATACAATCGTAGCCCTATGGGCTATATTATGACACGCCTCCTAACAACTCAATAGCCAATCCTGACATAGCCCCCCTCCAGAAATAGGGCGTCCAACCGCCCTCAACCGCAAAAGTACAAACAGACCATCATTCTAGTAAACAACAAAAATAAACAAAGAACAGAATCCCACTTTCCACATGCAGATGCCGCTGCGTCCTCTTCTAGTTAATACGGAAGGTGTTGTATTCCTCTTCGTCAGCTTCAATTTCCAGGTCGTACTCCTGCGTAGTTGATTGTTTTAGCACCTCTGTGCTTGGTGGAGTCCGCTCCTGGACTTCCTTGGGCTCCGTCTGGATGTCTTCCGCCTGGTCATCCATATCAACCGCGGCGTCCGGTTCCAGTTTTGCGTTGTCGAAGGCTTCCAGCTGAGCCCGAGTGGGCTGAGGTGATCGTAGCCCTGTGACCCAGTGGGCTTCACACGGTATTTGGCAGAAGCGCGCCTTAGCTCGAGCTGTCAGCCCGGTATAGCCGTACGGGACTGGCATTTCACATACGATGCGCAGTGCATCTCTACCAAAATATCGGATTTTTTTGCACGAGGAAATCATATGCGGTGACTGCTGCAGTGCCATAGCCCACAAGGGCTTTTCGGTATTTGCAATAGTTTTTGAAGTTGGTTTCCCCACGAACAGCACCATGTGGCCAACCGTTGTAGCGGTTTTTCAGAACCCACTCTGGGTTACGCCACTGCTTATCCTCCAGGGGGATGACACGGTTAAGTGGGTCGTCCGCGGGTGGATATTGCGGCGCTGTCGCTGTCTGGCTGTAACTAGCGGCCCGCTGTGTGGCATACTGTACTCCCTGGTTAGTCGGGGTATAAACCTGCAACACCGTAGCCTCACGAGGCGTGTCCGCGGCGGTGTTAATACCAGCGCTGGTCCACAGCAACGGTCCTGGTGTGGGCAACAAATAACGCCGTTCCGTCACAGTTTCAGCCACCCCGTGGCTTCGTTGATTCTCGAAGTGCGGATAGATGGTAGGCAGCTTTTGGACGGTCATCTTCATGCGATCAGATAACCCATTGGAAAGGGTTTTAAGCTGCTGAAAGTCCGCTGCACAGCCCGCACAGGCTCCAACAAAGTACATTCGAGCACGGAATGTGCTGTTCTCGTAGTCCTCCTGAGTCCACTCCCAGAAGCCCACACGGCCTTGCGGCGTGTCGATGTTATGTTGGCAGGTAATCAACTCCGCGTGGGTTACGCGTCCTGCGTCGCGATCTTCACAATACCGAATCAAGCATGCCGAGCACGGAAAGTGCTTATCCGCAGCGGAGCCAGCCATCGTGGCTTTCTGAAACACAGTACTTGTAGATGTTGTATTCTCAATCGGGCTTACCGGCTTAGCACTTATATACATACTTGTGCTCCCCCGAGTGAATTCATGAGGCGAAAAAAACGAGGTTTGAGACACAACGTAAGTAAGTTTAAGAAAAGAGAACAAGGATAATTTAGGCTAACGATACTAGAAGAGTGGTTGTAAGACCTAAAACCGAAAGTGAGTTTGAGAGATTTATAACCGAAGTGTACGAGTACTTTAACCATTGCCCACCGATGCCGGTGTTTGGTTAGTAACCGCCTGCTGGAGGGTTGGAATATTGTGTTTGCAGATAACCGCTAGTGTAGGGGTTTCGCTCTCGTCACACGGCTGGGCTCCGTTAGCCCCTTTTGTGCTTTTATTTCTACTGGCAAGCGGCCGACGGCGCTTCCGCTTTTGTTGTAACTTAGCACACGGTAGTGCTGTGCCAAACCGTACTGGAATTTTAGTAATTCGTCCCGAACGTGTTGCTGTTCGACCCTGTGACTCACTCGGCTGCGGTTTCTTTGTCGCGTTCGACGACGTAATTTGGTGACCAGTGTCCGTTTGAGCCTCAGATTGGTGCGTGCCCGATTCAGCGGGTGATGTTCTAGGAATAAACCGCTCCATTCTGGCCACTGAATATTTATCAACTATGCGTCGTTTGCCAAACAATGGTTTCAGTTCATAAACATTTTCTGATGTTTGTCGAATAACCTCGTATGGTTGTTTAAACTTCATTGATAGTTTCGCTGCCAATCCCTTTTTCCGTGAAAATTCTCTTACTCTAACCAAATCTCCTGGTTGAAAATTGACCGTTCGATTTTTATTGTTGATGTAATGAGCATCTCTTTTATGCTGTGTATCTGTGCGCACTTTAACTACTTCAATTGCGGTTGTTAGCGTTGCCGTCAATTCCTCGATGTACGCTGGTAAGCTGTCGTAGCCTTTTCTTTTACACGTATTGAATAATGTATCGATCGGAAGTGTTGGTTCTCTGCCAAAGATGAGAAAAAATGGGCTGTAGCCAGTTGTGGCTTGCGCAGTGGAGTTATGAGCAAATACAATTGCTGCTAAATAACAGTCCCAGTCTGACTGTTTTGCATCCACAAACAAAGACAGTGCTTCCGCGATAGGGCCCATTTGTCTTTCACATAGGCCATTTCCCTGCGGGTGGTAGGCAGTAGTCCGTACATGTTTTATACCCAGCAATTCTGATAGCTTGCTGATCAACTCGTTGCAAAAATGAGTACCTCTGTCCGTTAACAGCCGCACAGGGGCTCCGAAAACATAAACCACTTTGGTTAAAAAAAACTCTGCCACTTCCATGGCTGTGTCACGTTGTAATGCCCCGGCGATAACAAATCGGGATGTTAGGTCCACTACTACACAAACGTATTTGTTGTCGTGAAGCTTTGTGGTAGGCAGCGGGCCCAAGATGTCCATAGCTACTGTGTGGAATGGGGATTCGATTGCTATTGTTTGCAGTGAGCCTATAGGCGGCTGCCGCGGGATTTTGCGAGCTTGACAATCTTGACAGCTAGTGACATACTCTTTAACATCCGCTAGCATACCCTTCCAATAAAACCGCTGCGCGATTAAGTCCCAAGTCTTAGCGAAGCCCATATGGGCTGAAACGGGCGTGTCATGGCACGCCTTCAGCACCTCCTCGCGCATTTGGACCGGTACCACAAAACAAGTATGGTGTTTGTCTTTCTGCCGTTGTACCCGGTACAGGACGTGATCCAGAAGCATGTAATGCTTAGTTATTTTAGAAGGTACGTTTAAATGGTCTTCGCGCTCCAGTTCGCGAATTATTTGGTACACCGTCTTGTCGGCTTCTTGTTCTCGTCTGAGCTGAACCGCATCCAACGTGTCGGTTATGTTAACATAGACCATAACAGGGTCTGGTTCTATGAACGGGTTCGTATCGACCGGATGTCTACTTAACGTATCCGCATTTTTGTTCTGGCTGCCTTTTCGATATTCTATAGCCATATCAAAGGCTTCCAATGCTAACGCCCAGCGCGTTAGGCGCTTATTTGGTCCTCTGTGTTTAAGCAAACTGGTTAACGCTTGATGGTCGGTTTTTACTGTGAACTTTGTATATTCAAGAAAGTGCCGAAACTTTAAAGTGCCATACACTACTGCGAGACATTCCCATTCCGTCACCGTATAGTTTCGTTCTTCTTTACTTAACGATCGGCTTGCACACGCGATTATGTGTCCGTCTTGTGACAGGACTGCTGCGATACCGTGACCGCACGCGTCGCATTCTAGAACACAGGGTTTTGTGTGATCGAAGCGTTTAAGCACCGGCGCTGATGAAAGTGCTAATTTTAAAGCATCAAATGCTTTTTGGTGGCAACTTGCCCACTCAAATGAAACGTCTTTCTTTGTGAGAGCAAATAGTGAGTCTGCTATAGCGGCAAAATTCTTTATAAATTTCCTATAATACCCGGCCAATCCTAAAAACGATCTGACGTCTGTAACTGACAGCGGTACAGGGAATTGTGTTATTGCCGAAATTTTTGCTGGATCGGTGCGCGTGCCGCTTTGGTCGATAACATGACCAAGAAAATGCAGTTCCCGCATTGCAAATGAACACTTTTTTGGTTGCAATGTTAAGCCCGCTTCTTGTATGGCTGTGAGAACCTGATCAAGGTTACTGCATAAACACTCAAATGTGTTAGCAAAAACAACAATATCATCCAAATACACAAGGCAGGCTGACCATTTTAAACCTTCTAGCACCCTGTCCATTGTCATCTGAAAGGTTGCCGGGGCATTACAGAGCCCAAAAGGCATCCTTAAAAACTCATACAATCCATCTTGAGTGCAAAACGCAGTCTTCGGTTGGTCATCGCCGGCCACTGGTATTTGCCAGTATCCGCTAAAGCAATCTAACCCACAAAACCATGACGCTTCCCCTACCGCCTGCAGTAGATCGTCTGGCAATGGTAGAGGATAGATGTTTTTTCGAGTTAACCTGTTTAAGGTTGAAAAGTCAACGCAAAACCTAACTGAGCCGTCCGGCTTAATTACGATGACAACGGGGCTAGACCATGGTGAGTTGGACTTCCGAATTACTCCTTGTTTAAGCATGCGTTCAACTTCCTGTTGAATTAATTTCCGACCTTGCCACGATGTGCGACGCGGATTACATTTAACCGGCCTCGCGGTTCCCGTATCAATCGTATGTACAGCTGATGTGCTAGCTCCATAAGGTTTTTCGGTTGTGGGAAAAAGTTGTTTATGTTTTCTTAATATTTTTAATAGCATTGATTTCTGCTCATGTGTGATTTCTGTATTAATCTTTAGCGAGGATAGTGTCGCTTCGAACTCATCGTCAGTTGTATCGTCCGGCGTCGCGCTGTAGTTTATTCTAACTAATTTCTCTTCCTGTTCCTCGTATTCTTCAAGGTGTTTTATTCGTGCACCCGCTCGGAAAAAATGCGGTGCACCGTGAATGTTTGATACCAGCACTGAGTATTCGCCATCCGTGCCTTTCACAATGCTGTATGGAACTAGCAGTTTAGATCTGCTTAGAGCGGCTTGATTCGGTACGAATACGTATTTAGCCGGGGACGACCGGTTTGGGCCCTTTTGTTTAAGACGAATTATTCTAGCCGTTTTTCCTTGTAATACTGTCTTTGTGCTAGCGAAAAGCGGGATTTTTCGTTTACGGCTCTGACTTTCTTCCTGCTTTTCGCTCTGGTCTTCCGGTTCTGGTGATTCTTCTTCTTCAGTAATCGCGTCCAAGGCTCTGTTACCGAATTTATCGGTATAACCTCTAGCGGTAGGGTTGATATTTTCCCACGGTAACTTCACCACCTCATTAGCTACAGCTGCGGATGTCAGGTTGTCAACTATGGTGGCTTTTAAGCACTGCCGTGCTCGTGCGTTAGACCATATCAGCCAATAATTATCGTGAGCTGTAACCAGGGTCTGGCTGTCCGATAATAGTGTGGTCTGAAGTATAGCAGTAATATTCTGCTTATGCTGTGGAGTTGAAATTTCCGTTGAAACTTTTAAAACCGGCGTCAAACCTGGGAACGGGTTTGCTATAGCCGTACTTCCGATATTCAGCTGGCGGTTAGCGCAATCTATATGGATTTTGTTTTGGGATAAGAAATCCATGCCCAACAAAAGATTGTGCCCGAAGTTAGTTTGTACTACATAAGCCACATGGGCTACGGTGTTCGTGTTAAGCTGAATGTTTAGCTTAGCTGACCACACGTGAACCGGTGTTTTACTGCCGGTTATGCCCTGTATGTACATGTGGGCTGCTTCCGGTGGAAATTCAGCATATGGTATGCTATTTGAATCACAAAATGATTTTGCAATGAGTGAAATTTGTGCTCCCGAGTCGATTACTGCGACTGTCGCGTGGTCATTCACGTGAAGTTCTGCCGTAAACAGTGAAGCTGTTTTTGGTAAGCATGTTAATGCTATGACTGCCGTTTGTGTAGAAGGCTTTGTCTGCTCCCTGTCAGTAGTGCCTTCCCCTACTGCAGCCGCCCGTTTTTTGATGTGTTATCGGGTGTTGGAGCTCGGCTGGGTGGCCGGCTGGATTCTCTTCGTTCCCGTTTGGCCTTTATATGTTGTTGCACAGCCGGTGGGAGTTCGGAAAAAGGTATACCTTTGTACGAGCAGTCTGGAGCAATGTGACCTTTCGTGCCGCATGAAAAGCACGTGATTTGTGCTGACGATGCCGGTCGCGGAGGTAACGTTGATGACTGCTCTGTGTTATTCAATTTTTCATTCTCGGTCAGCACGTTAGTGCTTGTTGATGCAACCGGGTGAATATCTGTTTTGTTACCCCTGTATGTTTTAGGAGCTCGGCGTCGCTCTGTGTCGATTTGTTGCAGCACCCGCGATGCATTACGTGCTACGGTGAGAAAATCAGCGGCATTTTGTGGCATCATTCCCGCTACCATAGTGTACAGCTCTTCTCGTGGAGCTAACCCGTTTACGAGATAATGAGCCTGCATGGGCTGTGGCATATGAAAATCGACGTCAGCGATTAGGTCAGTAATGGCTTCGTAGTACTCATCTACTGTTTCCGTTCGGTTAATCTGTCGATTAGCCAACTGTTGGGCTGCAAAAAACTGGCGATTTTTGTCGAAATATTTTTCCGTAAGGACATGTTTCCACCGATCCCACGACAACCCCTCCGGGTACTGTCCCATTACCTGATTGTAAAATTTCAATGCTTTCCCTTGTAACGCATTAATTAGTTCTACACATGCAAATGTTTCGTCCCATCCATTTCGAATGGCTGTTTGCTCATACCGGCGTATCCAGTCGTCAATACGCTCTGTACCGTCGCCTTTGAATGCCGGTGTTTTAATGTATTTGTCTTTGCCATGATGTTGACGAGTGCCCCAACCACTGCGATGACCATTTCCAAAATTGGTGTCTGTTGACCGTCCGTTGTTGCCTACCGCTTCCAGCCCTCTGAGGCTTTGACTGGAAGGCGCAGCATACGGCGGTGTGCCAAGCACTGCCTCCAATTCTTCTGTTGACAGTGCTGATAGCACTGCTTGTGCGTGCTGTATGGCCGATTCAGGCGTGCAGGCGCCGTACTGCGGTTGTTGAATAGCACTAATAGCGTGCTGGGTCATATTTGGTATGCGAGAAAAAGTTGGTAAACTCCCCGCCAGAAACTCTCTGTTTTCATCTGCCGAAAACAGACGCACTTGATGGTTAATTAGGCTGTTTGGCTTCATCTGGGGGGTATTGTGGTCAAGACCGACGCCAGTGGTGGTCTGCGTTGTGTACCTTTGCTTTCCCTGCGCCGCTGGATTAGCACGATCGTGCTGCAATTGGTTTTGGGAAATGTAATTATGAGCGATCGGCTTATACAAGTGGCGTTCTCCGGTTGTTCCGTCTGCCCTACTAGCCACTGTACCAGCCGGTTGATAGCGCGCTGCCCCGTTGAAATTAGTCTCAAAGACTGATGTGTCTGGACTGCGGCTTAGTACTGAATAGATGTTTTGCCCACTTGTTTTGTCTGTCGGAGTGTAACCGGCATACATTTCTGGACGAAAACAGCCAGATGGCTTCTCTTGCGGCTGAATGTAATTCCCGTTAGCACTAGTGTACTGCCCGTCTGATTGCTTTTCTCGAGACTGCCCGTTCCAATTGGCACTGCCGTGCTGAGGAATGCCGGTGGCTAACTGATGGTCCGAGTTTCTCTCTGTTCCCATATTCATAGACAAAGCCTGCACCTGCTTATGTAACTCAGCGACAGCCTGTCGCAGGTCTGCATTTTCTTGTTTTTGTGCCTGCCAATTTTGGTTTTCCCGCTGTTCTCTGTTAAAAATCGTCATTCTTTGTCTGCTGCGCGAGTTTTCGTCGTGAGACTCATCCGGTGAGACGTGCCGTTCGTCTGTGTTGTGATCAACTACCTTCTGTTCGACTTCCTCAGCCCGGTGGGCTCTGTTTGCTTCCGTATCCTGTTGGTGCATTTCTCACTGTATGTGAACAAACGCTCCCCTTTGTGTGGAGTGTAATTTTAAAGCCGTGAACCTGCCAGCTAACGAGAGCGAAAGGTGACCTTTTATTCACATTTAAAAAAAAACCCGCATCAAATATGCACCCATATACTTCGTAATTGTAACGGTATTATGGTTTTACCCGGCTTTAATTTTGAAATTTAAAAGAAAACCTCGCAATAGGTTAAATTCACTAGCACTGATGGACTATATGCTTCATTCACGTCCGTAACGTAATACACCTTGATATCTTTATCTGGTCTTCGGATATGTGGACATCAATTCTTAACCCAGCTGCAGGTTATTTTTACACGTTGGATGGTGACTTACCACTGCGTGACGGGAGTTGCGAGTAGGAGGAACGGGAGAGTTCTTCAACCGATCCGGTCGCTGCCCTGTCCGCTACGCCGGCTCCGATGACAAACGTGGTTCTGATGACAGGAGCGCCAAATGTCAGGAAAAGGGCCTGACCGTGTCCCGGGACGAATACCGGGGGCTACTAATAACTGACGGAACTGAACAAACGGGAGATTTCTACGACCTTTTATTCAGAATGCGTCCTATCACCCACAGGTGTACATAAAAATATAAACGAAATCGAAAAAGAAGAAGCAACAACTGTCCACGTTAGCCGTTGATTCCGGCTTAAATACAATCGTAGCCCTATGGGCTATATTATGACACGCCTCCTAACAACTCAATAGCCAATCCTGACACTAGGCTTCCAAATGTTGACTTTTGTTCCCATTGGACAGCTCAGCGAAAACTAACAGCGTACTGACCAGGCCCGCACCCATCTAAGCAAACGAAGCAGGAGTACTCTGCTTTGGTATAAACCATAGAAACACACTGTCAGATGCGAATAATTTGTAGTATCTCGACATGAAATATACTTGTACTGATTTGGCTTGTCTGCTTACAAATAGTTGTTCTGACCTGGAAAGCGCTTTCCTTAGTAATAATGACGCCAGCCACAGTAAAACACACAGGCGCGCGTTGCTTGGCTGAGGCGTACAGCGCGATCCACTCTTCTTGTTTCCACTTTGTTTTGCCCAAACCGAAGCAAATGTCGATCACTTCCGCCATTTCCATACCCTGTTGTAAAACATGTGAAGTTGTGAACCCTTTTTAGTGAGCAGTATCCGACCGTTTAAAGTAAAACAACCGCTGATCGGAAAACCTAACTCATTGTACGTGTTCGAACAGAGAAGAGCTACAACAAAGCATCAGCTTTTTTGTTCTACATTAACACTCGCACTATTTTGACTACCGATTCGGCAAGTAGAAATCCGTTTAACAATTAATCACTTAACGCTCATGAGCAAGGTTCACCTGTGTTCCTGTGAAAATCGCTTTTCAATCTAACTTGATTTATGATTCATAGAAAAGCTCCAAACTGAAAATTATAAATGAAGAGAATTCAAGGGCTTCCGGCGCTTCAAGCAATCACAAGTGCCGGTGTGGCCGCGCAATGCAGCAAAGGTTTAAATTCATCTTGCAAATTTTTAAAATATCCATTTTTTCATTTTTGATTTTTCTGATAAAAAGTGTTGTTTTTTGCGTCTTCCTTTTGTTAAAAAAATTTAGAATAAGTAATGAGGAAGCATTTTAAGTTGAACATTTGTCGAGTGGAACCCGACCGGTGCGAAATCAACCTATCTACCTTTATGGCACATAGGAATTCCGAATATGCAACGTCAGTCGAACGTGGAATAGTCTGAGACTCTGAGCGTTAAATGTTATTGGAAAAACAACCGCGTGTGGTCAAGGAAAGCTGTATGTTTACCTGCTTTGTGGAGTATACATAGACAGCAGCGAGAACACACAGGTGCAGACAAAACATGGCTAAAGCGCCCACCATTTCTCTTGGTGGAGATTGGCCATCAGACGAATATTTGCCCAGTTCAAATGCATAATAAATGAGAATAGAAATGGTCGAATAGACGCGCTCAGCAGCAACAACCGATAAGCAGCTATCTAACTCACGGATGATGCGGGTCAGTTGCAGTTGAGCTAAATGCTTTTCTGCCGTAACATCTTCACCCCCGGCAAGCTGTCGTCGAATGCCCGACACGGTCCGACGGACAATAACGCTAGAAAACAGTACAATAAACACCAGGAAACACAACAGATTTTCTCGCCCAACACTGGTTAAATAAACCAGCATCTCAACAATGCGAACTATCCACTCCATGGACTTGGTGTGTGTTGAAATATTGGGAAAATAGTGCGTTTTATAATTAGCAAAATTCTTTGGAACTTTCCGCAGTTGATCAAGATAAAACCGGTACCCATTACGCACCGCTACGATTCCCGCGTAGATTGTCATGCCCACGATAATCAGACTGCTCTCTTTCCGTGACACCAGCCTGCCGTATTGGACGTCCAATTTTTCGGTTAACATAACAGTTTTCCGGCTGATCGAAAACATAAAGAATATGCAGAGTACTTTCAGAATATAATCCGATGTATCGATTACTTGGTACACCAACAGCGTGAACCAGTTGGATAATTGCGGCGCATAGTACTTAAACGCATCGAACATATTGAACAAATTGGCAACAACACTGAGTGCAGTGTACACATACATTATACTGCGCAGTATTTTTCCCCAGATGGAGCGTTTGTCAAATGGATAGAAGAAATAACCGCATAATTGCAGGTAAATCATCCAGACCACGCTGATTCTCGTAATCCATCCTCGCTCGGACGATCCATTGTCTTTGGTGTTTTGTTGGTTGGTCGTTGTGCGGCTGAATTTTTTCTCCATGTTGATTCCGTTCATATTATGCCGTGTTGAAGCAGTGCGGCTAGTTTTCCTGACTGTCCGCCCTATAATAAACTGAAACGAGTACAGAGAACGCCAAGCAAAGTGTAGCCTTAAAGCCGTGAAAGGAATGCTTGCAAGTCGAGTCTGCGGTAATGTCGAGAGAGATTGAAGCAATGACGTTGTGATGAGAGGTTGTATGATGTAGACATATAGTTATTTGTCGATATGCTACAGAGGTTTCGGAGGGAATCGGTAGGGACGCTAGGGAATATGAAATCCACTGCACTCGCACTAATTTGACTAATTTGACTGCCTCTGAGGCGCATGGTTTCGCTTGCAGTCCCACAACTCCCATTTCACAAGAACTGTTTCCTGCCGAGTAACCAGAATTCCTGCGGATATCATTTTCCTGTTCAGTTTGATTTAGATTTCACGAAAATGTCTTTAGCTAAAATGTTCAAATGGTTAAAATTTAGTGGTTTCCGGCGCTTGAAGCAAATGCAACCGCTCAGTGTGGCAGCTTTTATCATGAAAGGTTTTGAAAACTTCCATTCATTTCCTTTTCGAATTTCGCAAGTGAGTTGTTTTCCACCACTTCGTTAGAAAAGTTAAGAAAGAATTTCCAAAACCTTTTTGTATTATTAGTGAGCCTTTTGCAACCAGACTGATGCAAAAGCAGTTGACCTGCCTTCACGATGCGCTAAAAAACTGCGCCCGAGATCAAACGCAAGATCGTGCGAGTTTCAACAAAAAATTAGGTTCGAATACAGCGGCAGTGCTTGCTAAAGATCCAGTTTTGTTTGAACATTGTATAAACTCGTAGTGCACTGGGAACACGCGCCCCACGGGTCCGTTTGCATGACTATTCCAGACTATAATATCAGAATAAACAAATAACTCAGACAGTTATACACGTATTCACAGTTGCTATAGGGAAAAAACCCTTTTCGGGAGTAAGTCTTAGGTAAAACTGAAAAAACGTCTAATGACCTTTTCAGTGTCATACCACTTGACAATTCTGATGAACTGCCATTGTTGTCGATAAAATTGGCATTTTGGTTAATTATTACACCGTTTTATCACCACTGCTGTTATGCTGTAAATATACTTCATATGACCTCGAGGGCAAGAAATCCCTGGACGCCTGCAGCGGTCCAAAACATGCGCCGTGATTTTTCCCCTCCCTGCTGAATGCACCTGCCTATAAAATTTGCAGATGATAGGATCCTTTTTTAAATTCTGATCGTTTGTTGTGATTGTTGGTTTACTTTATTGCGTGGTATTTTAATTAAAATCCTCGTCGTGTTAACGAGTTCTCTATTGCGCATTAAGCAAGGCTCCGATTCAAAAATTACACCAGGTGGCAATATTCGCGCGAAGCTAACAAGCGCAGAAAAGTTGTTAGAACTTCCAAAAAAACTAGTAGAAATAAATTCAAATTTTTTGCAGCGAAATGTAAGACAAGCATCATGCACAAAATTAAAATTACGTACAAAACCATGTACAAATATCATGTACAAAATTAAAATTAAAATTTAAATTAAATCATGTACAAAATTAAAATTGGCGGAAATGTTAAATTTTCGCGCGAATCGCGAGGCCGTCGCACGTTTGCACTGACACAACTGCTGAAAATTTCACAAGAATAGTAAATCTTTGCAAATTTCTTGCAATTCACGTTTTGAGCATAGTTTCTTTTTAAATATAAGCACTCGGGTATACATGTGAGCATTCTGTAATATACTGTAGAAAACTCGTAACGAACTGTGGTATTTCGTGCACGGATTTCACATTCATTTCTTAAACTACAAAACTTCAACAAAGACCTACTTTTACTACATTATTGTAATGACTACTTAAAATGTTCGTGTAATAACGCTGTTATTTAATATGTACAAACTGGGATTTTCGGGAAAATTTACTGCAACAAACAAAATCAAAACACAGCCGCACTACGCGGTCGCTTGATTTGGCTGGCAGTTTCGAAAATGGCTCGGTTTTTATGCTGATTAATGTATTAGGCCTTTAGGGGTACTTTTTGTGTATAGCAGTTATGGAGGCGTATGCACAGACCAGGCTTCCGTACGCCGGAAGTCGACGCTTGCGTGTATGTATGGCCCATAACGAACGAACTGGTGTGTGGCACTTACAGCTACCAACCACCACGCGAGCTGCACAGTCTGTAGTCTCTGTACACATACAAGTATCTGATACGATTGTCAGCTGTTTATCTTCAAAACTTGCGGCAATAATTTTTCGTTTACTGATCATTCTTGTGATTTTTGTGCGTTGTTACTTATTGCTTTGATTTTGGGTGTTCGTGGATATTTCATATTAATATTTTGTGATGTTCTGAATTTTGTAATAAATGCACTTCCTTAATGTTCGTTTATTGCACAGTTATGATATGATAAATGGCTGCCTTAAAGTTTACATTCAGATATTCGTAATTTTTTTTATTTAAAACGGTCACATGCGGCTTAACAACAGCCGGTGAATACATACTAAATCGTATCTTAAATGTGAGACTGTGGGTAACTGAAACTTATTCATTGCTATCGTGCCGACTTGGATGTTGTTTATTTATTTTAAAATAAAAACGAAATGTTATTTGGCGGTTTTAATTGTTATTTTTTTTAATTAATTTTATCATGAACAGGAAGTTAGAAACAATGTTAAAATTTACGAGGGCAAATATTGGTCATTCTAATAATTGTAAATGCGACAAATGAATAGTAAATACGGTACGTAATACGGTAAAATTAATATTCTCGAGGTGTTTATGCTCGCATCGGCGACAAATTTTGCTATACTCTGTCCAGGTAGGTTATAAATGCAGGTCTGTCTGTTTAGCTTCGCTGGGGTTAAATATACGAGCACATAATTATGAAGCGACTCAGGGAGGACAAACCGAACAAAAGAATAATGAGACTGAGAGAGTTCTTAAGAAATCGGCAGAATATTATACTTACTTACCAGGAAGTAGGAAGCTCTAATCGTAGTCTAGTTGAACCTGCCTGCTCTGTATCTAGCCTCTATTCAGCTAGACTACGCTCTAATCCTCTGCTTCGACTCACCTTCTTCCATTATTTTGGTATGCGATTGCTGCTGTGGGTATGGCAGGTCTTTCAGTCCAAGCAGTGGTCAAGCTGGACAGAGGTCTGTCTGTTCGGCTTGCTTGTTCTGGTCTGTCTGTTCCGCTTGACTGCATCCTGGCCGGTACTGAGTAGCCTGGCTGGTATTGGGATTTTCTATCTCCCCTGCACGTCTCGGTATGTTCATTCAAAGAAAACTGGAAAACTGCTAATGCACTACTTTCGGTCCATTTTTGGTCTTTTTCATATCATATGGGCGCAGAAACCTACCTCGTTTGCTTCTTATAAACACGAATATTGACTATTGTGTTTGCATTCCTGCATCGTCTAGCTGAAACTGCTCCGCTGTGTAATGCATACTAACTGCCGCTAGTATATTCTTAGATCATAGAATAATTAGTAATTATCTGATTTTTTACTGTGGAGTTTTTCCAAATTTCAGTTCACTGTTATTCTTTTACCAAAACTCGAATTTGTTTTCTGGATGGTTGAAAATGCGCTTTATCTTTAAAACATCCGGAGTGTACGGAGGGAACGGCGTGGACGTACAGTCACCGGATGGCACACTCCAGCACGGAAACGTCATTGATGTCAAGAGCAACGGTCTGATTATTGACTTCGGAGGCCGTGAAAAGCACTGGGAGTTTGTGGAGTATGGAACGGAATGGAAGGTCTTCCATTGTTTGAAGTCAACAGAAGTATCGTCTAACGACTACGCTGCAGCTGGGAACAAATTACATACGCGTGGTTTCCAGTACCAAGTGGTGGGGCGCATGTCGACCGACGAACCGTGGAGGTGGCATTCAGTAAACTTGCTGGTTCCCTGGTGGCTCTACAACCGCTATGTTGGCGTTGAGGTGCTGGGTGGTCCAACCATCCTTCACGAAGTTATTCCGGCACATTTGCTGCGTACCGTGCCTTCATCCGGCGAACTGGAGTGGCGCCGAGTTGTATCCGGGCATTTTTCTGCTGGGCGGTGTTCAATGTTGGGACATAGCGCACCTTTACACAACAATCCAGCTATGACTGCATTGTGGAATTGCTGGCAGGAGGAACTTAACCGCAGTAATATTGTGCCAGTCCGTGTGCTCAACGAGACGCTGTTCTATATACAGATCGGACAACGATCCCACGACGTCGCTGCTCCTGATTTTCTGGTAAGGTTAGCATATGACGAATATGGAGGGTAAGTCAAAAATAATTGAGTTTTCAATAATTTACTAAGCGAAAACGAATATTCGTAGGTACAGCTAACGCTAATATCAAACAAAGAATGGCTTGTTTGCGGAAGATAAATTGAAAACGACGCATCTAACTATCCTGTCAACTTAAACTTTCATTGCAGGTACAGAGTTTGACAAATGCAAGGGAAGATTTGAAAAAACGTCTTTCGAAGGGGTTGACGTTTTCCGGCACGCATTGGCTGCCGCTGACGGAAGCTATGGACGAAGCCTTCCAAGGTCTCGCGATTGAACAAGATCCAACCGATTTTCAGCTGCTGCCCATAAATATTCTCAAACAAGTCTTCCAGTTTCTGGACACCATCCCTCGCATGCAATATCGTCGTGTGTGCCCAGTATGGAATGCTTTAATAAATCAGGGAGAGCACTCCAAGGAAATACGGCTGTCGTTTGCTGCCCGTGGCACGAAGGTAGCAGTAAATAAAGCAGCGCTGTTGGCCGGTCAGTGTTTGGTTAAATTCATGACGGCGACGACGGAAGGCATCGTCATATCGAATGCTTCTCACAGCAGTTTACAAGACTTTATGCGATGGATTTCCGCTCTAAAGGAAGGCATGCTACAAAAGTCGGGAAAGAATTTGGTGGTGATGATCAACGAGTTCGTGTGGGACCCTGCAACGACCTTCGGCGAGGAGAGCGTCAGTATCACCTCCGCTTGCGCTGAAGCCGCTGATGCAGTGGACCTTATCATGTGGAGAAACTGTGTATTTTCAGCATCGTACCCATACAATCTGAACGAAAAAATCTTCTCTGGTGGGTTTGATTTGAAATCGTCCAGTGACTATAGGATGCTGCGTGATTTGTGGAGCATGGTTGAAGCAAGTTTACCGGCTCCGGCAGTCGATTCTGGTGTTCTTGCTTTGTGGCTTCCGGAGGTAGCGAATTGTTATTACACCAGTAGGCGTATCAAAAAGGTAATTATCTATAATCACGACATGAATTGTTTGTGAACAATTATATACACGTCTGACAGTTCATCCGGGTACGGTTAAGTTTGTGGGGGTAGCCCGCCATTTCCTCGATGAAAATTCGTACAGCGTCACTTAGTAGGGCGTATACGATATCGACCCGTCATGAAGTCGAGCTAGCATTTTGTCAGTGCGTCTTAGTTGCTACAGAAGATCGAACTTATTTTTGCAGATTGTAAGCGACTTGCAGAGCTCTGATCCACGAATTCCTGCGGATCAACTTAAATTTGATCGCAGCTGGAATGTATATTCAGTGATCGATCTGGACTTATCGACGCTGAACGCACTGACGTTAAACGCGCTCAGTAGTTTAATGGTGGAAAGTCAAATGACGGAGCTGCATGAACTGGAGCAAGAGCAGATGAGATCTCGGGAAGGCCAGTCAATGCCATCGGCAGGGTTTCTATAAAGGTTGTCAGTTAATGTTTTTACGGAAATCAGTTTGTACCAGCTTAGCTTGAGTGGTAAGGGTACCGCAGTGCACCTGTGCAAGGTTTTGTATTACCTATATTTCTGAGCACGGGTGAAAGGTTTTAACAGTGGAGTGAGTTTTGTGCCTTAATGCTTACTTGCGGTTATATATAACTAATGTAACGTGTTGCATAATGAATATTCGAATTTCTAAACCCGTAATCTCCAGGTGTGCAATAAATTTGTTGCTTCCGAAAACGCCTCAGCATCGCTTAATTAATAAATTTTTTCGAAGTATTCTTCGAAGGACTATTTTGGTAAAAACAGGAAGCGGAAGTTACCTACTGGTCTCTTAGGAATAATGGCCACTAATTACTGTGACGTGCCAAAATTTCGCTGTTTATACTCGTACTAACCTCGAACGCAAAGCCATATACGGAAAACATGTACAAAGGGCGTAGCAAGTTCTATTTTTCTCTTTTTCCTCAAACTCATTCAGTTTACCATTTTTTTACTAAGACCATCCATTAAATAATTAGTAAAAAAAATTAATTTAGGTCATATTCGATTACACTGAAGATTTTCGCCAAAAAGAATTTTGGCGGTTTCTGCCAGTCTCTCCTGTGATTTTCTTCAAAAAATTTCTAATTTTTATCCAACTTCTTGCTTGTATTTCGCAAAGCACATAACATTTTCATATTGTTTGGTGTTTGCCCCTCAATTTGTACAGCATAAATAAGAAAACAAAAAGCCAATCTTTACAGTTTTTTTTAACAAACTTAAAACTGCTCTTGGCAAGATGTTAAAATACGTTCCATGACAATAGAAAATCTGTATGAAAAATTCGTGAAAGAAATTTTCGTCCACACTCTTTCAATAAATTGATTACTCTGCAGTTACTGAAGTGCTTTGGGTCGGTTACAGATAGAGTTTTTCTGACGTACAGAATTTAAGATCCCGAAAAGCAGGAAACCGGAAATTGTGCTGCTGGATGGCTTGCCTTGTGCTGACGTGACACCGGAAGTAGGCGTGTCGCTTTCGGCCTCAACAATATATTACCGAATTACTGTGCTTAGTCCTGTCCGGCACCCTGTCATGTGAGCGTCTAGCTAAGTATTTCAGCCGGCGTGATCCTTCAAGCGGCGTCCGGCGTGTTGCGGTGCCCTTCAGGTGACGGAGAACATTTTGTTTGGAACTGAATTATATACAGAGCAAGCGCTTTTTTGATTGTTTTATTGACAGCCAAATGCTCTAAATAGTACTTCTGTGCGAAAAACGGATTGGGAAATCAACAAACTGGAAAAGTATGAGTGAAGTAAGATTTCTAAATTAAAATTTTACACGAAAGCGGGCGTGGCAACGTGTCCACCGTCAATATGAGCTGACCTTCTCCCAGTTTTGCACAAAAATGCACATAAAAGAAGAAACAGTATTTTTTCTCTGGTTTTATTAATTCTTAATTTGAAAAAATGGTAGAACATGTTGGTCTGGTATAAAAACAACCTTAATGATTGTGCGCGGTTGCTGTCCATAATCGAAGACGGTCAGTACATAATAGGACTTTTGGTGCACCTGTCATCTGTTACCGATTAAACCTTTCGAAGCCTATTTTACTTACGACTCCATCAACCAAAATTGCGCGTACAACCGATTCTGATGTTTGTGTGTACAAGCCATTTGGCTACATAAGTGTCAAGTATTTTTTTTCTCTGGTTTTATTAACTGACCGTCTTCGATTATGGACAGCAACCGCGCACAATCATTAAGGTTGTTTTTATACCAGACCAACATGTTCTACCATTTTTTCAAATTAAGAATTAATAAAACCAGAGAAAAAAATACTGTTTCTTCATATAACTGATTCATATTAGTAATGCAAACAGTATGTACAGAGTGGTAAGGCGCGGAAGCCGAAGTTGTCGGAGACAGGAGACTGTGTGGAAATAGAGTACAAAAACTTGAGCGGACATGTATTTTGTTCAAAAGCCCTAGAAAACTTCATGATACTAGCGCAAATTATGAAATACAATTAGCGGACCCATCAAACATTTATGCTATGAATGAATATGAATAAAAAATAAATTTATTTATGAAATTATATAAAATTTAGCGCACCCATCAATTTGCCTGAATTCACAAAGCATATTGTGCGACGTTATCCAAATCCAGATCCGAATGAATAAAATCGGATATTCCTTTCCAGTGCCTGTGCCCATATCTATTGTAAGCAATAGAGTAGTATTTACTAGTACTAGTAAGTAATTGTAAATTTGTAACTACGAATATTTACTGTTTACTGCGTGAGTGGGCGTTTCTCTCAAGGAGTTGTAATTGTTTGGCCTAATTTTGCGGCACCACGACATTTCGCCGCCGACAACTCGTCGCAGAACTTTTGGTCGCAGACATTTCGCCGCAGGGTCAAAACGCCTCGCGACGCTTCGTCGCGGGACATTTAACCGGAAGGGCGTCATGCCGCCGGGCATTTCGTCGTAAGCCCGTTTCGGCGCCGAGACATTTCTCGGCGAGGCTGTTTCGCGAAAAAACAATCCTTTGACGGTCAAATTTTTATTTGACGTGTTAAAACTGTAGAGAAAACCTACGAAAACATAAAAAATACCCAAGAAAACAGATGTAAGGAATCCAGGAAAAATATTGTCGTGAACTCTCGCTCGCATATTTATTGACTGATTTTGTGATAGTTATAAATACATGTAAACCGATGGTCAAGATTATAATTACAAGCACAAAGTCATGGGTTACCAGGACATCACAAATATGAAACCTAAAAAAACTATAGAAACCAAAGAAAATCTTAGAAAACCTGAGAAAACCTAAGAAACCAAAGAATACCTAAGAACACCTAATAAAACCTGAGAAAACCTATGAAATCCTTGGAAGTAGCCGAGAAACCCTGGGAAAACTAGGCGCATCGAATTTGCTTGCGGCGAACTGTCCGCGGCCAGACGTCTGACGTCAAAATGTCGCGCAAAGTTGAAAAGTCTCAAAGTAGAATGTCCCAAACCGAAGCGTTTCAGCGTCAAAATGTCCTACGGCGAAATTTCTACGCGGCCAACAGTCGCGTGTCGAATTTGATTGCGTCGAAATGTCACACTCCCAATTGTCCGGGTGCGCATTTGGCTGTTCATCATGATGTGCCCATAATTTTTTGCCTTGCTGTCCTGTCATCCCTCTCTGTTTCGGTTCTTCCAAAGAAAGCAGTTACTTGGATTCGAATGTCATTCTGTAGGATTCGAATACCTCGTTGGTTTTACCCTTGCTTTCAGTTGTATCAGTTGCTAGCGATATTCGAGAAGAGAAATGACCTGTATGTACACAACAGCGGCTTTGTCCATCGTACAACGCCATCAGTGGTTCGGCATCACAGGTTTTCGCATCAGAGGTTTTGCCGGCAAAAAGGTGAGTGCAGCTCGGGAGAAAGGTTTACGGCGCGTAAACCTTTGTCGGACTTCTGAAGAAAGTTTTATGTGGCATCTTTGATCGTAAACCATTAACCGGGTGACACGCGCGCACAACAGGTCCGTTTCCATGGCTCCAGTGACTATTCGTAATATCTGCTCAGTAAAGCTTCTAGAACCAACAAGTAACGAACGCAATTATACTGTATTCACGGTTGCTGTTGGGAAAAACTTCCTTTCGACAGTATACCTATGGTAAAAGTGAAAACCCTTATGCTCAAGACCTTTTCCATTATCGTGCCAGTAGATAATTCTGGTGCACTGTGGTCGATGAGATTTGAATTTGCCTTAAATTATCTTACCGTATTCCCAGTTTTGTTAATATACCTGACCTCGAGAAGAAATCCATGGACGCCTGTAATCGTCCAAAATGTTCGGATATCTCAGACGTCCGGCGGAGGTTGTGGCCCTTAAAACGTCCTCAACGTCCGCCGTAAATTTTGCCCACCCAGTTGCTGGCACCCGTCGGCACAATTAGCAGATATTGTTGATATAGATGTTGTTGTTGATTAAATTTTAATCAGTCATTATAACTGTTGGTTGTACGGTATTTTAAGCAAACTCGCAGTCCTGTAAACGTGTTCTCCGTTGTGAAAACAGGCGTTCTAGGCGCAGATCAAGTAGCACACAAACAATTAGCTGCAACTTGTGCTTTCTACAGGCATGAATTATACTTTACAGATATATGTACAAGGCACCGCATCTGGAAATATAACACCCGTCGTCCGCAATCGGTATGTTTTCAGTACAGTACGTGTACAAGAATCTGTTTCCATGTAAATGGTCACTTCCTTTAAGCCGTAACATGGGCAAATGTGGCGCAATTGCGACCATTTATCCCCAAATTGTAGCTGTACGTTTAAGGTAATTCACAATTTCAGTTTTCGAGGTTGTTGATATTGAATTACTGCCAATTAACAACAGTTGCAAGTCTGAACTGGAAGTCAATTTTGTTATTACCCGTACTGCATCAGCTAAGAATACAGATACGTAATTGCAGTTAAATGGCAGTTTATTAGTCCCTGTAACAGCAAAGTCTTAACCTGGCCATTCAGACATTACTGCATTACTTTATTGGTAGCCCAAAAACACCACAGCGATATTTCAGAAAATTTCAGTGCAGTGAATTTACGTTTTTCTTTAAAAACGATTTTAGTTTAAAGAAATTAACAAGAAACGCGAAGGCGGCACGTTTCTTTTCACGTGTACTGCTTTTTCAGATTGAAATTAGTAGATATTTAGTAGTATTTGCTGGTGGAAATGAAATTACTAAAAATTCCGATCGCTATGCTTCAGTGATTTTTGCGGCGCTATTGCACGGATGTTTTGTATAAAATCATTTACGCATGCGGCATGCATATACACAAATGTTTTTTTTTCCGGCCACCGGAAGTGGGTTTACTGTTTGTCTTTTTAGCCATATGGCGGCTGCCGATCACATTAGCAGCTTTGCAATTCGGCCTTGCTCACTTCGGTCAACCTTTTCCGACCGCCGTTAACTTCGGCTGCGATTGATTTCGCCCACATTAGAGTATCTAGTAATTAAAATCATCGTGCGCATCTGCAATCTAAATATTATTATGGCACCAATTTAATGGGAGAAGCCTGTGGTATGTGTGACCAGAAAAGATTTTTTTAAATGGATGAGAGCAAGCGGTGTTTTGCCTTTTTGCTTTAGTTGCTTCGACTTTGTTTACAAAACTTTCAAAAAAAGCATCGCTTATGCAGTGTCTCTTTAAATTGAAATAGCGGCGTTTTGCTGCATAAAAGAAACGGAATTTAATAAGGGTTGAGTTGTGACAGACTGAATTTGCTTTACAAAGTGCGGCACTGCATCTTAGATGTTTTTAATCATTGATCTGTGATCAAACTTTCCAAACGTGCATTCGCGTAATACTACTTAAAATGATACAAATTTAAACACGGATGACTGTCACCTGTATTACGCAAAAAAAACGGCAAATGATACCTCCCTTTCAGTGGTGGCTGTTATGTGAAAAAATAATTTGCCTCTGTGCGTGGTTTTCGGTTTGTCTCGCTGAAAATATTTACTGTCGGTTCGACTGCGTGCATCCCCGTACTTTTTTTGCCGTCACACCTCGTTAGCATTTCTGGAAAGACAAAAGAATACAATGGCCAAAACGGCCATCAAGTTGTATACGTGTGGCAGTGATTTTCGCACGATCCATTAGGGCTACAAACTTTTTACAGACAGAAAGCCATAGTAAATTTTGCGCTGATTCTGAATCTGCAGTTTGTTTTTTGAAATTCCAAGAAAACATCGGAGTCGAGTAAAGTAGAGAAAATGTGGTTTCAATCGGGCATGTATACATAGAGACTAGGCAGGCAGCGCGGTAGCGACAGTCTGTCTGCGGCCTACAACCGCACTCACTTCGACTGCTGCTCTGACTTATATAAGGCTCACTCATATTCATAATTCCACTTATGCAAAAGTCATAATTTCTTATCAAATCGATAAAGAGCAGAGAGAAGCATAAAAAACTGGCAAGAGAATGTGCAATCCGTTTTGAAAAATTCCAAACGGTTGAGGCTGTAGGTCGTGACACACGTTTGCGCTCTTAATTACAACTTGATGCCTTTGACGAAAACATGCCGAAAAGTACTGAATTTTTGTACTGCTCAACTTCAGCTTCACTCAGCACCAGGTTCTACCTTATACATCTTGCCGAAATAATCATCAGATAAGACAGCGCAAGCACCAGATCTACACAGGAAGTGCTTGCTAACCCACCTACCCTAGCAGCGCAAGCGGCAAGACGTTGAGGCTCAGAGAATTCTTGGCAAGTGGATAGGAAACATAATTCTCAAAAATGCTCTGCTTTGACTGATCTCCCTGCCAGCCTGCCTTCTCGCTGGGTACGATTGGTGCTGCGGGCATCACATTCCTTTCGGTCCAAGCTGTTTATACTGAACAGCCAGAGTGATAATATGATTTTCTATCTTCCGTGTCTGTCTCTGTTGGGCTTGATGCCAGGAAAGTTGCTGACGTACTTTACTGTCCGGTGTCCGTCTTTGTGCATTTTTCCCTCTCCACCGTATAGACGCAGCAACCTGCCTCGCTTGATCCTGTGAGCCACGACGATTGCTATTGCACTCTTGCTGTGCTTAGCACAAGCATAAAAGAGTTCCACTGGGCAACGCCTATTAACATCGGCCGTGCGTCCGGTAATATTATCCAAACACCATTCTATATTTGAGTAGCGATAAGTTAATCATGTTGCTGTATCGACAGTACCGTATATTAATGGTATTTCCTTCAAGCTAGAAAGATTTATTAACTATTTGGTAATTTGCGTGGTCGATGGCGGTAGCCTGGCACTGTGGAATTTTTCCTAAATTATTAGTTTATCGTTATTATTTTACCAAGAGTCGAGTTTCTTTTCTGGATGGTTGAAAATGAGCTTGATATTTAAAACATCCGGAGTGTACGGAGGAAATTGCGTGGACGTACAGTACCCCGATGGTACAATTCAGCACGGAAACGTCATTGACACCAAGGATAACGGTCTAATGGTCGACTTCGGCGGCCCTGAACAGCACTTGGAGTTTCTGGAATATGGAACAGACCAAGCGGTATTCCAATGTCTGACGTCGACAGGAGGGTTATATGAAACATCACGCGACCTCGACGCCGTTGTGAGAAGACTGGATACACCTCGTATCCAATTCCAGGTGCTGGGGCGCACGTCTACAGATAAACCGTGGAGATGGCGCTCTGTGAAAGTGCTGGTTCCCGGCTTGTTCTGCAACCGCTATGTCGTCGTCGAGGTGCAAGATGGTCCGATACTCTTTCGCGAGTTTATTCCGACACATCTGTTACGTATCGCACCTTCGTCTGATGAACTGCCGAAACGCCGCATCCTACCCGGGCAGTATTCTGCTGGACGTTGCTCAATGGTGGGACACCGCGCGCCTGCACACAATAGTTCAGCTATGGCTCCATTGTGGAACTGCTGGCAGGAGGAACTTAACCGCAGTAATATTGTGCCTGTTCGCTTGGTCAACGAGACGCTGTTCTATATAAAGATTGAAGTGAAACAGCGGTCCCTTGGCGTCGTTTCTCCTGATTTCTGGGTAAGGTCGGCATAAGGTGTTTTAGTTGAATATGCAAGGGTGGGGGGGTGGCAATATTATACCCTTCACTTCTGCAATATACTGGACTGGACTCACTGGAGTCCCGAATCACCTAAATTCGTAGACGCTAATTGTAAGTGCAGTAGAGCACGACAGGGTATCAAAGCGCATAATGCAATACTGATTTCTCCCATCGCTGTACGTCGGTCGTCGCGACTAGTGCAAAACGGTGTTTGCGAAATTTCTATGTGAATTTACCAGCCTTGCATTGTCATTTCCGGGGCGGGCTATCACCCGCAGCACTATCTTTCAACATTGGTTTATGGTATTACATGGATAAATACGTCTTAATACACGAAACCATTGATGCGCATAACATCCGGTTGGGAAATTATGGCTGTAAAAAAATTCCAAATGATTTGAATGCATTTAGGTGCGCGTAAATGCGATTTTAATGAACCAAATCGAGATTTCTTTAGTCGCCAAGAACACAGATTGCTGTTACACGGAACCATGGCTCAAGCATTTCAAATGTTTAAAATCAATTCAAAGGTCATTCGAAATTACACCAGGTTAGCTAAGAATGCAACAAATTACAAAAACAGACACATCGGCAAAACTGCTGATCAAGAGAATGGCATACTGTATTTCACGTAAATACTGAAACACATATATGCCGCCGTTTCGATATCGGCCGCCTCCTGACTGTGACGTAGACAGGAAGTGGGGCTGCGGCCTTTTGACTTTACAAATACCGGCAGTATCTGCAGTACTGTCACTAATACCGCCATGATAATAATCATAACACACGCACGTACAGGCAGTGTACAGATAATAATTATAATACTAAAGTTAATTACTGTACAATGATGCTATGATGACTATAAAGTATGGTATGGATCAGCTTATTTAACTCATCTGGATCTCATTATCTCTGTCTGTTGGCTTTTGACAACAATGGTACACAATTATGGTAAACCTTCTTTGTTATTGACCGCCACGAAAGAAAATTTTCTGTGATGATTGGTAGAAAGCGTTGGCCTGCTAAATCTCAGAATCTGCGTCATCAGCGCAGGTAGACAGGCTAAAAATTCAGTAAATTTAGATTTTGTGTATAGTCAGATTGCTACTATGCTTTCTTCTGCAAAGGTCAATACGCTGAAAGTAACTATAACGTAGGACTACGCCCTGCCTGATTGCAGACCAGTCTGTATTCGCGGTTTTCATTCCGCAGACATCTTAGCGGCACGTGGAACTTTCAGTTGTGATATAAGCGAAGCGCCGCAAATTAAAAATTTTCAAGAATTCGTCAATGGTTATTTTGTGATTAAGTACCTGTAAGCTGGACCATTAAAATGTTTTACGAACTCTCCAATACACAAAAAAATATGCGTCAATTCCCTACTGAGTTCGACCAGTGACGCGCTTGTTAACATGAATGTTTATGTGCTTTTGTGAAACTTTCGTTGCAGGCACAGAGTTTGGCCAACGCTCGGCAAGATTTGAGAAAGCGCCTTTCCGATGGGTTGACGTTTCTGGGCACGCGTTGGATGCCGCTGACAGAGGCTATGGAAGGAGCTTTCCAAGATTTCGCGATTGAACAGGATCCTGGGGGTTCGCAGCTGCTTCCCTTAAACATTCTGGAAAAGGTTCTCCAGTTTCTGGACACCGTTTCCCGCATTCAATCCCGCCGAGTGTGCCCTTTGTGGAACTCTTTGATCAACCAAGACGAGCACTTCATAGAAATTCGGGTATCGCTTGCTGTCCGTGGCACGAAACTGGTACTAGATACGGCAGAAAGAATGGTCGGTCAATGTCTGTGCAAATGTATGACGGCGACGACGGCGCGCATCGTCTTAGCGAACGCTTCTCACAGCAGCTTCAATGGCTGTATAAAATTAATCCGCGCTTTAAGGAAAGGCCTGCCGCGAGATCTGGGGAGAAATTTGGTTTTGATTATGAAGAACTTCAGATGGATCCCAGTAACAAGTTTTGGCGAGGAGGTCGAGAGTGTTTCCTGCGCTTGCGCTGATGCTGTTGATGCAATTGATCTTCTCTTCTGGAGAAACTGTGCATTTCCAGCATCGTATCCGTATAATCTGAATGGTAAAAGCTTCTCTGGTGTGCTGGATTTAAAATCATTCCATCTGCAGAGTGATTTGTGGAGTCTGGTGGAAGCCGGTTCAGCGGCTTCGGCAATCGATTCAGGGGTTGTTGCTGTGTGGCTGTATGAAGTAGCGCGGGAGACAGATTACTGGCACACCCATGCGCGTATCAAAAGGGTACATAGTATTTATGCATTTTTTCTATAGAAATCAGCCAGTTCTTTTGGAGTGCGTTTATGCTGGCTGGCGCGAATGTAGCATTTAGGTGCTTTGTTAGTTTTTTATGAGCGCATTCAGTCAATTGTAAAGCTAATTTTTCCCCACAGAAACTCAAATCTATTTTCGCAGATCTTAAGCGCCATTCAGTTTTGTGATCCACGGATTCCCGAGCATCAACTAAGAATGATACCTAAATGGGCTGCGTATCCAAAGGTCGACCTGGACGTGTCGACGCTGAATGTACTGACATTAAGCGCCCTGAGCAGTTTGATGGTGGAAAGCCAAAGCAGCGAGCTGTATGCACTGGAACAAAGACATATGGAAGCTCAGAAAAGTCCATAAATTCCGTCAGCATGGTGTCTTTAAAGGGCGTTAACAAGTTTTTCAACGGAAATTATTTTGTAACCACTTTGCGTGGATCGTAAAGGTAATATTTTTGCCCGTTAATCAAGCGGTTCAGGGCTCAAATAAATGTCTTTATTAATTTTCTGGGCATGACAGAACATAAAATAATGAACATTATTCTGGACAAGAAATAATTTTTCTTGGCTTTTGTAAAATATTTAAGTGTGGTGTTACATCGTCGATAGTAGCGAAATGTGCTGCACACTGACAATTTTGTTCGAAGATCGAATCGGGCCGATTGGGCGTAATAAACCGACACATGTAGTTCCATATATTTATCCACATCAAACTTTTTGCTTCCGAAAATGTCTCAGCTCCGCACAACTTATGTACTAGAAGTATCTTATCAGTTGCATTTTTTGATTTATCTATGTAGACTTGTAACCAGATGTAGCCTACTGGTATCTTGAGGAAAGTTGATTACTGCGACGTTTCAGTATTTCGCTGTTGACATTTTTTATGATAACAGAGAAATATTATTAACATTTAAAGTGTTAACCAAGAGATGGCCGGCTATTAAAATCGGCTGAGGCCGACTAATGTGCTTATACCGTAGTCGGTTAACTCGGCGCAACTCGAAGTCTTAGCGGGATAAAGCGGCCATCCAGATTCTTAACCGACTGAGCCGTTTTACTGTAACAAAAATTCTACACTTTTGAGTTTCAAAACTTATTGTCGAAAGCCATATGTTCTGTTCACGCTATATATAAGTAACTTGTGGTGTCTGCATTGGTCACCCGTCAGAAAATGCCATACGGGCTGTGGAATTTGTCACCGCATGGACACATGCGCTGTGGTCGTATATGGACATGTACTCACACCGGATGTAAAATGCAATGGGCCGTTTATACTCAAGGCTTGTGGTATGCCGCTGTTGTCATTCTTTCGTACCGAAGCTCTTTGGTACCAGGGCAATATATTTTCTAACTGTAAGCATTGTCACCATGCAGATATTAATTCCGCTAAAAATACTTTTAAATACTTCAGCCACTGATAAAGCTCTCAAGTTTTCACTGGCTGCAATTCGCACCAGCTCTTCTGCCAAAGGTACTGTTTTACTGTGCTAGTACTACTAAGCTTATCATTGGCTCCTATCGCCAGGTTTCGCAAAATAAAAACAATGAAACGGACCTCTTGAAATGTTCGTTTATTTACGATAATATTAAAATATACAATCTAGTAAAATTACAGCAATATTTATGGCACAATCAAAAACCCGCAAAATACAACCAAACTTTGCCATTGTTTGATTCAGCTAGGGACAGTTGCCTCCAAAGTGGCTCGGTTTCCGTAATGCAAAATTTATTGGGTGTGGATGTTCCCAAAACCCCGCACTACCTTTTGGCTATTCGCACCACCTTTGAAAAATCAATTTTAACACCACCTTTTGGCTTTTGCCACCGCACCCTCTGCATACCTCTTTTGGCTATTCTCACCTCTTTATTGCATTTTTTTACACATAAAAGACTTTGTGACAAAAGGTCAAAGCTTCGCTGTTAGCGGCGCTTTTTTTACGGCAGGGGCCAACGCCGGCCAGAAAAGTATCTACGCGCATCTTCTCCGAGCTGCAGCTGCTTGCCAAATGTTCTCGCTGCTTCTTATTGCTGAATTTGGCTTCTTCCGGTAGCCGTTGGAAAATGATTTCCACCGCAAAAGCAAAGGCGAAAACGAAACAGCCGTATCCATTTCTTTGCTGCTGTACCCGAGGAAATGGAATGTCGATCGACTGGCCTTCTTGGAAATTCAATATAGCTTTTTTATAGCAGCAATATATCATATTATTTTGGCAATCTGCGCCAAATTTGCGAAGCTTCTGTATGCCCAAAAATTAACATACATTGCATGTAAGCCGCCCGGGCGAAACGTTCCGTTTCGCCTGGGCGGCTTACATGCCTTCCACCGTTGCTCCACCACGTCACACTCCAGTCGGACGACGGCAGCAGTACAGGGGAACGATGGAAGACGTTTAGCTTTCCCCTACATGTTATACATGGAAGGCTTCCGGTTGCCGGAAGTCGCTCCTTGTATGGCTAATAATTTGATTCAAGAAGCTTGTGTTTGCCGCGCTTGTACTTATGCTGATGGAAAGGGAAAATCAAATGACTAACACAAGTTCTCTGTAATGCTCCTTCAGCCGACGGGAGCCTGACGTTATATTGCACATGCGGCTAAATCTGGCGCGGTACATAAGAACCATGTGTACCCGCAACGAGATACTCCAGCCGGCTGCAGCAGTAGTACAAAGGAACGGTGTTAAAGGAGACACGAATACAAGTAGCTGGTCCGTTTGCCAGTTGATCGTTGAAACTTCCGGCACTCGTTTTTCGTTTACTTACATCTCCACGGGAGTTCTCAATCAACGTACCAGAAGAAGGACATAAAATTAATATGATCGCGACATGCTAAACGGCCACAGAAATATTTGCCCTCAAAAATTCGTAATTTGTTTGATTTTGAAACGGCCGTATACGGCTCACCAACCACGGCTCAGTCGGTGTCTCAGTGGGTATTCGAGCTTATTATTTGTTATCGAGCCTGTTATAAAGCAGACTTCAATGCAGGTTGGGTGCTCGACAGCATACATTTTATTTGACGGTTGGGTTATCTTTTATTTACATGCGCTAACATAGCGTTGTCATTCTAAAGGCTAATTGAAAATGGATTGTGCGACAAACGGCATGTATGAAGGCTGCCGTAACTCTTTCTCCCTACAGTTATGAGATGGGGCTTGAATTCTGAAATCGCATCGGCGCAATTTTCTATATTCCATTCCGAACGGTTATAAAAATAGGTCTGTCCGTTCAGCTTAACTACTGCTAAAATCACAAATGAAGCGACTCCGGCAGAGCAAAGGAACAACAGAATAATGAGACTGAGAGAATTCTTAAGAAGTAGACAGAAAATTCTAGGGAAAGCTCTAGTCCTCTGCTTCGACTCACTTTCTTCCTTCGGTACGAGTATACGATTGCTGCTGCTGATAGTGATATCCCTTTCAGTCCAAGCCATTATTGAGCAGGCAGGCTGATATTATGAGCTGGAGATGCGGGCCAACCGGTTGCCGATATTTTATGGCCGTAGCCGATATCAGGCCGGCAGGAACTTCAGCCAGCCGGCGGACGACTCGGCTTGAACGGCAGCATTCCTCTGCAACTTTTGGCGGTGATGATGGCGCTACCGAACACTGCGTGCCCGATTCTCTTCAGCTTGCGCTTGCTTTCGTCCGCGGTGTGGTTAAATATGGCTTTTATGGTACAATTTCCGTGGCACCGTCTTTAGAACCTAATGCAGTGCTGCACCCAATACCCCATTCAGTCAGAAGTTCTCGAAAACCGCTCATGTTTGCGCCAAATGTCTGAGACTTCCAGCCGCGTAGAGTTTGCCGGCTAAGGACTTCAGCCGGTCGTCAGCCGAATGGTCAGCCGTTTAGCCGGCCGTTGCCATTTCTATGACAATGTGATTATGTGAACCCCTGTCTCCCTTTGCATGTCTCGGTGGTATTTCATTCTAGGAAAAGTGGATAGTCTTAGCTCATAAAATATTTGCGTCTACCGTTATTGTATGCATGAGCAGCGCATAAGTGAATTGTGTTGCTGTATATCAACCAATGACAACCATCAACTGCACTTACTTCAAGGTGGAAATCAATAAGTCTGCCGAAAATCATTAGCAATTATTTGCTATTTTGCTGTAATTTGCCCCCAGATAATAATTTCCTGTTATTTTTATTTGCCCAAAGCCGAAATTGTGTGCTGAACTTTTGAAAATGCGCTTTATATTTAAAACATCCGGGATATACGGATTGAACAGCGTGGACGTACAGTCACCCGATGGCACACTCCGGCACGGAAGCGTCATTGATACCAATGATAACGGTCTGATTATCGACTTTGGCCGTGAACAGTATCGGGAGTTTGTGGAGTATGGAAAGGGCCGGAAGGTCTTCCACTGTTTGCAGTCAACAGGAGCATCATCTAACAACTACGATGCTGATGGTAGAAAACTAGATATATGGGGTTTTTATTACCAAGTGGTGGGGCGCACGTCTGCCGATGAACCGTGGAGGTGACACTCTGTAAGATTGCTGGTTCCCTGGAGATTCCACAACCGTTACGTTGCCGCTGAGGTGAAGGGTGGTCCAACCATCCTTCACCACGAGGTTATTCCGGTGCATTTGCTGCGTTCCGTGCCTTCATCCAGGGAATTGCACAAACGCCGGGTGCTACCAGGGACATTTTCTCCTGGGCGATGTTCAATGTTGGGACATCGCCCGCCTGTACACAACATCAACAAACCAGTTATGGCTGCATTGTGGAGCTGCTGGCAGGAGGAACTTAGCCACAGTAACATTGTGCCCGTCCGTGTGCTCGACGAGACGCTTGTTCTATATTATACACATAGTTCAACGGTCCACTGACGTCGCTAGTGCTACTCCTGAATTCCTGGTAAGCTTGGCATATGACGAATATGGAGTGAAAGTCAATAGCGCATTCATTACATGTACAGACTGACCAGATTGTTTCGTTTGTAAACTTGTATTCACACGACTATTATTCTGATCATTAAATACCAGAAAAATTAGAATTCCTTCTCTTCTTTTAAGCTGTAGTTGTGTCCTTCTGAACTGGAACAAGCGTTAACGTGAGTGTATAATAATAAGTTAACAACCAATGAATCACGAGCCATAAAGCATGTCGCTTATATATTGCATGCCATATTTTAATGTAGACCGGAAGTGGGCCTGTCGCTTGCCGTAATACTGTAGATTTCCACTGTCATTCGCGCACAGCGCACGTATTCAATGGAAAATAAACTACTATCATAGGCCATGCATAGTTAATGGTGTGACTTTACAGTTTTTGGGTATTATTTGTACAAGAAACAGACTCGGCTTCGCCTCCGCGTTTCTTGTGGTCTGTAGCCACTTTATTTGATTTCGAATGAATATTTGAATGAAAATTTATATCCGCATAACATCTTTTTTTTTACCGAACCAGAATCGGTACATCGCAATTGCGCAAAAACACGGATTTTATATAGAAATCTACTGATGATTCTCTCGAATCAGTATGAATTTTGCCAGCTGAATTCATGATTCTCAACCTCAACCTGCTAATTCGCAGTAAGAAAATTGGTAGTAGGCTGTAGGCCGGTCACCTGGCAGTCGATCACATTCTCGTAGTGGTAGGTCGGTTACCGGTACCCGCTCACCTGACGGGATCCGCACACGGGACAGTACCGGTAGCTCAGTCACTCGTTCACCTAATGGGCTCTGTGCTCTTGCCAGCATTGGTAGCTCGGTCACCCCCCAACCTGACGGGACCTGACGGGACCCCCAACCTGACGGGATCCGCACACGGGACAGTACCGGTAGCTCAGTCACTCGTTCACCTAATGGGCTCTGTGCTCTTGCCAGCATTGGTAGCTCGGTCACCCCCCAACCTGACGGGCTCCGCAAACTAGGAAGTGCTGGTATATGAGTCGGCGCTGGCGCAAAAAAATGCGACTGGCGCGGGCGCACTGGCGCTGGCGCAACGAAAATTACAATAGAAAAGCGTAGAAAAGTGGCTTTTTTGAGCCACTTTTCTACGTTTTCCTGAAATTTTCGGCCATTTCCCAACTAGCGCAGCTGGCTCGAGGTTTTGCGCACCCCCCTTCCAAAAAGCTAAAGACGGGCCTGGGTATATCGGTCACTATAATGTCATGTTCCGAAGCGACACCCGAAACTGTCTTTAATGAACTTTATCGTACTAAGTTCGAAACGGACAGCACTGCACGGTCGTGGTAGTTCGGCCACTCGTGCAGGTAACGGACTCTGTGTACTGCACATCAGTGGCACTTCAATTACTGTACTGTACTCGCTTATCTGCAGTGAAAACAAAAGGTTTCTTTTTTTGACTATAGACATTTTACGGACGTTTCGCAAATCGCACATTTGTTGTCAAAAGTCAAAATACTTCCTACGTTTTGTACCTATTCCAACTTAATGTACAGTATATCTCATTTACGATTAGTAGAATGTATTGTGTTAAAGGTAATTTTAGCTTAGGTGTTGTACTGTTAGATAGAAAATGGTAGTAGGGTTTGTAAATGGGGTATGAAGGGCCATAATCTTTTTAATTTAAATCTTCGATTACGAACATACTCGTAGCAACAGTTACCGGTACTTAATTTTATATTTCAGTAAAGTACTGATGCACTTTACTAAAGTATGGAATTACTTAGGTGGTTGAAGTTTGCCGAAATTATTTGTGTGCTCTGCCAGAAGGAGTTTTTCGAAAAAGTAAGACAATCTGGCCGGGTTTTGGAATATGGGCTTTCATATTAAGAAAATTGTTTTCGCTAATTCTGTACGGTTAAGCTGGGTTGGCGTATCCCTTTTTATTTTTTGTGGTAATAAAGATCCAGAGTCAAAATACTTATGATAAAACTTGTTTATAATTCATTATCGATAGCCAGGAAGGAAATGTACAGAGAATACTCGTACAGTACCGTACTGTAATCACAACAGACGAGCAGCAAACGTTTGCGTCTGCAACCTTTCTGTGCGGGAAACAAACAATTATTCTTTGTTAGAATTCTTAATGCGAACGGGAGTCCGCGACAAAACGTTTTTGCTGGCTACCAAGCTTCATGTTCCATTAAGACGAAGTTAAAAGGGAAGGACATTAAGACAGAGTTAGGTCGAGAGAAATCAACTGAGAATTTATTATTTCATGATTTTCTGAATGGTAAAATGAGCCACCCGGGTGCATAGAGAAGTGCCAAAAATTAAGATATGACGAGCAAAAGAAACATTTCCTGTAACTTACTAAGCAAAAACAAATATTCGTAAAGTTAACGCAAATATTATAAAAAGAATCGTTTGTTTGCGCAAGATATGTACGCTGAAAACGATGCATATGACCACAAGTTAATCTAACTATCCTATCTCAGTACTATTATAAACTTTCATTGCAGGTACGGAGTTTGAGAAATGCAAGGGACGATTTGGAAAAGCGCCTTTCTAAGGGGCTGACGTTCTCTGGCACTCATTGGCTGCCGCTAAAGGAGGCTATGGACGAAGCTTTCCAAGATCTCGCGACAGATCAAGATCTAACCGATTTTTAGCTGCTACCAGTAAATGTTCTCAAACAATTCTTCCAGTTTTTGGAAACCGTCTCCCGCATGCAGTACCGTCAAGTGTGCCCTGTGTGGAATACTTTAATAAATCAGGGAGAACACTCCAGAGAAATTCGGCTGTCGTTTCCTACCGGTGGCACGAAGGTAGCAATAAATGAAGCAGCGCTATTGGCCGGTCAGTGTTTGGCTAATTCATGACGGCGGCGACGGAACGCATCGTCATATCTAATGCTTCTCACAACAGCTTACGAGACTGCTTGTGATGGATTTCCGCTCTAAAGGAAAGCATGCCAAAACGATTTTTTTTGGCGGTGATGATCAAGAAGTTCGTGTGGGACTCGGTAACGACCTTTCGCGAGGAGGCTATCAATATCGCCACCGCTTGCACTGAAACTGCTCTTGTAGTCAACCCTATCTTGTGGAGAAGCTGTGTATTTTCACCATCTTACCCACACAGTCTGAATGGAAAAAGATTTTCCGGTGGGTTGGATATGACATCGCCCAGAAAGCATAGGCTGTTGTGTAATTCCGGTTTGCTTTCTATGGAACTGCCTTATAACTATACGCTGTTGTGTGATTTGTGGAGCATGGTGGAAGCAAGTTTACCGGCTCTGACAGTCAACTCTGGTAGTCTTTCTGTGTGGATTCGGGAGGAAGCGAAGTATTGTTTAACCAGAGCGCGTATCAATAAGGTAATTATGACGTGAATTGTTTTTGGAAAATTAAATAGATGTGCGCCAGTTCGTTGGGATACGGTTAAAGCTTGTGGGAGCGACCAGCCATTTCGTCGACGAAAACTTCTTGGAACAGATACGATATCGACCGGTCATAAAGTCGAGCTAGCTTTTTCCTAGTTCGTTTATGTTGCTTATGTTTTCTAGGGCTCTAATGTTTTCTCATATTCGAAGGTGTTCTTATATCTTGTGTCTTCATGATTTTTCTTAGTTTTCTTAGTCGTCGCGCTGAGGTCGTGCGATCACTGTGTGTCGGTCGACGAATGGTAGTCGACATAATGCCGGTATACTGATTGTGGGTGTCAGTGTGGCGCTGCAGCACCCTGAAGTGTGTCGCAAAAGATTTTTGTGAGCCGTTAGTCCTTGGCGTATTTCTAATATAGAAATCCACGGATGACGCTCGCGTATTCTACTATTGAAACTCAAACTTATTTTGCAGATTTTAAGCGACTTGCAGAAGTGTGATCCAAGAATTTGCAGCCGGGTTACATATCAAGTTTTCAATCTAGAAGTGTCGAAGCTGAACGTACTGACGTTAAACGCGCTCAGTGGTTTAATGGTGGAAAGTCATAGCACGGAGGTGCATAAACTGGAGCAAGAGCAGATGAAAATTCGGAAAGGATAATCGATGCCATCAGCATTCAGCAGGGTTTCTACAAAGATTGTCAGTTAATCTTTTGACGGAAATCAGTTTGTGACAGCTTGTCTCGGTCGCAAGGGTAACACAGTGCACCTGTACAATTTGTATTGCCTATATTTCTGGGCAAGGATAATGGCATTAACAGTGGAGTGAGTTTTTTGCCCTAATACTTAATTGTGGTTAACATAATTAACCTTACGTGTTGAATAATGCATAATGAATATTGTTCGAACATGGAATTTGGCGCGTAACCCGTCATTAACCAACAAATATAGGTATAGGGTATAGGTTCATTTATTTCAGCTGTACATTAAATTTGCTGCTTCCGAAGACGCCTAAGCTTCGTTTAATTTAAAAATCTTAAGTAAATACAGTACATTTTTTAGAATTTTCCGAAGGATTACTTTGGTAAAATACGAACCGGAAGTTACCTACTGGTGAATACTGTCTCTTACGAATAAGGACCAGTAATTACGGCGACGTGCCAAAATTTCGCTGTTTTAATAGTATATCCTTGAACGCGTAGCCATCCATTTACAGAGTACAAGTACCAATTTGTATTAGTAGCATGACGGTACTGCTCGAAGCAATTTCCAGTCCATCATCCCCATCCATGAAGCATTTTTAGGACTGAATGTGCAATTAAAGCGACAAAGCGCTATTGATAAATGATAATGCCAGTGTGCGACAGGGGGGAGCAGACCTGCCCTGAAGGGCAAATAATCTCCATGATTTACTGTGGCAAACGTATCGCTTCATCGTTGACCTAAGTGAACATCAGCTAGCTGCAGCAAAGAGCAAAAGAATTAGGTTTTTTACTTCAAAAGCTTTAATAATAAATGAAAAAAAAAATGTTGAAAAAATGGTACAGGTACATCAGGTACAGATACATCTTTTCGAAGGTACACCAGGCTGACATATTCATTCAATGCAACGGCCGGTTCCGACCGCAGACCATTGTCGCCATCCATCATACACAAAAAATCCTAGAATTTGTGTTTCGCTCTTTTGCGACTTAGCTTCTTTGTTCACACCTTCAATGAAATCCACAAGCATTACGCACAGCAATCTATGGAGCCTACGGACTATAAAGCACTGTGCTGCTGGATGGCTTGTCTCGTGCTGACGTCTGACGTAACACCGGAAGTATGCCTGTCGCTTTCTGCCTTTTTTATGATCTTTTAAGCGGCACCCGGCATGTTCCGTTAAATGCATCTGTGACCAGTGAATTGATTTTTGAGCCGCTCATGGAATGTTTTCTCGGTACTTCAGGTGACGGAGAACGTTTAGATTGGACATGAATCCGAATACAAGTGATTCTTCCGTTGTTTTATGGCAGCCAAATGCTTTACATAGAATTCTGCGGAAAACTGACTGGGAAATCTGCCCGAAATCAACAGACTGGAAGATACCAGTGATGAAGGATTTCCAAATTAAAAGTTTGCATGCCTTTAATCGTGACAACCTTTCAATATTAAGTGACCTCCTTCCAGTTTTGCACAAAAATGCACATAAAAAACAGTTCAGCATTTTTTTACAGTTTTATAAATTTTTAAGTTAAATAAATGGTCCGGGATAAAAAGCAACCTGCGCTGGTTGACTTTCCATAATTAAAATCAATCAGTCATTTTGGCATTTTGCTATCCAGTCGCAAGCAGCACAAAAGAAGCTCCTTATAGTGCGCTGTGATCACATACGTCTAATTTCGGTGCAAAACCATCTAGTATTGTTATGGTATAAGCGTTTAGTTTCTCCCTAACAGAAAACGTACCCGTCTCCTTGGCGTACACTTTAATTTTCAAACTGAATATCGTTCTCTAACAATACCAGCTAAGATTCACAACAACAATTGGAGTTACCGGTTAATACTTTTTGTAACAACGAAACCTTCTTATGCTCATTCGGTCTTTAATAAAATTGAAACCAAAAAACATTGCAGCGATATTTGTAAAAATTCAGCGCTGTGAAGTCATATTTTTCTCTGACAATTTTTTTAGTTTATAAAAAGAAACTCGAAGGAGACAACGTGGTAACCATGCAGTAACTACACACGTTTTCTGCGGTGTGTAAGTACTGTATAGGCAGATCAAAATTCATACATTATAGGTATGTGTTGGTACTACTAGAATAATTACCTACAGTGTACTCCACTCGCTAGGTTTCGAAAATAAAAACTACGAGACCGGACCTCTTAAAATGTTCATGTAATAACGATATTATTACAGACACACAATCTGGCAAAATTTCGGGAATATTTATGGCACAATTAAAAACCCGCAAAATACGGCCAAATTTTTTGATTGTTTAATGCAGTTTGAGATACTGTAGTTGTTTCGAAAGTTACCCAGGTATCCGTGGGCGAAATGTAACTGGCGATTTGCGCCAAATTTATATGTACAGATGTTACACATGCATATAAGGGATTGGGGCGAAACCAAACGCCTTCCAACGTTTCCCTGTAATACTGCCGTCATCCGACGGGAGCGCGACGTTGCGGCGGTACATATGGTTAATTCTGGCGCGGTACATCAGCGCCATGTTCATTCACAACGTCACACTCCCGTCTGGTGACGGCATCAGTACAGGGAAACGGTGGAAGGCGTTGGGCTTCGCCCCTTATATATTATACAAGCAAGGCTTCCGGTTACCCGAAATCGCTGCTTGTGTATGGCTCATTAACTTGTTTCAAGAAGCTTGTGTTTGACAGGCTTATACAATAATTATGCAGATGGAAAGAGGAAAACCAAATCGCTAACACAAGTTTCCTGTACTGCTGCTGCAGCCTGCTGGAGCCTATAAACGGCCACTGTAAAATATGCCTTCCAAAATTCGTACTGTAATTTGTTTGATTTTGAAACATCCGTATACGGCTAGCCAAGCTCTGCTTAGCCGGTGTCCCAGCGGGTCTTCGAGGTTACTATTGTCATCAAGCCTGTTATAAGGCAGACTTGGAACTTCGATGCAGGTTGGTTACTCGACAGCATACGTTTTATTTGGGTTATCTGTTATTTACGAGGGCTACCATACAGCATTGTCATTCTATGACTTACTGAAAATGGAATGTGCGGCAAATGGGATACATGAAGGCTGCTGTAACCCTTTCTCCATACAGTTATGAGATGAGGCTTGAATTCTGAAATCGCATCGGCGAAATCTTTTATACTCCATCCGGAACGGTTATAAAAATAGGTCTGTCTGTTTAGCTTGACTGCTAAAATCACATATGAAGCGATTCGGGCAGAGCAAAACGGACAAAGGAATAATGAGACTGAGAGAATTCTTAAGAAGAAGACAGAAAATACGAAAATCTTTATTCCTCTGCTTCGACTCACTTTCTTCCATTCGTTAAACGATTTCTGATGCTGATAGTGATATCCCTTTTAGTCCAAGCCGTTACTGAACAGGCAGGCTGATACTGTGAGGAAGAGATGGCAACGGCTTAGCCGCGTCCGGGCCAACCCTCTGACGATATTTTAAGGCCGTAGCCGACATCAGGCCGGCTTAAGCCGGCTGGTCAACTTCAGCCCGCTGGCGGCCGACTCGCTTTGAACGGCGGCATTCCTCTGCAACTTTTGGTGGAGATTATGGCGCTATTAATTAACTGCGTGCCAGAATTTTGTTCAGTTTGCGCTTGCTTTCGTCCGTGGTATGGATTAAACATAGTGTTATGGTTCAATTTACGTAACATCGCCTTCACAGCAGAGGTTGCCCATTTCTGCTTTTTCCATATCCCATCCATACCCCATTTTCTACAGCTTTCCCACCCATTCCCTCTCCATAACCTTTGGATCAGACCCATTTTCTTCCATCCCCATTTCAGCGTCCCATTTTTTAAAAATAAAATTTAAACATACGACCAAAAACTTGCTGACGCCGGGTAAGGGAAAACCTTGTTGGCAATCAGCTATCCACGCAAAGCGTGAATTCAGCGCTGTTTTTGTCGGAATTTTTGCGATCCTGCCATGTAAAAGTTATTAGGATTTCGCGCGAAGCGCGGAGGTGTCGGTGGTTTTTGTAAATTTTGCCAACCAAAATGGTTACGAAAATGCATTAATTTGTCATTTTCATCCTATTTTCTAATTTCCCGTTTCCGCCCATTTCTTCGTTTTTCCATCCATACCATTTTAGTATGGAAAAATGGTAATGGAGATGGGCAACCTCTGCTTCACAGCCTAATGCGTTCCTGCACCCATGCAGTCAGGAGTTCTCGGAAAACCGCTCATGTTTGCGCCAAAAGTTTTTTGAATGCCGTTTCTCGCAAAGTGAACACAGCAACTGGTAATGTTCTGTGATTTTATTCCCACTGATGTGAAGATGATTCTTTCAGTTCCGACGTTTTTAAAAAAAGAATTTAATTATTGGCAAAGTTTGCACGTAAACAGAATACGCCGTTCGGCGAAGCTTTCTAGAAAATCTGGTTAGCCGCACCAGCCGGTTAAGACTTTCAACCGCGTTACGCGTTGAGTAAGCCGGCTAAGAACTTCAGCCGGACGTCAGCCGTTTAGCCGGCCGTTGCCATCTCTATCAGACAATGTGGGTGTTTCATTCAAAGGAAAAATGGAACCGGTGGTCCAGGCTTAGCTTATAAAATATTTGCGTCCACCGTTATTGTATGCATGAGCAGCGCATAAGTGAATCGTGTTGCTGTAAATCAACGGCATTTGCTTGAAGCTGTAAATCAATAAGTCTGCTGGAAATCATTAGCAGCAATTTTGCTGTACAATTTTCCCCCAGTTAATGATTTGCTGTTATGCTTTAATTGTCAAGAGTCGAATTTGTTTTCTGAACAGTTGAAAATGCGCTTTATATTTAAAACATCCGGGATATACGGAGGGAACAGCGTGGACGTACAGTCAACCAATGGCACACTACAGCACGGAAACGTCATTGATGTCAAGGATAACGGTCTGATTATCGACTTTGGCGGCCGTGAACAGCACCGGGAGTTTGTGCAGTACGGAAAGAACCGGAAGATCTTTCACTGTTTGCAGTCAAAAGGAGCATCATTTAACGACTACAATACTGATAGGAGAGAACTAAAATTTAATACACTTGGTTATTATCACCAAGTCTTGGGGCGCACGTCTGCCGATGAACCGTGGAGGTGGTACTCTGTAAAATTACTGGTTCCCTGGAGGTTGCACGACCGTTATATTGCCGCTAAGGTGAAGGGCGGTTCAACCACCCTTCGCGAGGTTATTCCGACGCATTTGCTGCGTATCGTGCCTTCATCTAGCGAAATGCGCAAACGCCGGGTTCTACCCGGGACATTTTCTCCTGGGCGATGTTTAATGTTGGGATATTGCCCGCCTGCATTCAACAATCCAGTTATGGCTGCATTGTGGAGTTGCTGGCAGGAGGAACCTAGCCGCAGTAACATTGTGCCTGTCCGTGTGCTCGACGAGACGCTGTTCTATATTACACACATAGCTCAAGGGTCCTCTGACGTCGCTGGTGCTACTCCTGAATACCTGGTAAGCTTGGCATATGACGAATATGGAGGGTTATCAATAGCGCATCGTCACACACTGACAAGAGTCTTACGACTGTAATCACACGACTGTTATCCCGATCTAAGTTATCACAGTCACACGACTGCATGAACACTGTAAACAGGCATGACGCGAATTTTAAAATTTTGTTTTTATTTGGCAACTGCCTCTACTCAATGACAAGAAGCCTGCGCAAATTTAAACTAATTAAAATGATTGAATTTTAAAAATTGAAAAAACATCCAAAATCGTTAGTATCATTACGAGCGCGTAGCGTGCCCAAAACGGCCGCTGCATTTCCTCTGACTATAGCCAGGCTTAAACGTTGTCTCAAAAAGGCCGTAGATCGAGGTTCCCCGGTTACTTCGCGGATCTTCCGGCCGACGAATCGAATCAACTCCGCAAAAGACACTCCAAATGTCCCGAAAGTCTCGACTGCCAGAGGATAGAAGAGATATCCCAACTCTTCTACGAAATCGTATTTCCCGCGCTTACTGATTTCCGCCATTTGGGCTACGCTCCCGGCTTTTCTCGAGCTAGCGTTCACGTGAGACACGGCCACGGTGTCCCAGCATGTCGCATCCCACACCACCGCCTTGCCGTCACGCACCGGTATCAGGGTCATACCGTCAGGTCGCTTGCCGTGGAGATCTGACAGTCCGGAAGGCTCGCTTTTACACGGATAGCCCGCGGTCTCCAAACCACGCTTAATCTCGTTATTCAGCTCGACATGGCGCGACCACCTACCCTTGCTGCTTGAACAAGACAAGCCGTGATGACCGTTTATTTCTACATGGCTTCCGCAATTTACACAGTCGTGTTCCGCAATTTACACAGTTTACAATTTTAAAATTGATGGATATCTGGAGAAGTACCATACCAACTCGTATGGTCGTTTAAGTGAAACACCCGAAATAATAAATTCCATAAACCCATTTTCCTTCAGTTTTTTTCTTTGTCCAATGAAACAAGATATACCCTTTACAGAGTACTTGAAATTTTTTAAATAGCTTAAACCGTTTTTTTGCTATTGCGTCGTAAAGAAATCAGTGACGACAGCGCCTTAGCCACGCCAAATGAGCCACTGCACCACGGTCAGATAACTACCGTCAGAACCACCTGCGCGGCTGTTAATTCTGTTCAGTTAAATTTAAGTTTACTTCAATTTGTTTACTTCATTTCTTCGAAGCTGATGTCTTTGAACTGAATTCGATTTTGTCAAAATCAACTTCTGGCACGGTGATCCCGCAGCCGCCCATGTATGGTGGTTACTTAAATTATCTGAGCGTAGTGCGGTGGCTCATGTGGCGTGGCTAAAGCGCTTTCGTCACTGATTTCTTTACGACGCAATTGCAAAAGAACGGTTCAAGCTATTTTTAAAATTTAAAGTACTCTGTAAAGGGTACGTCCTGTTTAACTGGATGAGGAAAAAATCCGAAGGAAAATCGGTTTGTGCAAAATAATATTTCAGGTGTTTCACTTAAACGACCATCGTCCATTCACTTATCATAGTGTTTCACTTAAACGACCATACGGGAAGTACATGGTAAGCGTATAACGCACTATTGACTTTCCTTTACGCTGGACATCGCGGCTAATGCGAATATTTTTCGCGAAATTTCAGTTATGCGCGATAAATGCGAAACAAAAATTTTATAACGCTCCACACTGAGTCCAGAGTAAATCAAGTTACTAGAAAATTCAATGCAACGGTCAGCTAGGCCTCACTAACCTTGTATGCCAAGAGCACACAATTTCTCTTTTCTCAAACTTTTGATTTCTTCAGCAGTACTGCAATAACACACAAATTACACATGGAAAACCAGAAAAATTAGAATTTTTGCTCTTTCTTTTAAGCGGTAGTTTTGTCCTTCTGAACTGGAACAAACGTTAACGTGTGTACTGTGATGCAAGTTAGCAACCAGTGGATCCTAAAAGCCATAAAGCATGTCGCTTATGTATTGCATGCCATATGTTTATGTAGACCGGAAATGGGCCTGTCGCTTGCCGTAATAGATTTCCACTGTCATTCATGCACAACGCACTAAACGGAAGATAAACTACTATCATTGGCCATAGTTAATGGTTTGTATCAGATTGGTTACTTTAGTCGATAGTTTATAACTTTATGGGTATTATCGTAGTTGCATAAAGCATATTAATAGTCGCGTATTAATAACTCTTCTGTTAAGTCTCCTTCATATGCACTACGGTATGATTTGTGTAATTTACCTACACCCTGTCCATGGTAAGTTGGCGACATGGCATTCTGATTTTTTGCCGGACCGTGTCGTGCACTTTTTCCCGAACTTTTTTTAGTTTATGGTGTAGTTTTCTTTTGGGCATTTAACGAACAAAAACTCATTCGGTTTTCGATTGCGATGTCGCCAGAAACGCCTTCCTGAGCGAAGGCATTGATCAATGGGTCGGGGCAGTGCTGGAAAAGAATTTAATTCAAAAATCCAGGGATGACGTTTTGCGCTTGGAATTAGAGTCAGTTTAATGATGACCGAGCAAGTGTTTTGTGAGCAAAAACTAAAATTTAACGGCTGGAACAAACCCGCAAAACGCCTAGGGGAGCCAAATCGTTTTTTCGTCCAAACAAAGCACTGGTTGAAAAAAGTGATGGTGGTCACTGGAAACTGTTGCTTGGCGCATGTTTTGAGTACGAACCGACAAAAACTTGATCTGATTATGTGATAAAGAAAAACAGCCGAAATTGCATTCGCCCGTGTAATTCGAGACCCTTCATGGGCAATGATACTGGCACGCAACACAAGTTTTTGATGGACTGTGGTCTTCTGCTGTTCAACTTACAGAACCCGTGTTGGTCGATTTGAGAGAGAGAGCGTTGTTAATTGTACATTGTTGATTTATCTCCGGTTTAATTGTTCATCCACTAAATAGTCAATTACCAAGACCTACGAGAGCCTGGAAAATCCGAAATTAGCCATTTTCGCGCAACTGTCATTTGTAACTAACTTGAGATACAAGTTTAATTTATGTTTTTTCTGTTGCTTCTAAGTCACTTATTGCTAATTATGCTAACTGATATTCATTAGCTGTTCCCACTCACTGGGGAAAAAATTCGGAAAGCCATGTTGAGCCCTGACGTCAATGGCCGTCAACTGGTCAAGACGAAGTTTAAAGGGCACGTTAAGTCGGAGAAATCAACTGAGAATTAATTGTTCCACGATTTTCTGAATGGTAAAATGAGCCTTTGGATGCATAAAGAAGTGTTAAAAATTAAGACATGATTCGCAAAAGGAACATTCCCAATCACTTTCTAAGCAAAAACAAATATCTGAATAGTCAACACTAATATCAAACAAAGAATGGCTTGCTTGCGCAAGATACATTGAAAACAACGCATCTGCTCTGTACCTACCCTGTCTAAATACTATTTTAATCTTTCATTGCAGGTACGGAGTTTGAAAAATGCAAGGGATGATTTGGAAAACCGCCTTTCTAAGGGGTTGACGTTTTCTGGCACACATTGGCTGCCACTGGCGGAGACTATGGAAGATGCCTTCCAAGAGCTCGCGATAGAACAGGATTCTGCCAATTTTCAGCTGCTGCCCCTAAACATTCTCGAACAAGTCTTCCAGTTTCTGGACACTGTCCCCCGCATTCAGTGCCGTCGTGTGTGCCCTGTGTGGAATAATTTAATAAATCAGGGAGAGCACTCCAAAGAAATACGGCTATCGTTTGCTGCCCGTGGCACGAAGGTCGCAATGAATAAAGCAGCGCTATTGGCCGGTCTGTGTTTGGTCAAATTCATGACGGCGACGACGGAACGCATCATGATATCGAATGCTTCTCTCAAGAGTTTACAAGACTGCATGCGATGGATTTCCGCTCTAAAGGAAGGCATGCCAAAACGAAAGTATTTGGTGGTGGTGATCAAGAAGTTCGTGTGGGACTCTGTAACAACCTTTGGCGAGGAGGCTCTCAATATCGCCTCCGCTTGCACTGAAGCTGCTCTTCAAGCCAAACTCATCTTGTGGAGAAACTGTTTATTTTCAGCATCATACCCATACAGTCTGAATGAAAAAAACTTTTCTGGTGGGATGGATATGACAGAGCCCGCAAGGTGCAAGTATCTATATCGTTACTGTATGCTTGCTTCATCATCGTCCTGTAACTATACGCCGACTTGTGATTTATGGAGCATGGTGGAAGCAAGTTTACCGCCTCCGACAGTTGATTCTGGTGTTCTTGCTGTGTGGATTCGGAAGGTAGCGAAATCTTCTTTCACCAGAGGGCGTATCAATAAGGTAATTATGATTTGAACTGTTTTTGGAAAATTAAATAGATGTCTGCCAGTTCGTCGGGATACGGTTCCAGAGACCAGTCATTTCGTCGACGAAAATTCGTTTGCCTTCACTTCGTCGAAAAAATACGATGCCGACCAGTCTTGAAGTCGACCTTGCTTTTTGCTCGTCCGTCTTTTTTTCTTATGTTTTCTGGGGCTCTTATGTTTTCTCATATTGGAAGTTGCTCTTGTATCTTTCGTTTTCCTAATTTTTCTTAGTTATTTGAATCGCCGCCCTCGTGACGGCTGATGTCATGCAATCGATTTTGTGTCGGCCGACGAATGGTAGTCGACATAATAAATGCTGTGTGCCGATCGTGGCTATCAGTGTGCACTGCAGCATTTTGATTTTTGAATTACTTCGAAAGATTTTTGCGACCCGCTTAGTCCTTGGCGTATATCTACTATAGGAACCCGCAGATGACGCGCGCGTTCTCTACTATTGACACTTATTTTAACTTAACTTACTTATTTTTGCAGATTTTAAGCGAATTGCAACAGTGTGATCCACGAATTGGCAGCCGGGTTGTATATTCAGTGGCCAATCTGGACACGTCGAAGCTGAACGCACTAACGTTAAACGCGCTCAGTAGTTTAATGGTGGAAAGTCAAAGCACAGCTGCATAAACTGGAGCAAGAGCAGATGACAACTGGGACAGACTAATCGATGCCATCAGCATGGTTTCTCTAACGATCGTCAGTCAATGTTTTGGCGGAAATCAGTTTGTAACAACTTACCTTGGGTCGTAACGGTAACGCAGTGCACTTGAACAATTTGTATTGCCTATATTTCTGGGCAATGGTGACAGGATTTAACAGTGGACTGTGTTTTGTTGCCATAATACATAATTGTGGTTAACATAATTAACGTTACCTGCATAATGCACAATGAATATTTTTCGAGCATGGAATTTTGGGCGTAACGCATCATTAACCAACATATTTTCAGGTGTACAATAAATTTGTTGCTTCCGAAGACGCCTAAACTTCCTTTTAATTTAAAAATCTTTAATAAATACAGTACATTTTTGAGTGTTTTTCGAAGGATTACTTCGGTAAAATGGGAACCGGAAGTTACCTACTGGTCCCTTAGGAACAATGGCCAGTAATTACTGTGACGTGCCAAGATTTCGCTGCTTTAATATTATTTCTTTGAACGCATTGCATATACAGAGTACATGTACCAATTTCTTGTAGCATTACGGTACTACATACTGTAATCGAAACAATTTCCAGACCATCATTGTTCTCCATGAAGTATTTTTAGTACTGAATGTGCAATTAAAGCGACAAAGCGCTCTTGATAATGCCAGTGTCTGGCAAGGGGAGCAAACGTACTGCTTTAAAGGACTCGTAGGCTCCATGGGCTGCTGTGACAAACGTATCGCTTCATTGTTTACCAAAGTGAACCTAATATAACTGCCAGCGAAGAGCAAAAAAATTTTTGGTTTTTGGTTCACAAACTTCGATAACAAATGCAAAATCAGAATGTTTCCACAGAGGAACAGGTACATCAGGTGCAGGTCCAGATAAATGTTTTCGAAGCTACATAAGGTTAGCATACGTATTCAGTGCAACCATACTTGTAGAGGCAACAATGTATGAGCGGAGCAAAGTGAAGCGGCGTATGTTTGTTGCCTCCATGGTGCAACGGTCTGCGGTCGGTCCCGACCGCAGACCGTTGCCGCCATCCATTAAACATAAATCCTAGAATTTTTATTTCGTTTTTTTGCGACTTAGCATGTTTGTTCATACCTTCAACAAACCCACTAACGTTACGCACAGCAATCTATGGAGCCTACGAAGTACGGACCATAAAGCATTGTGCTGCTGGATGGCTGGTCTCGTGCTGACGTAACACCGGAAGTAGGATTCTAGCTTTCTGCCTCAACAGTATAATACTGAATTGACTGTGCTTTGTCTTATCCGGCGCAGCTGTGTATTTCAGCCGCCTTGTCTTTAAAGCGGCACCCGGCATGTTCCGTAAAATGCTTCTGTGACCAGTGATTTAATTTTAAGCTGCTTATATTTTCTTGGTACTTCAGCTGACGGAGAACGTTTTGATTGAACATGAACGTGTAAACAAGCGCCTTTTTCATTGTTTTATAACAGCCAAATGCTGTAATACATAGGTATTTGGCTGCTTACATACGAACGAGCCAAATAGCTACAGATATGTACTTGGCTCGTACGTATGTTTGTGCGTTTGTGGGAACGTTTGTGCGGAAAACTGCTGGGAAATCAACAGACTGGAAGATAAGAGTGAAGTAAAATTTCCAAATTCAAAGTTTATACCCTAGCGGGCGTGGCAATCTTGAACTATGAACTGACCTTCCAGTTTTGCCCAAAAATGCACATAAATAAAGAAATAGTTCAGCATTCTTCCAGTTTCTTACATTTTCAAGTTAAACAAATGGTAGAGCTTTAGTTCCGGTTTAAAATCAACCTTAATGTTTATGCGCGTTGGTCAACTTTCCATAATTAAAACAATCAATCCACAGCTGGACGGTTAATCCATAATAAGGCGTTTCGTAAACCTGTTTCTGATTACTTAAACCTTTTGAATGCTTTTTTACTTATGACTTCATCAATATCGAAAATTGCGCGAACAATGGATTTTGACCATTTGACGTTCCTGTATACAAGCGATTTGTTTTCACATGTGTAAAGTCACTTTAGCAATGCAAAAAGTATGTGGTAGGACGGAAATCCCAAGTTTTGGGAGACTGTGTGGAAATAGAGTACAAAAAATTGAGCTAGCGAAGGAATTTGTGCAAAAGCCTTACAGAAACCTCCATGATACATTTCACATTGTCTAATTCAACGCACCCATCAATTTGCTTGAATTCACAATGCATTGTGTGACGCTATCCAAAATTTGTAGCCGCATTAAATGCCAGCAGAAAGGTTAAAGCAGTTCGGCGGAAATGTTTATAGAATGTAAACCTTTTTGCGGGATTTCAGCAGAAAGTTTTAGGCGGCGTCTTTGATCGTAAACCATTAACCCGTAAACCTTTCTGCCGGTTACACGCGGGTACAACAGGTTCGTTTCCATTGAAATTAGCTACAGGTATTTTCTACTAGAACACACCATATTGCTTTACGTTTCAGCTTTCCCGCTGCCATGAACTCGAAGACACTTCGCACCAATAAATAGTGAAATTTCTAAGTTCCTTAGATAATCGTAGGTACCCATAAACTTTCGGTTACACCGACAAAAACAAAATTTTTCAATTTTCACGCCTGCTGCCGTTCGGCTGTTGAGAAGCTTTGCCTATTGGGAGATAGACCGTCAATTATTTCCCGAAAACAGACGTTTGAACTAGATCTTCTGTTTAATAATTCAGCATGGATGATAAGAAAATTTTGAACTCAAATGAGTTTTGTGCTTCACGAAAAGTAAGCGCGAACAAGGAAAAAAAATAATAAAAACTGTTCCAGTAAACCGCGAGAAAAAATGCCGACAACGTTAGTTCTCCTTTCCAGCAGTTTTTCTCAGTGTGATTGTAATCTACGTAATCCATTTGCTGTTTCGATTCATATGAACAAATGTAACGATATGGAAATTAGTGGCTGAATGCGCTTCTGACGGGAGATACAAATTAGGAAAAGTTACTTTTGGAATGTCCTTTGTAGTCTTGTAGATAAAGGCTGCCCTTTATTCACCAACCGGAAGCGGTTGGAATTCGTAGTTTCAAAGTTTTCAGTTTTCAATTTTTAAAGTTTTCAATACACCCACTCGTGCGAGAATAGGTGTATGATTTGACTTGTTGTCTATCTGTGAATGTTTTTGCTTTTTATGTTTACCTGCTGAATGCACACTGCCATGACGTTTGTGATTGTGAGTGATACCTCAAAGAATTGTTGCATAGAGCTGTCCTTTTTGTGACAGCTGATCTTGAATGGTTGTCTACAACAACGTGCAGGAACTATTCCTGATTGTTGTAGACGTTAAGCTGATCAAAAAAACAAACAAACAAACAAACAAGTTCATTTATTTTTACTAACTGTTTGAAGAAGTGAAAAGCAAACAAATTGTTTTATGAATTTAGGTTGCCAGTGTCAGCTGCCAATGTAACGTCCTACGAATTTCTCAATGATTAAATGTGCTTCTCAGGCACATAATCGAGCGTGAGTGTTAACTGTTAAGATATTAACAAGAGACTCGAAGGCGGCCGTAAAGGTTTCTTTTCAGATGTACTGCTTTTGTAGATTATATTAATAGATAGTTAATATGTGCTGGCAGAAATAAAAATATTAAAAAACTATTGTCGCTTTTGCGGCGCTATTGTACGGATGTGTTTTGAATAGATGTAATTTACGCATGCGACATGCAGATACACAAAATAATACTTTTTCCGGTTGCTGGAAGTGGGTTTACCGTTTGTGTTTTTAGCCGTATCGCGGCTACCAATAACATCGGCAGCTTTGCAATTCGGCTTTGGTCATTTCGGTTAATCTTTTTTCAGTCGCCGTTAACTTCGGCTGCCGTTGATTTCAGTCACATTAGATAATCGGATTATTATTATAATCATCAGGCGCACTTGTAATTCGGACAGCAAAATTGTAGAAAAACAAACTGCCGGTCAGCAAGTTGTGAATCAGCAACAAGTTGGAAAGTCGAGTCAGGCGCTTAACCCGTTGTAAACCGACATACAGATACATACGTAACACGTATTTTCAACTGGCCACATTCGCACTGAATTTTTCGCTTCCAAAAATTTCTCATCTTCGCGTAATTTAAAAAACTTCATTAATTACATTTTCGAGCTTCCTATGAGCGATCAAATTGTAATGTAGTGTGGTTGTGTAACCAGGCGTTGCCTGCTGGTATCCTGCGGAGAGTTGATTCCAGTAATAACTGCGACTAGCCTCAGGCGCCAGGCGGAGCACAGCGAACAACAGGGTAATCAGACCGAGAGTTCTTATGTAGCAAATAAAAAACGCTGACCTACTTTCTTCCAATTGAACGAATTGATACACAGACGATTGTTACTGCGGCTATTACAGGAATTTCAGTCCAAACCATCACTGAGGTGCCGGGCTTGTAAAATAATTCTCCATCTCTCGTGCCGGTCACAGTGTTGCATCATTCAAGGAAAATTGCTAACATACGCGTATTTTCCTGGCCACCTTTGTCCTTTTCTCCATTGTATGTACCCAGTAACCGGCCTCGTTATTTCTCGAAACCACAAAGATAATGATTTCACTTTCGCTTTGCCTAGCTGAAATCGCTCCACTGAGCAACGCATATAAGTATAGGCCGGCCTGAGATCTGCGGCCGATAGCTTATTCGTTCCTCATAAAATGTTCTGCAGACCACATTTTCATTTTATATGATTAGAGAAAGAAGTGAATCTCGTTGCTGCGTATCAGTGACATTTGGTTAACTCTGGAAATAATTAGTGCTTATACTGACTTTGAAATTTTTCTTGTTATTGAGTCACTGGATTTATTTTACCAAGAGTAGGAATTTGAATTTGTAGAACGGTTGAAAATGAGCCTTATCTTTAAAACGCCTGGAGTGGACGGAGGGACCTGTGTGGACGTACAGTCATCCGACGGTATTCTGCTGCATGGAAACGTCATTGATTTTAAGAACAACGGTCTGGTTATCGACTTCGGAGGCCGTGAACAGCACTGCGAGTTTGTGGAGTATGGAACGGACCGGAAGGTCTTCCACTGCCTGAAATCAGCAGAATTATCATCAAAGGACTTTGAGGCTGCGGAATGGAAACTGGATACACCTGGCTTCCAAGTGGTGGGGCGCTCGTCCGCCGATAAGCCGTGGAGATGGTACTCCGTAAACTTGCTGCTTCCCGGCTTGTTCTGCAACCGTTATGTTGCCGTCGAGGTGCAGGATGGTCCGACCATCTTTCAGGTGGTTATTCCGGCGCATCTGCTACGTGAGATACCTTCGTCGTACGAATTGGAGAGGCGCCGCGCTCTACCCGAGCATTTCTCTTCTGGCCGCTGCTCAGTGTTGGGACAACGCGTGCCTGTACACAATAATCCAGCTATGGCTCCATTGTGGAACTGCTGGCAGGATGAACTTCGCCGCAGTGATATAGCTCCTGTCCGTGTGTTCAACGATACGCTGTTCTACATGCACATACCGGTAGACCCGGAACAGTCTCTTGAGGCCATTACTACTGATTTCTTGGTAAGCTTGACACGTTTTACTAATACTGGGGAAGACAATAGCGCATTATATATACACAGACAACACAGTACACTTACTCTGCACTGCACCATATACACACTTACGCTGCAATGCACCAGTATGGTGTGTTAGCTGAATATCGCTCGACTGCATAGTCGCTATTCGCGGCTATGCCCAAATCTCTGGGCTGACTGGGCGGATAACTGGAGCACTACAGGATAAAGTTTGTAATACGTCATTAACCTTCTTCTACGTTGTACAAGCTTGTCCGGTAATTTCTGACGAATCCATACAGCGAAATACACAAATTTGCGTGTTACGCCAAACTCCATACTACGGCGCGCCACCCCACGCTGCCTAAGCACGTAACCTTCATTTCGCTGGCTGGGCTTGGTGCACACCAGATAATTTAATGAGAATAATAGTAATTGCCTGGCGAAAGGTGGCTAGGAAATGGTCGGTGCAGTAAGCGACAACCTAACTGCTGTGCGCATTTACGAAATTCAATGAACGTAGCGAAGCGGCCATCGCTATAAGCGCAAACTTCACGTTATCTGTACCTTTACGTAGGAAATTACCGGACAAGCTTGTACATGCGTCGCTAGACTTGCCACTCACGCAAATATTGCTTGCGAAATTTTGACTTTAAACTTGCCAGTTTTGTGCCGCCATCTTTCGGGGCGTCCGCAGTCGGTTGCACGCAACTAACTCGCACAATTTAAGTAGGGAATGGTTTATTATAGCTTAACAGCTACACTGAACCACCCCCCCCCCCCTTGTTTACAGCCATGGCAGTCACTAATAAGACGATAAATCGCTGTACAGGGGGTGCTTCCGCTAAGTTGAGCCAGCACTAAAAATAATTCCTAATAAATTTGAAATTAATAGTTATTATTTATCCGCCACTATGGTATCGCTATACTGTAGCCGCGCGAAGTTTGCACCACAGAGTCTGGTATACGGAAATCCTCATACACCTGCAGCACATTCTAACTGGCGCTAAGTTTGATGAGCTACGGTTTCAGGTTTGCTAACCCTGAGTTTTCTTACTTCGACAAGTAGTGTACAAACTGGTTTCAAAATTTGTCCACTTAGTTATGCCTTTCCGCTAATGAAGAAAACAGAAAGAGTAGCTTTTAGCTCGGCAGAATGAATTTGAAAAGAACTAAATTGCTTCAGGAAAATATTTACAGCAAAGTCTAACTACTGTACATACATACATAACGACACGCAACTGGATCACTTTCAATAAGCATAAATAAATGTTAGTAGAACTAGACTCTACGCAGATTTCCTACAGAGAAGCGTTTCTTTGCGCAAGACCTGTGGAAAACCATGCATTTTACTATCCATGTAATTCTTGAATCGTCATTGTAGGTACGGAGTTTGACAAATGCTAGGGAAAATTTGAAAAGTCGCATTTCGGATGGGTTGACGTTTTGTGGCACTCATTGGATGCCACTGACAGAGGCTATGGAAGAAGCAATTCAAGATCCCGCGACAGCACAGGATCCAACCGAAATTCAGCTGCTGCCGTCAAAAATTCTCGAACTTGTCCTCCAGCTTTTGGACACCGTTCCCCGCTTGCAGTACCGTCGTGTATGTTCTTTGTGGGATTCTTTGATAAATAAGGACGGGCACTTCGAAGAAATTCGGGTATCGTTTGCTGCTGGTGGCAAGAACAGTGCAATAAAGAAAGCAAATCTAATGGTCGGTCGATGTTTGTGCAAATGCATGACGGCAGCCACAGAGCGCATCGTCATAACGAATGCTTCTCACACCAATTTACCCGATTGTGTACGATGGATCCGTGCTTTAAAGGAAGGCGTGTTACCAGAGTCGGAGATGCCCTTGGTAGTGATTGTCAATAAGTTCGTGTGGAATGTGGTAGCGACATTTGCCGAGGAGATTGTGATTATCACATCCGTTTGTGCTGATGCTGCAAATGCGATCGATCTTTTGTTATGGACAAACTGTGAATTTTCAGCATCCTACCCATATGATCTGAATGAAAAATGCTTCTCTGGTGTGCTCAATTTAAAATCTTCCAGTCTGCTGTGTGATTGTTGGAGCATGCTGGAAGCAAGTGTAGCGACTTCGGCTGTCGATTCAGATGTTCTTGGTTTGTGGCTTCCGGAGGCAGCAGGATCTTATTTCGTCTGGCAGCGTGTCAAAAAGGTAATTGTGACCGCTCCGTACACTTCATTTCACTACCTGTGCACTACCTTTTCGCGCTATCTTGTATTAGGTACACTATCTTTTCGAGCAATATTTATGACCCGGGGCATTGACCCCGTACACTACCATGCGACACAACCTTTGTCTGTGTGGAGGATGATTTCGTAATGAAGTTTTTTTCGGGAATTACCTTTTTTTCTGGAATTACCGCCGTTAACAACCATGATTGCTGCTTATTTTAAAGTATCGTCAGCAGTTAAAATGTCGAATTTCCGTGAGTAAGTAACTCTAGGCGTCCGTGCGCCGGTTATTCTTCACAGGATTTAAACAGTGCCGTTTCGGAACACATTTTCGGCCCGGTTTCGCAGTTTCTTATGTGGATGTTAAAGATTTAATTACTCCAGATTACCAAAAGTTCACATAACATTTATTACAGGGTTTAAAGGACGTACTGCAGTAAAAGCTTAATAAGACTTTTGCCTATTGATCGTGGGCTGTATCTGAACAGTTCTATCCGGATGGTATAGGATTCATTTCCTCTGAAGTTTTGTTGTGTGGCGTTTTGTCCATGCTCAAATGCGTACTTTTAATACAGAAACGAGACTTTTTTCAGATCTTAAACGACTTACAATACCCTGATCCCCGAATTCCTGAAGATCATGATCAACCAGAAATACAATTCAGCTGGAAAGGAGATCCAGATGTGTCGACGCTGACCACACTGACGTTGAGCGCTCTGAATAGTTTGATGGTGGAAACTCAAACGGAACTGTATGAGCTGGAACTAGGGCAGATGTGAGCTCGGAGAGGCCAATAGGCACCATCAGTGTCGTTTCTGTAAAGGTTTTCAGCTAACTGTTCAATGGAAATTATCTTGTGACAGCTAACTTGGGTTGCGAAAATGACACAGTGCGCGAAAATGACACAGTGAAATGAAGCGATCCAACGCGCAGTGAGGGTTCCAGAAGTCAGCAAGACTCCACAGCACAGATCCTCGTTCTTCGGCCGCATTTACCACAAAAGCAGGGTTTAGGGGATTACCGAATGCCGCGCTGATGAGATCACTGGTTAAATGGGATTGTGAGTTGTCACATAATGACAGCTGATTAATTATGACACTGACACAAATAATTGTTGCAGAACGATAATCTGGCGCTTATCCCGTTGTTAGAATTTATATTATGAGATTATTATAGTCACGGGAACAGAAACCGGAAGCATCGCACACACTGGTGTTGTTCTGTTCATCAACGTTATACAAGCAGGTTTCTTATATAGCACTAGGTACATTCACGATATTAGTAAGTTACTGCACCTAAACATCTGATAAACAAGGGGATTGGTGACCTGGGTGCACCGTACACTCATAGATCAGTTAGTAGGACAATGGTCATAGTTCACAAGTAGATGACACATTATGAGTGTATATTATATTGGTAATATATTTTCTAACACCCGTAATGAACCGGAATATTTTCATCTTTTCGTATCTACATTAAAGTTTTGCTTCCAAAAATGGCAGCTTTGCGTAGTTGAAATTAGGATAGTAGGTCATACAACCGTGGGCGACATATTGATGTTGAACAGCATTGCCAGTACCCGCAGATAATGTACGAGTTTATATACTCGCAGTTCCACACCTCCTCGGTCTCTTTCAGTGACGGAAACCTAATACGAAAGCACCACAGAAAAACCATTGATAATTTACCCAATGATGATTTTTGCAATTTAAACTCATCAGCTGCCTGAATCACAAAACATTGCGTATTTAACTGGATGTAATTGTTTGCAGCATGCCAATTTTATTGACAACTTTGAGAATTTGTTGTGCGCCTTTGGTTGGTCTGTTTTCGAAGTGCAAAGATTCATTAGAAACCTTATAAATTGCACTTTTTAACATATAAGTTTTTAAAATGAAGCCTAAAAGTGCAAACGGGATATAGAATTTTATGTTGTAGTTGCCCCAAAAAAACTGCGCTGAAGCACCCAATGGGGCAACTTCAAGTTTGCTGTTTCTAAATATAACGTATAATTTTTTTACATATTGGATTTATTTTGAAAAAATCTTGTGTAAAAAACAGTAAAGATATAAATTTTTAAACATGAAACTAATTCCCCTAACTGAGAAAACCACTGATCGTTGGAATTCGAATGAATGGCTGAATTCCAAAACCAAAAAAACTTAGTATGTAAAATAATTTTGTCTTTCCAACGGTACCAAGAACAGCCAATTCCATTGCGGCAATGGATTATAAGGCGCGTAGAACTGTCCAAACTTTAATTCTAGTAAATATGGGTTTTTGTTTTTCGAAAATGGTCCTCTGCATCGGCGCAGAAAAGTAAACATACCACCACGCTACCTGCAGGCTGCATATAGCGTTCATCAAATCGCAGTCTGCGCGCGGTAGCAGCGCAACGCAGACACGCAGCCCGCGTGCGGTTGTTTGCGGTTCGGTTTGAGAGGAGTTGGCAGTTAAGTGAATGGAACGTACTGCTGGACCCGAGCGTCGTTTTAGACCCACGGTACCTTTTGATCTTTTACACAGTTGTGCTTTTATTTGGATCTTCGACTTTCGAAAAAACATCCATTTTAAAGAGCATTTTTTTCTATCTGGGAAACTGTAGCTATTGTAACTCCTCTGAAAATGAAGGCAAAACAATTACCTCGCCCTAACTGAATTTGAGCGCCTTCGTGGCTTGTAAGTGTCTGCGCAATTGCTTTCCCTTGTGTGATGTGCTAATTCCAGAAAAGGTGCTAGCAGTATTCGAGAGAAAAAACCTGGGGGCACGTTGCATTCTTATTTTACCAAACGACTGTACATACAGAGATGATGCTCGCCAGTTGGCACACATCATCATGCATTTTGACAAGTAAAATAGTCGTGCTGTCGAGTGTCGATCAGGTATCAATTTCATAGCCCGTTTAGCAAGTGGCATGACAATGCCTAAACTGGCTAAACACATGTCATTCCGCAGTTCTTCCAAAAATATTGGCCTTTCGGAGAAGTGCCGGTAAAATGGCTTCCTTAAACAAGAAATGGGATTTACAACATGAATCACCAACTAAAAGCATTCACGGGAAAAGTGTGCACCATGGTTTAATGTGGAAGAGCGTCATGATTTGGATTATATTACTGCAGATCTGTGGCTATGCTTTCTTCCCGCTAGAATGCCGCACTATTCCGGCTGGGTTGTTACGGTGTTTTATGTGTTTTTACTGCGCGCTTCTAATAATCATTAATTCATTCTTCTTGTACGAAAGTACCACGTTCTTTTCGTCAAACTTGTCGAACTGGTTCACCTCCGTAGTCATGCAAGTGATCAACGCCTCGAATAGTGTCATCTCCTTTTTGTGCTTGATTCTCGTGTGGTTATCCAGCAGAAAATTTCTAGATTTGTTAAAAATGTTGGATCAATTTTCGTTCGCCTCCGTAAACAGAAGACGAGCTTATGCAATTATTGTCGGTATAGTCTTTTATGTCTTCCTAACTATTGCAAGAAACGTTTATCGCACAAAAACCGAACAATCTGACGCTGCCATACTTCTTAACGGAAATGACCTTCAGCGTCTGTATTTCTCGCATCTGCCGACATCTTCTGTGCAAGCTCTTGCTCGCTTGTATTCGGCTGGTCTCGGTATCGCGGTTATTGGTCGAGAAATTTTATTGGGTTGGATGCTGACGGTTATGCTTTTTACCAGTGAAACGGTGCGTGCAACTGCGTTGAACTTCAACACGCAGCTGCTGGCGACAGGAACTGTCAGCTTGGATGATTACAACCATCAGCTTCAACTGATCCAGATCGTTAAGGGTTTAAACAGCTACTTCTCGGTGTTGCTGGGCATTCTGAGTTTTTCCGCGTTAACCGGTACAATCAGTGTCACCTTCGCATGCGGTCAGTACACTGCTGATCAGCAGCCTCCCGTTGATGCGATTATAACATTGGTCAAGTATATGTTCTCGTTTTGCCTGATAACGGCTGTCTGCATCTATTCCACCGAACAGGTAATCATTAATCAGCAGGAATGTACATTATAATGGTTATGTATCTTGGTACTTCCACAAAAACTGCAATAATCAGATGTAATAGTTATTGCGTATCTATCTGCTGCACAGCTTGTTCTTTGAGTGATGCTCGCCTTCGAATAGAAATTAATATCATTTTTAAATATCCTTTATCGGTGCAACAAGGGTCAAAGATTGCGGGAGGTTGCCGATATATGTCTGAGCATCGGAGAAAAAAACTGGAAGAGGGATGAATGGAATGCGGTGTTTGTTCGCAGCAAGACGAACGGTCCAGGTTGCTTTACATTGGCCGGCGTTGTCATCACACGCGAAAGTGCCATGCAGGTACACGGTACTCGACAATATCCGTTAAGGGAAGTGGCCCGGTACATGGTACCAAATTCGTGTACATGCACGAAATCATTCACTTTCGCGCACTCCCAAACCCTTTTTTCCCTTGTTTTATGACAATCTGTAGTAAATGATTTGTATACACAGGCCTGAAAACCGTTTGCGCGCGCAACATCCGGTTCGCGAGTTATGGCTGTTAGAAAATTCCAAAAAGTTTATAATCATTCAGGTGTACCAAAAGTCTCATTATGGACCGATCTCTTTCAGATTTTGCACGTAAATGCACATATCCACGAAGAACGTTTTTACACCGATCCACTGTTCTAGCATGTTTTTCAAATTTTAAAATGAATTTCAAAAATTTTAAAATTCATTTTAAAATTTGAAAAAAATCGTGGAAGTCTGGATCGGTGTAAAAACGATCTTCGTGGCCGTATGCATTCACATGCAAAATTTGAAGGAGATCGGTCCATAATGAGACTTTTGGTACACCTGAAAGCATTTAAACTTTTGGGAATTTTCTTACAGCCATAACTCCCGAACCGGATGTTGCGCGCGCAAACGGTTTTAAGGCCTGTGTATACAAATCATTTGACTACAGAATGTCATAAAACAAAAGAAAAAAGGGTTTGGGAGTGCGCGAAAGTGAAAGATTTCGTGAATGTACACGAATTTGGTACCATGTACCGGGCCACTACCTTTAACAGCCGCTTAAAGTTGGGACGTCCTATTGACCTGCAGCAGGTTTTTTAGTTCACGGTGTTTGTAGCGAGTGCTATGTAGCCGAACTTTAACATAGTCATAACAGAACAATTTTATTCGGCTACTTCTACAGAGAATTCATTGTAAACAGAAGCGCTACCGAAAGTACTGTATACGTGACTTTTACTACTACGACTTTTACTTTCACGTGAAGTAATGCAAAATACCTGAACGAATTAACCTCTATTGATTACAACAGGCTTGGGCAGCTTTGGTCAGCGCATTATTAGTTTTCGCGGAGTTGGCTCGGAGCTCGAAAAACGCAGAACTGGATTTAGGCGCGATCAATACAACCCAGGTTTGTATGTAATAATCATTTTTAAGCACAGGATATGCAATGTTAATTGGCATTACAGATCCGCTGACCACCGGGAAGAAATCAGCTAAGGTGCTTACTTCCTTCCAAATAGGATTCCAGCATCTAAGAGTAAGAGCCTGCTTGATCAACCATGGAGCAGTGAAGTTTCATTACTAATTGGTGTTTACAAGATTTGCGAAAACAGTCATAGAAAAATAACTTTTGTTTAAAAAATAACAGTCATAGAAAAATAACCAGTACGAACTGGCCATGAAAAAGATGCTAGCGCACAACTGACGTAAAAAAATAAATGATTATTAAACTTGCGTCGTAGCTGTTGTTTTTAAAAGACACCACTGACGTAAGAGAACACCGATATTAAAAAAGTTAGGAAAGTAACTTTTCTTGTGACTCAGTATACCAGTACCGTAAAATAATTGGATGCCGTGGTTACGTTACAAATACGCTGCACGGTCCAGAGTTATGGCCGTCTATGAGGTGATTTAATGGTTTCTGACCACACCGGCAAACCAGCTGCTTTGGCTTTTCCGGTTTACCGACATGCAACCAAGACGTCCTGCAAGTACAGCCTGCAGCCACTGTTGCACTGTCAGAATTTCAGGATCAGCTAGTAACAGGAAAAACTGAGGAATTCCACTGCGGGCATCAAGTATGACGGCCCTTTAACTCTGAATTGAAAGATATCAGACTGCCTAGTAAAAACTTAAAAATTTAAAGTACAGTACGTTCTCCACTGTATCTGTATGCCTGAAGTTTCCGATTATCGTTGCATTTTATCATTTGTATCAATTGTATGTATACCGTGCGATTATTTCTTCTGTAAAGGAACAGAATTATGTGTTACGCCAAACTCCAAATCACGGCCGGTCACGTTGTTTTCGCGATACGTGCAAGTCAAATATTTACATCGTATAAACATATTTATCGTAAAATCGAAGAATTTATTAAATGAACTTTTTTGTAAAGTAATAATTCATTCATATTAATTCATAAACATTAACTGCGCGATAGTTGTAGTGGGTGGCTGCTTTCTACTTAAGCGCCAATCTGCAGCCTACACCTCTACGCAAGAAAGTAATCACTCGGCTTGTACATTGCTACACGTATTGATGAACATATATATGTAATAATGATGATGTAATTAATTATTTAGGTTCTGTCGGTTCAAGTATATAGAATTTAATCTGCTAACGGGTTTCGCATGTACATCCGGTATGGTTTTACTGTCGTAGCTGTTTACTCGGCTGCTCTGTTGCAAGAAAGTACAGCAAAGTGACATAATAAATAGCAATTCTATGATTAGTATCCCATCGTTTTGTTTTCGCATTATGGGAATTTAAATGGTGATCATTGCGTATTGAACAATGTAAAGCAAGAGTTCAGTTAATACAAATTCTTCATTAATTTTGCATTTCCGTTCAGCTAACTGAAAGGCAAAGTACACTTTCTCCTTCTCTACCATGTCGCAAAATGTACCGAACTGAAACTGAAACTGAAACTAGAACTGAAACTGTATTTCGACGCTGAATCTGGATACCACCTTTTTGGCGTAAAAACTTTCCTGAGCGAGGTCTGATCGTGGCCTTCCATGTTCGACTTGTATCTGGCTATAAACAAAGACCAGCGTAATCATAATCATACGCACAAAGCATGTGCAAGAAAACGAAAAGACAGTTTTGGCGGTCAACACTCAACAGCGCATCCTGAAAGCCATCTGAATTTCATCGAATTACGGTGAGTGCCGACTCAAGTTGCGTAGCAACTAGCAACACTCTTCTAAACTTTGCCTGCTGCAATCGAACGCACATTGACACTGCGGCAGAGAAGTCTCGTATTCGGCTGTCATTTGCCAACCAAATTTACAACCTAGTGTTCAAACTTCAAATGGTTTGCCTTGGCTTGGCTGGCTTTATAATCTTCAAAAACCATTTGACTGAATAGAATTAATTCTGTTTGCTAGCTCGTGAATGTGGCTGATGCTATAATTTGCTGAGTGCAGGCCAGTAGAGCGAAATAAAAGTACTCATAGTCTTTGGTTGATTTAGCTGGTTTTGTGGGAAATTTTCTGCGGTGTAAAATGCCTTTACTCTTCAAGACCTCGGGAGTTTATGAATGGAACAGCGTGGACGTCCAGGGACCCGCTGGTCTCCTGCAGCATGGCAAAATCATCAATGTTGTGGATAACGGGCTCATTGTGGATTTCGGCTGCCGTGGACGGCGTTCGCAGCTTATAGAGTACGACAAGGTTTTCGAATGCCTTAATTCAGCGGGTGAAACCTACGAGAGGGACGTCGAAGCTGATTTGGATACTATTGAGGAGCTGAAAAAGTTATTACGCAAGCGTGGTACATCCCAGATCCAAGTGTTAGCGCGAACCTCTCACGACGAACCATGGACGTGGTACCCAGCGAAATTCGCCGTTCGCCATCTCTTCCATGACAGCTACGTGGGCATTACGGTGCAGTGTGGTTCGACGGTCTTCCAGGAGTTCCTTCAGGTCCATCCAGTCCGCACCGTGCCGTCACCAGGGAACTTGCAGGAGCGATGTATTCGGGCAGGTCAGTTTTCTTTGCGATCCTTCGCGTTGCCGGAGGAATACTGGAACGCCAACGAAGATCCCGCAACAACTGCTTTACTGAGTGTTCTACAGGAGAAATCACCGTCATGGCATGTGTTTCCAGTCTGTCTGCTTGGTGATGCGCTGCTATATTTGACGAAGTCGGATTACGGAATCCTAAAGCAGGATGGTTGGGTGAGTGGAGAACTGAAGAAGCCAATTATTTACACTTGAAAAAAAATTCTCGTTTCCACTAATTTATCTGAATCTGTACTGCACTCGGTTCTGCCGCAGTTTGCAAATCCAAATAGCTTATTTCCATGAATTTTACCATTTTCTTCTTAAAATAAAATTGAAACCATCTGCGCAAAAAATTCTCATTTCTTGTCATTATTTTGGCTTTTTCTCCATTTTGTCTTATTTTTTTATTATCGTTGAAGTGTTGTTTCAGATTTGCTTAGCATTACAGTTACTGTAACAGATGGTCCAAAAAACGGTGGTTTCGTCTAGCTTGTATCTCGAGAATTTCTGGTCGCATCGTAAATTGTTTGTGCTAGATCGATAAACAATTTTATAAGCTTTTAGAAACAATAGGACATTTTTTCAAAACTAACTGTGCTGGTTACATGGATGCCAAACGCAAACATGTCAGTATTAATTCAGGCCCAGCTCGCAAAATCCGAATTCTCGGGACATTTCTTTCCCGTAATAATTACTACATTTTTTTCAGTTGCTTATTTAGAGCAGGGATTCTGTTTTAATAGCCAAAGAAAAGATCGTTGACGTGATGTATAAACTGCAAAGGTACTCGTAATTCAGTCCGCGAAATGTGTGACTTTCCGGAATAAATGTCCTTTTTTTTATTTTGTTTAGTGGTTTAGTCGCAGTTTTTTGCTGCAGAACAAGCTGCAGCGAAAAATATTGTTTCCACTGGAAATGTAGGTAAAACATTGCTCTTGCATATCCAGTTTGGAATCCGATAAGTTCCTTGTGTGTCGATAAGAAACTAATTTTCGAAACCCATTCGTGTTGATTTCATGAGGTTTAAAACTTGAAAGTGTTGACAAATTAAATAAAACTTACATAGTCCCAATCAAACACTGGACGTGCCCAGCGCACCGTAGCAAAACAGACCGCCATTCTGTTGGGCCTCCGGGAAGCTCTGCCGGAAAGTATACGGGCCACGAAAATTTAAAGGGCATAAATTAAGCGTTAACCCGTTCCCGACCATCCCTGTCAAATGGCAGGGTGGCGGACTTAATTCCTGTAGCGGCCCACAATGCAGTAAACTCGTTATTAGTGATTCTATTCTAGAGTAGGAATGTTTCTGGTCATTTTAAAATTTGGCCATCGAATTCAACATTTTTGTGGCCACACAGCAAGTGACCAAAGAATACCAAAATGACACCTTTGGGGTTCGCGGAGGTCTTGGCTGTACATACGGCCTCCCCAGCACCCGATAATTCACATATAATTCACTGAAACCCACCCTGTGGCACACATTGCAAAAGCATTGCATGGCCCAAAAAATAGCTGGACAGTGGACAAAGATGGTCATTCGAAAATTTCCTGCCACGTTTGACAGGGATGGGCATGGTGCAACTTTAACAATAAATCTCATAAATTCCATATCAAATCTTAGAAACATAATGAAAAACCAAGCTTAGATTCAATAAATCAAGAAAAAAGAGTAGTTCCAACTTTAGTGTTCTGATGGTCATTCAGATGACCAGTGGTCAGCAAATCAAAAAAATGCTGGAAAATTCACTTTTTTGTATGATAAAACTTGTACAATTATACAATAATAAAGTGTAAACTGTAAAAACGAACGTTAATTACTGAGAGATAAGTGTTTTCGTATTTCGGCAACGAAATTTTGGAGACTTATCCCTAATGTACATTCTGAAAACAATGATATACTTATTATATCTAGTCCGGGCCTGTCCGGCATATGGCGGAACGGTACCATTTGAATTATTGTGAACGTGATTTATGTAAAACGTAGTTATACAGCTTCTCACAAATTGCATATGGTTGCTGCGTTCAGCCGCTGTGTCACCTTAGAGAGTTGCCGAGCTCTAGCGGAAATGACCAGGTGGAAATAAATTATAAAGTACCAGTGCGCCGTAAACCGCACACTGTTGGTAGTACCAAGGCATAACACTACACTACGTGGTAGCAGCGCTGTTTAATCAACCGCCTGAAAATGATGACCGCCAGTCGTAATTGGAAGAGCAAACAAAGCTGTCTTCCGTCCGTTTCTGCACATATGCTCAGCCAGCCGCGTGCACCTGCGCGACTGCTCGATGCCCATTGCCGCTACGTCAAAACTTCCCTGGTCAGCGCTAGTGCTGCGCATCGGCCGTTCACAGTTGCACACAGTGAAACGGACGGAGGGCAGCGATGTTTACCTACTTCGTTAAGGATTGAAGCGTACATCGGTTGCAGGTTGAAAGAGTACAGAGAGAGAATTTCATTGCTATCACGTAGTGTATATTTTGCCATGGTAGTACTGTGCGGGTTGTCGCTTGGGTGTTCGGCTCAAAGACTGCTTATACAGACTGTAGGCTGCTTAGAGTGTTAGTAGTGTACCATTTACGCACTGATAAGTCCACAAAAAGTCCACGAATAAACGGAAGCGGGAACACCGAAGGGGGGCAACACTGTTCTTAACACGCAGTTAAGCACGGGCTTCGGAGACAAACACCGTACATTCACTGGAAACGATGCAAATTGCCGCTCTTGTCTGACTCAGGATAATTTTGTACGTTTCTTTATTTAAGCAAAGTGCACATCGTATCTTTTTTAACAAGTTGCCGCTCAGAAATGCATTTATTAACATTTTTTGGTATTGCTGACCACTGGTCATCTTGATGACCATTCTAAAGTTTGAGAACTGTAGGAATTTTCTAAACCTTTCGTTTAAGTGGTTGTTCTCCGCAGTGCCATCTTTCTGTAATTTTCTAGAAATTTCGCCGTGTTACCTGCCAAATGACAGGATGCCCATCCCTGTCAGTTTGGCAGGCTATCGCCGTGCTTGACCTATGGTCACGAAAATTCCCAAAAAATTAATTTTCCTTAATCAAATTATTTCGTTACGAAACACCAATTTTCAAATCGCTATTCGCACTCCTTCAGGTAGCTGACTTTGGTGGGTTAAGCGCATAATTTTTTTATGAGGATCAAATTAGCCATGTCATAAAGATTCATTTCAGCCTTCCAATATTAGGTGCATTTATTACAAGACGCGGAATTGGATATCAAACGGCGCCTTTCTGAAGGCTGGACGTTCTTCGGCCTAAGTTGGTTTCCACCGGATGACTACTCCGACGAAGAGCTGGAGGATGTGGAGACAGAACAAGATCCGACTGATCAAGAATCCCTGGATACGTTACCCGTGGAGATTCTCGAAGGCGTTTTCGAATTTCTGGACAGCGTCGACCGCGTACTATACCGACGTGTATGCTCGCTCTGGAATGAGGCACTCAGTCAGAAGAGAGCTTCGCGGGATATTTGGGTATCTTATGCGGTTTGTGGAGCAAGGCCAACTGCCAAGCAGACACCGGCCGTGATTGGCGCAACTCTCTGGAAATGCTTTACCGCGGCGACCCAACAGATCACCATAGCCAACGCCTACCAATGCGACGATGAAATCGCGCTGGGAGACTGCTTGCGTTTCATCCGCGCCATCTGGGACTCGTTGCCGCACACGGCGGGACACAAGCTGCTGGTGGTGGTCGATCGGTTCGTCTGGAATATGGCGCGGGATTTCGGGTGGGAGATATCGAATATCGCCGAGCCTTGTGTCAATGCTGCTTTTGCGATTGATCGGATCATCTGGAGGGACTGTAAATTTTCACCACCCTTCCCATATATGTGGGAAGACCGAATACCGTTCTCTGGCGTCCTTGGTTTGAAACCAGACAATCAGCGAAAGGGGTTACGCGATCTGCTGGAGGAAAATTTACCGGCTGTGCCAGTCAATCTGGCGGCCCTGAAAGAGTGGATACGGGAATCAGCTCAGCATGAGGATCACGAATCCAAATGTTTGCATATTATAGAGGTGCGTGAGTCAGCGTTAAAATTCCCACTACGTTTTTCTACAATCTCGACAATTCTGTCAGACGATAGGTTGACTAGTTTTCCTTTTTATTTTTACAAACGAGAGCGTTGATTGCCCTAGATGTTTGTCCGTTACGGTAACCCCGCTCTTGTTGATTTTGCTGGATTTACAATCTGGGAACGAGCAGCGGCAGTTCTTTTGGACACAAGATGAACTGAGCAGTCTGGATGTGTCCCAGCTCAACAAATTAACTGTTATTGCGCTGAATCGGCTAATGATCGAAACCAAGCGCGGTGAGGAGCGTGCAGCGGAGTACAGCCAGAGGAAAAAGTTGAAAATGCAATGACTTAACTAAATGCACTAAGCTATCGCGTTTTCGTTGACTTTAGCGGTACTATTGATACTTGTATTTTTCGATTACTAGAAAATAGTAATTACCCATTCTTTGCATTTTAAAGCAGTTATTAGGTATTCTCATGGCCTGCCTAAGTTTTCCTGGAGCGAAATGTTGCTTTGCTTTTTTAACATTATTCTGTTCTTAACAGTGCGCATTTGACTCGGTATCTTTCTGATGTTTATCGCGAGTACCGCTCACTAGTTTAGTTTGTGTTTTGCCGCTAACCAGCCGTACGTCGTAGTTTGTTTTTGTACAGCACTTTTCTAATTAAAATGTTTCCTGATCTGTTTTAACTGAATGATATTTAAAGCTGAGAATTTCGAACACATTTGATATTTTATTCATGGATTTTGCTGACCATGCGGTCGATTCGCAACCGACCGTAGGAACTTCTTTCCGCTGCGATAGATTTAACGTCGGTAGATTTCCGCTGTGATCCAAAAATACTTCACGTGAAAAATTAGATTTGGCACTGACGTAAAAATGCTTCTACTGCGGTGAGGGTACAATATTTTGACTTGAAGCTTCCCCGTTCCGTAACACTTAGTAATCGCTGGCTCTGCAAGAAGAAGGATATGTTCTTCCATTGGAACTAGAACAGGACACTTGAAATTGTGTCGCAACACAGTACGGTTACGCCTTGCAGTCAGTACAGGTACACAGCATTTAAAACATTCCAGAGCCATGCTTACAGAGACAGTATCAACAAAATCAACTTGGGAAAACGTTCCGACTATGAGAAAGGACCGGCATAAACACAAGCATGCGACATCCGACCGCATAAAATTAGAAAAGGGAAGAGGTATGTAACACGAGTGCATTGCACAACACAAACCGACAGACTGGTCACAGAATCTAGAAATTATAAAGTTAAAAAACGTGCACGATGCCAACATTCGAAACGCGAGTATTGCTTCATTTATGAGTATTACATCCGAGGAAAGGGCCAAATGGGGTCGGTTTGTCCCATATAGCAGCGGACACCGGTAACCAAGCGCAAGCACTTGTCCAGTTCTCCGACGACGCTAGTTAACTTTGATTGACAAATATGCTCTTCCAAAGTTACAAACTCGTTGTGGAACAGCTGTTTGTGGAGACGGAGAGCAGTAGTGCGGGAAATTTTCCCGACAACTGAGATGATGAAAATGATACTTCACGTGAAAAATTAGATTTGGCACTGACGTAAAAATGCTTCTACTGCGGTGAGGGTACAATATTTTGACTTGAAGCTTTCCCCGTTTGTGGAGACGGAGAGCAGTAGTGCGGGAAATTTTCCCGACAACTGAGATGATGAAAATGATACTTCACGTGAAAAATTAGATTTGGCATTGACGTAAGTTGCTTCTACTGCGGTGAGGGTGCAATATTTTGACTTGAAGCTTTCCCCGTTCCGAAAGGTAATACCGTGCAAGGTAATACGTGCAAGGTAATACCGAAAACGGTAAAAATAACACGAGCAGACCATTCCACTACAATGTTAGGGATCGGAATATTGAGAATAACAGCGATTTTCCTTTCGTCCGTGTAATCTTGTGGATTCCATTGCTCCACGATAAACCAATAAGCGTTTTTAAACACCGCGGAAGCGATATAGACTACTGTTCCGGCAATGCTGATACGAATTTCTTTTTGCGTCAGCACTGAGCCGTGCATTCGGTCCAAGTTACCAATCAGTTCCAAAAAGCGTTGGTTGCAGGACCACATGAAGAGCATACATAACAGATCGGCAATCCGCTCTGACGCGTCCATCATCTGGATTAAGATCGCGGTGAACCAGTTGGATGACTGTGGCAGTTCGTCGTAATACGCCCAATCATCGTACAGTATATAACAATTAGCGGATAAAATAAGCGCTATATAAATGTACATTACACAGCGCAGGAAAACTGACCATAGCGAACGTTTGTTCACCATGATAGGAAGGTAACCGCACATCTGCAGTAACGCCACCCAAATGGTAGTGACCTTCCAGATAAAACCCTGCTTAATATGCAGAGCGGCCATTCTGTCGATGGCTTTCGTGCAATCCGGTCGTTTATGTAAATGTTCACAACGCTTACAGCCTGCTGACTTCGCTGTGATTAGAAATGTTTCTAGTTTCTACACATCAGCTTTATGTACTGTAGAAGCTCACAGTCAAAGAGGTACAACATTGTGACGACACATTTGCCAAGAATCCACGTCACTCATGTTTGGAGTGCTCGTGGTCAGTTAGGCCCTGTATTTATTTTCAGATTTGACCTATCTGCATTTCCTTGCCGCCTTTCCGTAATTTGCTCTCTAAACCCGACAGTGAATGGAAACCTCTTGGACAGCGTAGCCTTTGTTTGGTACTATGACTACGGAGCATTCTTCCTAAAGGTTAGATTCTGCTGCTGTAAATAATCATCCACCGGCACACACCCACTAACTCAAGTGATTAAGGAACGTTTTGGCCCGGGCTACAACCATACTGCAAGTGCAGGTTAAAGTGGCGATCAAAATAAAACGGAGGACACCTTCGCAGAAAACAATTACAGGCAGACGACGGCGTCCTGCACATAAAATAATAATATGCAATACGTTTTCATCTTGCGCTAGGTGAAGACACGAGAAGTACTGTTTTGGGTACAACTGACACTGTTTTCGAAATAGGGTAAACTTCTTCGCCAAAAGATATTATTTTTTCTCAAGCTTAAGGATAGTAAGAGATTATACATGTATATACGTACTAGTTGCTAAATGACCGCTTCTGTCCGCGCAATAGTGTAAACAATGGAAGAATTTCAGGATTCTGTTATCTACAGTAACATCTTTGCTGTTTTCTTACACGAAAGCGCAGACATGATCACGGCAATACTATAGGGGGAAAAAGTAACTTGTTCCACCGTTCCCCTGTATTTGCTGCCGTCATCCGATTGGAGTGTGACGTTGTGCCTGAACATGGCGCTTATGTACCGCGCCAGATTTAGCCATATGTATTGCCGTAACGTCACACTCCAGGCGGGTGACGGCAGCAATACAGGGGAACGGTGAAACGCGTTTACTTTTTCTCCCTATATAATTTGATGCAGTAGTAATTAATCCCACCCTGCACAGAGCATTTTTCTATATTATTTTTATGCAAACAACAAATCAAAAAGGTGTGTCGAAAATTCGGGCATACAAAATGGTACTATGCTACTGTATTTAAAGAAAACTGCTTGATGCCTGGCTGTTAAGCAGTTTTCCTGAAAATATTTTGATATTGAGCGTTTATTGAGCGGGGTAACCAGGAAACGAGGTGTGGCTTCACCCAGGAAATTTATTGGTTCATACTTCGACAGGAACAGTGAACAGAATCGATGGCCTAAAGCTCTCATGGCAGTCTGACCGAGATTTAAAATGTACAGTAAAATCGCAGAGCAACGGATTGCGGTGTCAGCGAAATCCAGGGGATGACGCCAGCAACGTAAAATGGTTCTTACACACACACTTTGCAAAGTTGAAAAAATGTTTATTCTGCTGTTTTTGTTAGAATAAATGAGTGTAACCGTTACTAATGTCTGTTACTCATGTTGGCACCCAGCCCCTTTGTCATACACCGGCCTTAAAGGCGAAGTTGTTACTCAGAAGTTTAGTCAATCTGACTGTTTTACTGAGTATATAGGATGCTACAATTACAATGTTAACGACACTTGAATTACTCTTCATTAAAGCAAACTACCAAAACCACCTTAATTGTATCAGATTATGAGACCTGCTTGTCTCTAAGCAGTGTTTAGTTTGTTTTATCATTGTTGTGTGGATACTACAATGGCGCAGTTGAAGAGTATTAAGGTCACCGAGTTGAACGACTCCAATTACTCGCGGTGGCGGGTACAGGTGGAGGATGTGTTGACTGGTGAGTCCTTGTGGTCTGTTGTGAATGGGACACTGACGATGCCCCTAGATTCGGCAACGGATAAAGCGGCGCATGAGCACCACCTGAAGTGGATAGCTGCCGATAGAAAAGCCAGAAGCATTTTGCGTGCTACCGTGGATGATACCACCTTCAGTCAGTGTCGGGACTGCAAGACGTCCGCTGAGATTCTGAAGAGGATCCAGGAGCTGAAAGAGCCGAAGACTGACAACGACTTGATGTCGGCGATGACCGAATTTTTCGAAGTCAAGTGGAAGGAGGTAGACGACGCAAATTCGTTCATGGCATCATTGTATGTTCTAGCGGCGAAGATAGACGCGTGCGGGAAGCCGGAAAAGGTTACCGACACCTGGTTGATCGGTAAGACGCTGGCCAGCTTGCCCAAACAGTACGCCTCATTTGTGTCGTCGTGGAACATGATGGCCGGTCCTAATCCTGAGATGTCCAAGTTCCGGGAGAAGTTGCTCCTAGCGGAAAAGATGATGAAGGGACAGGGAGAAGGAAGCAAGTCCAGTCCAGCTGGTGAGTCGCTGTACGCAAAAGGTAAGCGACTACCAACTGGAGCGAAGAAGAAATTCACCGTAAGCTGCCACAACTGCGGCAAAGCGGGCCATAAGGAGGCCGATTGCTGGTCGAAGCCAAAAGGGGAAACAGTCACCAACAGGCGACAGGACAAGTCCGGTCACGGTTACAAAAAGGAATCCATGATGGTATCAGCCATGCATGCGACTGGAAGTGAGGATGTGATCATCGCCGATAGTGGGGCAAGTGACCATATCACGAATGAATGCAACTGGTTTAAAACTCTAGTTAAGCTAGATGTTCCCAAATCGTTCGTGGTTGGCAACAATCAGAGCATCAAGGCCACCCATATTGGCACGATTGACGTTGAAGTGTCCGTCGATGGGAAACAGTGGCGGGAAGTGGATTGGAAGAATGTCTTCTATGCACCCGATGCATGTGACACTACGCTGCTGTCCACGGTGACCTTGGAGCGAGAAGGATTCGCATTTTCCCACGCTGAAGGCAAGATGACAATCAGCAGAGATGGCAAGCCGTTCCTGGGTGGAGTGCGAGGTGACGGTGCAACGTACCGACCTTTCATACGTGTGGTGCCGCCAAGTGGAGGTGCGCTGAAGGCGCAGCCCGTAGGAATTTGGCACCAACGACTTGGACACGTCAGCGACGCATTGGTCGACTCCATGGTCCGCAACAAGGTGGTGGACGGCCTGGAGGTGGTGACCTCGAGCGCGGTGACTGTGAAGCGTGTCATATGGGAAAGCAAACGGCTAACACCCATGACAGCAGTGCTGGAAGGAAATGTCTACCAGGTGAGAGGTTCTATAGTGATGTGTGTCATATGGGCGCAGACTCCTGGGAAGGACATCGATATCTCTTGACGTTCAAAGATGAAAGCAGCGGATACAGAATGGTTCGAACACTACCAAGTAAGCACTCTGTGGGTAATGCATTCAAAGAGTTAATTATCACAGCAGAAAGGGAAACTGGTAGAAAGGTGTTGTCGATTCGCACGGACAACGGGACTGAATACATCAACCAGGAGGTTGAAACGCTGTTTCAGAACAGAGGGATAAAGCACGAAAGAAGTCCGGCGTACGTGAAGCAAGCAAACGGCATGGCAGAACGGGAAAACCGCACGCTCTGTGACAGTGCGCGAACGCTGCTCTACGATGCGGACATCACAAAAAGTGAGAAAAATCTTCTGTGGAATGAAGCCATCTCAACCGCTGCCTACCTACGGAACATTGTGCCAAATCGGGGAAAGCTGGAAATTACTCCGTATGAATTGTGGCACCGCCGGAAGCCAACAGTTGACCACCTGAGGGTATTCGGATCAACTGCCTACGTGAAAGTTCCGGAGGATCAGAGACGGAAGCTGGATCCCAAGTCGGTAAAAACGCTGTTTGTAGGTTACGATTGGGATACCACGAAAGTGTTCCGGGTGTTCAACCGGGAAACGAAAAAGGTGGAGCGGGTTGGAGATGTGGTTGTCGCAGATGGTGGCGACGAGATTCCCGAAGTTGCTCTACGGTATCCTGCCTCAAGGGGGGATGAGAACGAGCGGGATGATGACGAAGAGTGGGAAGATGCGGAGGATGAGCCGGGAAGCGAGACTGCTGTAGAAAAGGCAGCAGTTGAGAAGCGACGGCCAGGGCGACCACCGGGATCGAAGAATCTGGTGAAGGATCCGCCTCTTCCGCATCCCATGGAAACCAGAGCCAAGGGAGCTGCGTTGAGCGCAATGGCCACGGCCGCAGATCCAGTTGATGTCCAGGATGCGCTGTCGAGAGCAGACGGGCACCTGTGGAAGCAAGCAATGGATGCTGAAATTGAAGCGCTGTATAAAACGGGCACTTGGACTTTGGAACAGCTACCAGCAGACCGGCGCACTGTGAAGTGTAAGTGGGTTTTCAAATCGAAACTGCTTCCAGATGGCGAGCTGGATAAGCGGAAAGCGCGGCTTGTGGCATGCGGCTACTCACAAGCGCAAGGCATTGACTATGGCGAAACCTTTGCCCCCGTCGTACGACACGAATCGGTGCGCTGTGTGTTAGCGGTGGCTGCTGCACGCAACCTGGAAATGGTACAGTTTGACGTAAAGACTGCATTTCTGAATGGTGACTTGGATAAAGTCATATATATGGACCAGCCGGCAACGTACGACGACGGTAGTGGACGTGTATGCCGGTTGAAGCGTTCAATATATGGCTTGAAGCAAAGTCCAAGATTGTGGAACGAGCGAGTGAACGCAGTACTCACTGGACATGGATTTGTTGCATGCAGTGAAGATCCATGCGTCTATGTGAAGAAAGGTACGAGTAAAGAGTACATGGTACTGTGTCTGTATGTTGATGATGGGCTGGTATGTGGTGCGACGCGAAAAGTGGTGGATGATTTCCTGAAGAAACTGAAAGAAGATTTCGAACTGACGGTTCATGAGCCAGACTGTTATGTGGGCATGGAGATCGGTCGGAACAGGAAGATCGGCACCATCAGCATCAACCAGCAGGGATACATCAATCGCATGCTGCAACGATTTGGACTACAGGAGAGTAAAACCTATACGTCTCCTCTGGATCCGAATGTCAAGCTGATGAAATCTGAGGATGGAGAAGAGCCATATGACTGTCCATACATGGAAGCGATTGGCTGCCTCATCTACATCTCTTCCATATCACGACCAGATATCACTTACGCAGTGAACCGCCTGGCGTCGTTTGGGAAGAAACCGGGATTCAACCACTGGACAGCTGTTAAACGGGTAATGCGCTATTTGAAAGGCACATTAACTATGGCTTTGACGTTTGGCACAGCAAGTATGGAGTTGACCGGATACTGTGACTCGGATTGGGGAGGTGATCCGGATGAGCGGAAGTCAACTTCCGGATATGTATTCACCCTGGGAGGCGGACCTGTTGCCTGGAGTTCCCAGCTGCAGAAAGTGACAGCATTCTCCGCAACGGAAGCTGAATACATGTCACTGGCCGAGGCGGTAAAACAGAACGAATGGTGTAGACCGTTTGTAGGTGCACTCGGAGTGGACATAACAAAAGCCACTGAGATGTACGTGGACAACCAAGGAGCGATTGCGTTGTCAAAGAATCCGGAATTCCATAAGCGATCGAAGCATGTCGGAATTCGCTACCACCGGATCCGCCAGGAGGCACAGGCCGGGACCATCGAAGTGAGCTACATTCCCACGGATCAAAATCCAGCGGACATGCTAACGAAGGCGCTTGGAGGGATCAAGGTCAAGTTCATCACCGGACTGATCGGGATGCATGGACTGAATGACCGCGGACTGGGTGAAGGGGGGTGTTAGAATAAATGAGTGTAACCGTTACTAATGTCTGTTACTCATGTTGGCACCCAGCCCCTTTGTCATACACCGGCCTTAAAGGCGAAGTTGTTACTCAGAAGTTTAGTCAATCTGACTGTTTTACTGAGTATATAGGATGCTACAATTACAATGTTAACGACACTTGAATTACTCTTCATTAAAGCAAACTACCAAAACCACCTTAATTGTATCAGTTTTAGCCGAACTCATTGGGTTTCAGTTGTTGTATGTGGTTAAGAAAAGCTCGGTACTTTTTCTGGCAAGGATCATTCGGCGCGGAATAATACGTTAAATGCAGTTTGGCCAAGTTTTCTGGATTCGCTTCGGATATTACAGTTCTTCCGCGTTGGCAAACACCAACAACAGCCTTTTGAGCATTACTATACCTTGCTTCATCCTGTACCACGGACCCTTCAACTTCAGTTAAGTATTTGTGACTAGTGATAACGAATTCTCGGCAACGAAATGACGAATCGCCTCGGATACGAAGGATGGTTGATCTGGTTTGGTTTAACTGTCTCTGCGACAGCACCACTTTTCCTTTTGTGCAGTTGATACTCGTAAATAAGGGGGCACCAAGCGGACAAGTTAAGTGGCTCCTGATCCAGGTCTTAACAGGGATTATCGGGCTGGATACTGGCGGTGTCACGCTGGTGGCTTCCTCGGTCAGGATATCATTGCGGACAAACTGCAAAAAGGTCATACGGACGTTGTGGCAGGGTGGCGTGAGATCCTTGTCAACAATGACCTTTAGCGGATTGGTCATTTCGGGATTAGGACCCCACTCGGCGGCCAGATTGTCGCGGCAGTACAGCGTTACTGCAGCGGACGAGCCCGGTTGCGGTTGCGAAACGTTCACCAGCTCCAATATTTTGTGGTAAAGGTCGTGAAAAACGTGGCTGCATCGCAGTGTGGTGTCGCTTGTGAAACGGATCAGTAAAGCGTCTGTTTGCTCCAAATAAGGGTTTGATAACGAGATGGATCCCTTCTCGCACCGGATATCCAACGGATCCGGTTTTACACATTTCGGGCCTGTAATTTCAGGAAACCAACTAAGATGACTGCGTTGATTCGTAAAGTTAAACCGATTTGTTTGTTAATAACTTCACTTTTTCTTTTTAATTATTGGTATAATTGTTAGATTGGTTTATTTTTTATTGATAAGTCTGGGCTTAGATGTTAGATCTCGAAGTCTGGGCATCGACTGTGCGAATTCAGCTGGCATCCCAGTGATATCGTTGCCTTCCATGGTAAGGACTTCCAGGGCGGTAAATTCAAAGCTGCTGCTGCTCGCATGCAGCATACGCATTGGAGGGATTTGCCATGCGAGATTTAGCCGATGCTGCAAACAGGCAACCTTTAAACTTTTAAATTTAATAAAAGTTGACAAACAAATGTAGCAACACTAAAATCATACTGTGCGTTGTCGGAGTGGTTTGAACACCTGGAAATCGAGGTCCAGTAAAGCGTTTCCTTGTAGGTTTAGATACAATTTGCCTTGTATTGTTTCCATTTGCTGGAACGTATCCAGAGAAATATCATAAATATCGTTATGCGACAAATCGAGCTGGCGCAGTTTCTTGAAGGGCCAAAGGAAATCAGAATCAAGCTAGCCAATCCTGCAGTAATTAATTGAAAGATCCGTGATTGTGTGTTGCAAGTATTTCAGGAAATGCTTAAAGGGCGGTCTTTCACTGCCTGTGCCAGTGAATCCCAGTAGCACTAATTTGGTTAAGTAGTTCCTGAATGGAATACTCTTGTGGTCATCTCCCAGTATATAGCAATACGCAGGAGCACTTGAGTCTGTGTGTGGTGCATCATGGTCCGTTTGCTGAAATTCAAACAGCAATTCTCTGACGTCATTGGGTATTTTATCAACATCGAATGAACGGGAAAACTCAATGTATTTGGTCGAATTGCATACACAAGTAAAATCCGAATAAGATTTCACACATGTTTGACCGGAACTGCTTCCAACAGTGGCAATCCAGTAGATAAGCAAAAGCGTTTTGATAAGACTAATACATATTCCAATCGAGGCGGTCATGGTGCTTAATAAAGGTGTGCAACCGTTGTAATTTGCCCAACGCCGAGTCTTTAAGTTCTCAACTGCGGTAACACAAAGAAACGCTCAACTGGAAATTAGACTATACTTTTGTCATCGAAGAACGTTTGTACTCGTACACATGTTGCACAAATGTTTGGTTTAGAAACGTTGGTGTTAAAGCTTGTGTTTTGCGTTAATAGTTAATGGGGACAGCAAATACAACGACCTGTCAGAAAATTCAACGCAATAACAAGCAAAAGATACCGATCGCGCTTTGGTTGTTGTTGACCTGCTTCCGTTGCAGTAGCATGAGTCATGCATGACGGGATATCCGGCCACTCCTGCGTATGTTGCTGATTTATTGCTAACATCCCAAATTTTTCTGTTTCTTGTGTGATACAACAAAATTCAAGCGAAATTTTTGAAACAGGTTTTGTGCAAAACTGTGCGATATACTCTGTACAAAAAAAGTTGGATTTTGTTTTCATGAATCTCCTCAAATTTCTAGATTCCATCCATGAAACTGAATGGGTAGGAATGAGGTCTTTACGGTAGAATAATACACGCGCTTACTGCGGAGATGGATTAGGGCTTCTCCTCGTACCCAAATTAGATAGGGCACGCTTTGTACACGACTATTTTCTGGGTTGCATATAAAAAATTTTGAGTTGAGCTGAAGTAGCGAATTGTCTAGCCTCTGCAGACTTTGTATTTCCCTGGCATCTCCTGTGGTAACTTTAAAAGAGTGAAATATTGCGAGTAGAGTGACTAACAAATTATATTGCGGTATGCCGGTACCACCTCTCTCGATCCAAAATTCATAATTAGCATCAGCGAAAAAACGGGTAATTTCGTAGTTTTGTTCGCATTAGCTTATTTTGGTTTCAGCAGACGTGCGTTGCTTCGATCAACATGTTACTGATTTCATGGAGTCAGCTCGCGGTTTTAAAAACGAACAACTAGATCAAGCGAGATCAACGATGCAGCATTAAGTATTAAGGAGAATAATTTTCGTACAACCAGATGTATCGTTCTTCAGTAGTACATAGACTCAGTTAGACTGCAAGCAAAACATGTTTTTGCTGCAGTATAGAATTACAATGCGCGCAAGTACGCGTGAATCTTGAATCTTTCTCGCTTTTCATCCGTCTAAGCACTCGTTTTATGACAACGTGATGGTGCAATTTCCAGTGTTGCGGAGTACACAGCGTCATCGGCAGTTTCAGAGTGCCTTTTGCCTAATTGTCGCCACACATGCTCGCCCAGTATCCGGTTAGAGTACAAGGACGGATTACACTCGTTACAAATAAATCTATAGTAGATACGAATACGATTCGATTCTGTATAAGCTAGGTTCATAATGGGTTGCGTAAAGGTACAGCGAAAATACAGGTTCGTGGTTTACGCTGTATGTGTAATGCAGTGGTTATCACTTTAAGCGCCAATATTGCACCACCTGTATCTTTACGCAATCAGTTGTGGATCTGGCTTGTACATTTTTGATGAGTTGTACAGCTTTTTTTGTACAGCTTTCTGATTTAGAGGTAGCGAACATCCTGAAAGTAGTGTACTCGTCCTTTCATCGAATCCGTGTGCTTGCCAGAGCAACTTCGTAGCTGTGCTTTTTTACAAGTTTACTTTTTACAATCCAACACAGCCTGCCTGGCATTTAACCAGAAACAGACAGTTATGGTTCATTTACGGCAGCCATTTGCACGTATTTGAAAGTCTTGAAACATACGGTGTTTGATGGTGTATTACAACTGCTGTCGCACGCTACTGATATCTTATTCATTTTGATGTCGTTTCTCTGCTGGATCTTGAAGATTTTATGATTGTTTTCGGATTGTTTTCCGAGAAGAGCTTCTGTGTGTGAAAATGCCTTTACTCTTCAAGACCGGGGGAGTTTACAGTTGGAGCAGCGTGGATGTATTGGGACCCGGCGGCCATCTACAGCATGGAAAGGTCATCGACGTCGTGGACAACGGTCTCATTATCGACTTCGACTGCTGCGGGAGGCGTACAGAGTTTGTGGAGTGCGACAGGGTGTTCGAATGCCGGAGTTCAACAGGGGAATCCTTGGAGACAGACTCCGAAGCCGATCTGGAGACTGTTAGAGAACTCAAAAAGATACTTCGTATCCGTTCCACGGCTCCTCTTCAAATCCTTGCCCGGACCTCTGCCGATAAGCCGTGGACGTGGTACCCAGCGAAATTTGCCGTGCGTGATCTCTTCCGGGATAGCTATGTCTTCGTAGAGGTGCTCTGTGAATCGATGGTCTACCAGCAGTCCTTCCCAATCCATTCAGTCCGTGTTATGCCGGCACCGCCCGACATGCAGGAGCGAAGTGTTCCTGTGGGTTGCTTTTCTGTGCAATGCTGCGCGTTGCCGGAGAACTGTGAGGTCATTGATTCGGCTGCTGCTTGGAACGTGTTTCAGGAGAAATTATTGCTTTGGGATATACTGCCAGTTCGCCTGCTCAGTGATGCGATGTTATATATCAGGAAATCGGCCCATGGAGGAATAAAGCAAAGCGTGGTGAGTAACTGAGTAATAAGTTGCATTGTATGTAATGGACTGGAATGGGGCAGGCCGAATGCGTGGATAGATGCTCTTTATTAACGCACTTTAGAAAAGGGTTTGGCTGTAGCCACACATCGCACCATTTTGTGGCTACTCTCACCACCTTTCAGTGGTTTTTTGAAATTTTGAAATGAATTCTAACACCACCTTTTGACTAGTGTCGCCGCCTTCGCACACCTGTTCTGTGTTTTCCCAACCTTTTTTTTGCATTTATTGCATTATCAGATGTTTATTGCGGCCGCGCAAGGCGGTGCCATTTCGTAGCTTTCGGCCGCAAAAGAATCGCAGCGGTGCCATTTCGCAGATCGGAAGAATATTTCGATAAAAATGTTTGCATTCGCTCCGTAAGTTCAGAAATCCTGACGGAAGGGAAGACCAGGTGCGAGTGAGGAGTGACCACATTTCTCTAGTACAACTGAACCGATTGATCGCCATGGAGGACTGCCGATAACATTAATTTCTTCCGATAACAGTGCAACACGCAGTTTTGCTCGAAAGTTTCAGCCGTGCTGCTGCATAGTGCAAAACACCAGATGCAGTACGTACTAGCAGTTTAGCACTATCGGCGTTTAAAGGTCGTTCACCTTTAATGTTACATATCACTTTTCAATAGTTTTAGTAAAGTCTGTGAAAGATTTCCATTGCAAATTCAAGTACAGAATAAGAACAAGGTGGGAATAGCCAATAAGGGAGTACCAAAAGGGTGGTGCAGAAATTATTTTGAAAGCGTGCTGCGAATAATCAAAATGTGGACGAGGTGTGGACAATAGCCAAAAGTGGTGGCAATGTAGTGAGAATAGGTACTAATAAAGCGTAAATTTTTGTATATAAATAAAACATTTTTAAATGTAAATATTTATGTATATAAAATATTTTATATAATTATAAAACCGACACAAATGTGCACACTATCAACTTGAGTGGATCATTCGCTAGTAATCATGCGTTGTAATGTCAGGCAAAACTTCTGCATGAGGCCAATTTGGATACCGAGAGGCGGCTGTCTAGCGGCTGGACATTTTGCGAGTAACAGTGGTATCGAGTTCTACCGGAAGACGAGGCCGAAGCAGATATAGTGGATGATATGGAGACCGGAAAAGAGCCGACTGAAACATCTGATAATGAATCTTTGGGGCTATTACCAATAGAAATCCTTGAAGGCGTTTTCGAGTTCCTAGACAGCGTGGAGCGTGCTCAAAGCCGCCGTGTGTGCACGCTATGGGATGTGATACTCAACCAGAAGAAATTCTCGCAGGAAGTTAAGGTTTCCTTTGCCTTTTATGGAGCGATGCCATCTATAAAGCAGACAGTTATCGCTGTTGGTACAGCACTGTGGAAGTGTCACCGTGACGACACAGCACATTGTTATAACCAATGCGTACGAGCATGACAAGGAGACCGCTGTCGGCGATTGTTTGCGCTTCGTCAGCGCTGTTTGGGACGCGCTGTCGCAGACACCGGGACACAAGCTGGTGGTTATATTCAATCGATTCGTCTGGAATATGTCACGGGATTTCAACTGGGAGATAGCAAAGATCCGCGGGGCTGGTATCAATGCTTCCTCGGCGATCGGACGTATAATTTGGAAGAGCTGCAAATTTTCACCGTCTTTCCCATTCATCTGGGAGGACCGATTGCCCTTCCACGGTGTGCTGGATTTGAATCCGGAAATTCGGAGTAGCGAGATTCGCGATCTGTTGGAGGCAAATTTACCGGCACTATCATTCGATCTAGCGGTCCTGAATCAGTGGATCCGGGAATCTGTTCAAGTTCAACGCCAAGATCACAAATCCAGATGCCTACATATCATGAAGGTAAGGAAACGTTATAACTTATACTAAGTTCTTTCGTCCTCCTGCTTACAATTCCGTCAAACGCCAAACAAGGTTATCGGCTTTTTCGCGAAGTTTAATATAACTGTTGTTGAATTCCCAATGAGTGTGTGTGCTATTTTTGTGTTACCCTTCTTCAGCTGTGCTTTTTTGCAGACTTTAGTGAAGTTGCAATCTTGGAACAAGGAGCAGAAGTTGTATTGGACCCTAGAAGAGCTGAGCTGTGTAGACGTTTTCAGTCTTAACAACTTGACAGTTATCACACTCAATCGGCTCATGATCGAAACCAAGCGCGGTCAACGGTTTTGAAGCGGAGCATGGGCGAAGAAACTGAAGTCATACTGAATCTCCATCAAATTGAGTTGCGGCGCTTCGTTTAGGAGTGTTAATTATATGTTGTGTTCGACAAATAGTCATTGTACATTACATTGAATTTGGAAGCGTAAATGTTGCTAAACAAGTTCATGGGCAAACTATTTATATTGATAGCGGACTTGTGGTGGGCTTTACATTGTCTATGAGTAAATATAAGTACTGTTACTATGTCGTAAGAATTATTACAACTACGACCGAATAAAATTGTTAAGCAACGTGTACTTGTACTAATAAAATATAAAGATTTTATCGTTACAAACCGAAAAACGGAATCATGCGCCCAGGAAACTTAAGACTAATAGTGTACCGGCGTGATTGCTGTAATTCCGGATTATGGCTTATCATCTCGGCCCTCGGGTAACGTTGGGAAGGTAAACCAGAAGTTGTAAAAGTGGGAGCCATTCCTGGCCGTTTTTCTCACTTTGCTGTCCGTTTTTGTTCCTTTTTGACCTACTGGACCAATAAGTGTACCACATTAAATTTTGGAAGACCATCGCACTGCATTGTATAATGCAGACATAACTCTTGCGGCATAACTCTCTAACGGCAAACCACGCTGAGTGCTGCATCCATGGATGGACGGCAGAGATGCGCACAAGGACTCTGATGTGAGCCGTGGAATAATGATGTAACGCATCTCTCCGCTCTCTGATCCTTTCCAGTTTTCGTACGAGTACTTACGCCTTCTGCATCCCATGATTCTCCCACCAAATCCAGGCGCTCGAAGCCTTTTCGTATTCAAGACGCTCTGAACGTGCCGTCCACTGCATCTGAAATGGACAATAAGGCCGTTCGTTGTCTGGACGTGGTAGCCTTTCTTTCAGCATTCCGTCCTTTTCCTTGGACGTCCATTTTTTCACATGTAGACTTTCGAGGTTAATAATTGCATTCTCAACTACACCAGCACTTCTCATAAAACTAATCAAAAACTGGACGACACATTTGGCGTGCATTTACTGCAACATCAATAATATTGCGAGTACTAGCAATCGAGTACTGCACAGCAAAATAAATTGTTAAGGAGTGATACGTAGCTGGCTTGCAACTAAATGCCTGCTAAAATGACGATCATTCTCTTTATGTAAATATCAAAGTGCATTACAAATCGTCTAAACTTCACAAAAGTGAAGCCTGCTCCGTGATTTGGTGAAATGACACATACGGTGATCACTTTCAGTATTGAGTTTTAGATACCCGTTAACCTGCAAATCTGTTGGTATAGTAACTTATTACAGTGGAGCAGGCCGTAAACAGGCACAGACTTACACTTCTTTCGAAATATATGGTCTCATGGCTGGTCTACATCGAAAAAGGGCCACGAGGAAGTTCTCGTAATGGTTGGATCGCAAAAGTCCAGCATTGTTTTGCATCATATGTCGATACAAATAAGGAGAAGGAGGAAGACAGCGGTAGTTATATGATTTGGGATCTGTTGCTGTTAGCGTGCTGCATAAAAAATCTACCAAATATTTTTCTGTCGATACTTAAAAACTTTCAATCGAAAAAAGGGTACTACAAATTTCGCCCTGCCTTGGGAAGTTTACAACACATAATTTGTTGTTGTAAAAGGTGTTTGTTAACTGTTGCACTTCTTGATGTGAAACACTTATTGGAAGTATGGCGAATCGGTGCTGTGAAGCATATATTAACCGTGTTGCGGCGATCTTTAAAAGTTACATATCACAGAACGACCGTTACATCGCAACCGCTGCCGCGTGATATGAAAAAGCATCTCTGGCCTTCTTTTTACCAGATCCTTGCGAAACGAAATCACATATAACCAGCACCATCACATACAGAAAAGGTAGTAAAAGAAAGGAAAATAGACTGTCCCATTCATGTGGCAACTTAGACCATATGCATTTTGACCAGTCTGACCAACTCTGCCCTCTCCTGTGTCTTTTGATAGGAAGTAGAGAGGTGACCAGGTGATCAGGACCTATCGGTTCAAAAAGGCGAATTGGGCAGGGATGCAGAGCTAAACAGCGAACGGTTATCACACAAGAGCGGGTCTGATTCAGACCGCTTGCCATTTTTATAGCACTTGCGATGATAAGCATCGGTGATATGTGACGGTTTGAGAGTCATCGCAACACGGTTATTGGCTAGGATAAGTGCAGCAAAACAGTCACGAGGTGGCCGTAGGGTACCTACGTTTTGTAATTAGGGTAGGGCTACTTTTGGCCAGTGGCGGTGCATTACTGTGCGACTATGTTACAGTATTTCTGTCACCTGCACACGTAACACGAGGCCCTTACTTGAATGCGCAGCACTTTTAGGGAATGCGTGGCAAGGATAGAAAAATTAAAATTCTCGCAAATGTGCCATGAGTACTGCGTACAAAAACTTCCGGTCAGTAAACGGGTGGTGCTTATTTCTGCAGCCAATCCTGGTGCTTATTTTCTGCCGAGGAGTACACCGCCTGCGTTATATTACTGGCGCTTGTCAGTGTATACTGCAGCCAGTAGGGTAAGATTAAGACCTATTTTATCAGTTGTTCGTCGGGATTATAAAGAGGCTGGCCTTTGCTTCCTAACCGTGCGCTCAGTAAAAGACCCAAAAGCAACAGATGGAATTCAGCCATGATTCCGTAACAGCCCAGAGCAACGGGGCAATAAGACTACTGCAGTCTGTATGTTCATGCCGCTATAAATACATACTGGCGTACAGTATAACGTACCCTTCAAAAGTGTGTATTGCACCGTCTTGCTTGCATCCCGCGTAATCCTCAGGTATTTTAGTTTTTCTTAATTTGTCTTAGCCTGCACAGTCAGAATACCCGTGAACTATGCAGGATACAAGGCCCTCTGCAGAAAGACACTTAATGGATGCGGAACGGGCGAGCCGGAATACAGGCGGAACATGAAAGAATACCGGTGGAATACGCGGGAATACTAGAAACACAGCGAAAAATATTTAGTCGAACTTTTGGAATGGTACGAGTCCGAGATAAAACAGTTTTCCCTCTTGTTGACCACCGATCTGATTGCTGATCACTTAAATAGCCTGCCTCTTCAAGGCTTTTTTATTCAAGCCACACCTGGCTCCTGTATCATTTTTCTGAGAATTGTTACTGAAGTAAAACTGGACTGTGCCCATTGGCGTACTAGTTTCCATACGTGCCAATTTGGCACGGTGGCGTAGTGCTGGATCTATGGTCCCTAAAATTCTGCGAAAAGTAAGTTTCCTGAACTGAATTTTTTGGTCGAGGAACATCAGTTTTCAAAGCGTGAAAACCGTTTGTGCGCGCAACACCCGACCGGAAGTTATGACTGAAGAAAATTCCAAAATGTTTAAACGCATTCATATGTGTACCATAAGTCTCATTATGGACTATTGTCTACTTCAAATTTTGCACATGCAGTGAAACTCCTCTTAACATTCACTTTCCTATAACATTCACCCCTTCACTGCATACACGAGGCTGGGAACCAAACCGTCCAGTAGACTATAACACAGGGGCAGTTCTCTGTATAACATTCACCCATTTACAGCTATAACATACACCTTTTATGGAACCGGTAACAGTTTTACCAGCTTATTCAACCCCAGCATAATATACAGTTGGCTCCGCTGGTAAAAAAAACCATTTCGGTGACTTTAAAACCAAGTTCCGGCTTCTATTTGTAATCCGTTCAGTACCGGATTTTCCAACTCCAGGCATACAAAAGGGCAGCAGAACCAACATTCAGACCGAATAATATCCACACTCTGGTATTTTGTTAACCTTTTGGTAAAGTAAAACCCTCGGAGGCTACGCACCTAAGCCCTTGAGAATCTTTTGGTAAAGTAAAACCCTCGGAGGCTACGCACCTGAGCCCTTGAGAATCTTTTGGTAAAGTAAAACCCTCGGAGGCTACGCACCTGAGCTCTTGAGGGCAGTTCCCCTGGCGGCAGTGCTCCTATATAACATACCTCTCTGTAACATTCAGAAAGCCTGGAACGGAGGGTGTATGTTATAGAGAAGTTTCACTGAAAACGCACATAAACGTGAAGATCGTTCTACACCAAACCACGTTTTTAGAAAATTTTTCAAATTTTGAAATGAATTTTAAACTTCAAGAAATAATTTGAAATTTTAAAAAATGCAACTTTGATTTTGCGTACGAACGATCTTCAAGCATATGTGCGTTTTCATGCAAAATTTAAAGAAGATTGGTTAATAATGAGAATTTTGGTACACCTGAATGCAGTAAATTAAACCTTTTGAGATTTTCTTGTAGCCATATCTTCCGATCCGGATGTTGCGTGCACAATCGGTTTTCACGCTATGTATACGAATCATCTGACTACAGAATGTCCGAAAATAAAGCAAGAAAGTGTTTGGGAGTGCGCGAGTGTGCAAGTTTTCGTGCATGCACTCGAATTTGGTACCATGTACCAGGCCCCTTTCCTTAAGAACACCTCATGAGTAAAGGCGATTTTGACGTGCTTTGCGGGTCATGACATAACGAAATTCACATTCGGTGATCAGTGAGACTCACAATTCGATCATATGCTGACGGAGAGGCCATGTTACTTCGCTGTACGATGCTATCGAACGAACAGAAGTTACGCATGCACATATACATGTAAGGTTTCCGGTCGCCGGAAGTTGGCTCGAGTGCATAGCCGTATGGCGGCTACCGGCGACATTTACATTCCGATTGTACTGATTTTGGCTGCCGTTCACTTCAGCTGTTACTCATCACGTCTTTTCATTACTCTTGAGCTACTGTAATCCTTTTTTTTATATTATAGTATTTAGATACCAAAAAGGCTTCTGGGTGAGCAAATAAGAGCAAGCGGTATTTTATCTTGATTTTGCTTCCGTTTTGTTTACAAAACTTTCAAAAAAGAATGGGTTATGGCCTTATGGGTGATTTTCCGTCTGAATTGTAAGTAATAACGGTGTTTTGTTGCAGAGCAGCAAAGGAAACTCAATAAAGTTTAGGGTGCAAAATCACAGATATACCTAGCTTCCTTTTAACAAAGTGCGGTAATTTAATTTGGTTGTTTCGCCGTAGTCTAGCTGAACAGACAGACAGACAGAGAGGTAGAGTACAGAGCAGGCAGGTTCAGCTAGACTACGGTTTCGCTAACAACAGAATAAGGAAACGGACAGAATTCTTAACAAGGAAGAAGACAGAAAGCATATACTCAGACATGCTCCGCTTCGACTAATCTCCCTGCCTTCTTCTCATTTGGTACGATTGTTACTAAGGACATCGCAGGCCTATCAGTCTTAGCCGTTTCTGACCAGCCAGTGTGACTCCTACTCTCCCTTGCCCGTCTCTGTGGTCTCTGGGGCATACTTTGCTGTCCACCTTTTATCTGTCCTGTCCTTTGCTGTCCTGTCTTTTCCACCATATGGATGCAGTAACCGGCCTCAGTTGTATCGTAGTCTAGCTGAACCTGCCTGCTCTGTATTACATAGCAGGTCTTCTCACTGTATAGGGAAGCTTCGCCTGATGCGCTGTAAGAGCACAAGCCCCACCTCAGAACTATATAGAGGGAGGGCTAATACAGGCTTCACGTACGTATTCCAGTTGGCTCACATTCCATTTACATTTAGCAGTTGTTAACTACGTATGACAACAACGCACACATTCGCACTCGTTAAAGTAAGTTATCATTTCTATAATATAGCATTATTAAATATTTATTAAAACCAAAACATTAAAACTGCGCTGCGTTATAAACATTCAAATTTATGGGTGGAAGTCGTTTCAGGAAAGTACGTGCGTAATACTATTCAATTAAAAAGATTAAGTATTGAAATACAGTATACAGCATTACACATAAAGAAAACCTGTACAAAACTCTACAGATAGCACCTTTGCAATCACTACTGAAATGGTAGTATTATGGCTTATGCCGTATACAGCATATAAAAAGTGACGAAGTCATTCCACAACCACTGCTTCATTGGAAATGTGCTTGGTTGGTGTTTCCAAAACGATATTGGAACTGCATTTACCGTTTGTCATTGGCCAACCAACGACGAATGACAATTGCCGATTCCAAGGGATCCCTTGGTTTATGACTCAAGGGGTCCCAAGACAATAGAACGGTTTGTTTGCACAGTCATCGCATCGGCGAAGGCTTTAACATATGCGCGGCTGGACCGACCTCTCTCTGTCTCTGTTCAGCTAGACTACGGTTGTATCAATGAGCGAAGACGACTGTTATTGCACGCCTTCTTCGCCTCCGGTAGCCGAAGCCCAAAAGTGCTCCACTGTGCAGCGCCGTTTAACAGCGAGCGTGAGTCGTGTATTTAATCTATTTTTATCCTACAATATTCTACAAGAACCCATTTTGCAAACATTCTGAATGAGTAGCCGAAAACTGTACCTTAATTATTTTCCTGTACAGCCAATGAGTCAAGTAAACAGTATTAATCATTTGGTGTTTTACTATGCAGTACGTAAATTAATAATTTACAGCTATTCTTTTTACCGAGAGCCGAATTCTATTCTCAACGGTTGAAAATGCGCTTTTTCTTTAAAACATCCGGAGTGTACGGAGGCAACGGCGTGGATGTAATGTCATTCGATGGTACACTAGAACACGGAAACGTCATTGATACTAAGACCAACGGTCTAATTATCGACTTTGGCGGCCGTGAACAGCAGTTGGAGTTTCTGGAATATGGAACAAACCGAATGGTATTCCATTGTATGACATCAACAGGAGAATTACACGAGACAGCGACCGACCTCGACGCCGTTGTGGAAAGACTGAATATATTGGGTTCAAAATTTCAAGTTGTGGGGCGCCCGTCTGTCAATGAACCGTGGAGATGGTACTCTGTAAATTTGCTGCTTCCCGGCTTGTTCTGCAATCGCTACGTCGCCGTCGAGGTGCAGCATGGTTCGGCAACCTTACATGAGGTTATTCCAGCACAGTTGCTACGTGTCGTACCCTCATCCTACGAACTGAACAAACGCCGCGTTCAACGCGGGCATTTTTCTGCTGGAAGTTGTTTAATGCTGGGACAGCGCGCGCCTGCGCACAATAATCCAGTTATGGCTCCATTGTGGAACTGCTGGCAGGAAGAACTTAGCCACAGTGACATTGTGCCTGTCCGTGTACTCAACGAGACGCAGTTGGATTATGTACACGTAGTTCAACGGTCCATTGACGTTGCTAGTGCTACTCCTGATTTCCTGGTGAGCTCAACTTAAGCCGTATTACTGGAATAGGGAAGGGCAAGTCAACATCCCATTATACACTGACGTGTGTAACCGAGCAAAACGCCCGGCGGACCTTTTGGTTGGTTACAGACGTGACTGACCCTTTAATGTAACAGTCATCCGAGTGGAGTGTTCTGAGTGTAATCAAACGACTGCATAGTGCATAGACGCTAGGTGCAACCAGGCCGGAAAAATCGGGGCGGATGACTGGGGCAGTCAAGAAAGCTCTGCGTTGTACGTCGCGAGTCGCGACCAATGCGAAAACTCAACAAAATTCTTTTATTTTGCCTATGGGCAGCGCCAGCCCGATCCACCACCTAAGCCTTGCGTAATATCTGAACGACGCCTTAGGACCTTACTAGTCCTGCATCATTTTTCGGAGAGGACTGCCACCCGCAGTCTGTTACATTGTAATAATTAGTTGATTACACGTATACATCCGAAAATTAGAATTGGTTTTTCTTGGTTTTGAGCTCTAGTTTAGTCTAGTCGTATTGAACTTCAACTCCATCAACGGAATTCTTTATGGCTCGTTCTCAGCCACGTAGGCTGCTTAAGTTGTTATTAAAACCACGCTAGCGTGTGCTTCGGTCCTTTATACTTAGTATAAATTGTCTTCGAAAACTGCCAGCATTATTATTTCTTTTTATTTAAAATAGATAGCAGTTGCTTTCTGTTTAGCACAATAATTTCGAAAAAGGTGAGTGCTTCAAAGAAATTTTTCAACTGAAGCCAAATCACGCAGAGGCACTGAGGTGGTTGCCATTCGCTCGCCCACCTGAAGGGATGGGAATTGTAACCTGATTTCCTGGTTCACTTAAAAAGAGGTTAAAATCTAATAAAGTTACAAAAAACTCCACGTCAGCTAGAGCTAGAGAAAACTAACTGTTAATTTCATGTTTCATAAATTTGTGAGTGTTAAATAAGGCTTCCGGGAGCATGGAGAAGTGCCACATACAAATAAGCGACGTGCAAAAAGGACACCTACAATAACCATAAATAAATGTTCGTAGACTTAATGCTGACATCGAACAGAGAAACGCTTTTTTTTGCGCAAAATGATAAAAATGATACATCTGTCTAAGTACGATACTATCAAAGTATTTGAGTATATACCTTTACCATCCAAGTACCAAGTACTGAAAACGATATACTATCAAGCATTTTAAACTTTTGTTGTAGGTACGGAGTTTGACAAATGCAAGGGACAATTTGAAAAAGCGCCTTTCAGATGGGTTGACGTTTTTCGGAACGCATTGGCTGCCGCTGACAGATGCTATCGACGAAGCCTTCCAAAATGCGACAGAACAAGATTCTGCCGCTTTTCAGCTGCTGCCCCTTAACATTCTGGAACAGGTCCTCCAGTTCTTGGACACCGTCCCTCACGTGCAGTACCGCCGGGTGTGTCCATTGTGGAATTCTTTAATCAAGCCGGACGAAGACTCCATAGAAATTCGTGTATCGTTTGCTGTCCGTGTACCGAAAATGGCAGTACATAAGGCAGCGTTAATGGTCGGTCGATGTCTGTGCAAATACTTGACGGAGATGACGGAACGCATTGTCATTGCTAATGCTTCTCACAATAGTTTACCAGACATTATACGATGGATCCGCGCTTTAAAGAAAAAGTTGCCACAAAGGTCGGGAAAAAATTTCGTGGTGTTTATCAAAACGTTCGTGTGGGACAGTGTGACGACCTTCGCCGAGGAGGTTGCGAATATCAGGGACGCCTGCTCTGCTGCTGCTGATGCGATCGACCTCCTCATTTGGAGAAAGGGCGCGTTTACAGCATGGTACCCATATAATTTTAATGAAAAAAGTTTCTCCGGTGTGCTTAATTTGAAATCGCCCAGTCTACTGTGTGATTTGTGGAGCATGTTGGAAGCCGGTTTAGCGGATTCGGCACTCGATCCATACGTCCTAAATGTGTGGCTCCGGGAGGTAGCGAGCGCTACGCTTAACTGGTCCATCAATAAGCGCATCAAAAAGGTACGAATAACATTATTTTACGCTAGCTGTTTTTGAAAAATTGTGGAGAATCTGCCAGTTATTTGGGGTGCGGTTAGGCTTGGGAACGAATTCGACATTTTGAAATACTGTGCAAGTTTTTCTTAAAGGTGGACATCCAGTCCATTGTCAAGCGCGTATTTTTGTTACAAAAACTGTAATCTGTTTTTGCAGATCTTAGACGGCCTGCAGTGCTGCGATCCACGAATTTCCGAGCATCAACTGAAAACGCAAGTCAGCTGGACTGAATATCCAGTGGTCGACCTGGACGTGTCGACGCTGACCCTACTGACGATGAACGCTCTGAATAACTTGATGATAGAAAGTCAACGCACGGAGCTGATCTGGGACAAGAGCACATGGAGACTCGAAAAGGCCAGGGGATGCCAGAAGTAACGCTTCTATAGAGGCTGTCAGTTAATTTCTAAACGGGAAATTATCTTAAACTGATTGTTGCTTGAATCATAAATCCCGCGTAGTGATCTGTACAATGTTTTCTGCTATTTTTTTGACGAAGGTCAACGAATTCTTAGCGGGGTGAATTTTGCGGTTCAATATTTGTTTGCGGTGCTACTGCTACATGATTGTAGTTAAGAAACGTTTATCGCACAATGGCCGTACTGTTCGAAAATCGAATTTGGCGCTTAACCCGTAATGAATCGGCATATTTCCAAATGTATCTGTACAGTCACTACAGTGTTCAAACACATTAAATTTTTGCATCCGAAAATCCCAAAGCTCCGCATAATATATTTTAATATATTTTTTAGTTTAAATTTTTGGTTCTGGATCCAGATTTTCTACAGATTTTTCTGCAAATCCATTAGTTCGCTGTTGTTACTGCGGCGATCCAGGATTTCGCTTCTGATAATACCTGCATACAATGTCAGTGCAACAATCGATCCAGACCACAGACCGTTGTTTGGGAATTACACATATTTAACATTTTGGAAACAGTTCGTTTACAGGTGCCATACACACACACACTGCGCATCAGAAATCTTTAAAAGATTTTTTTTCTTTTACCGTATATAGCCTGTTTGTTCTGAACTTCAACAAATCTAAAAGCGTTACACACAGCTGCCTTTGAAGCATACGGGCCATAAAAGCATCTTGCAGAAGCATGGCTCTTCCTCGTCGCAACGTACCACTGGAAGCAGGTGTGCCGCTTTTTGCCTTAACAGTACACACACCAGTACTGTACTGGTTGTACGGTAGTTATATCCGGCGTTGTGTAACTGTATTTTGTGAATGCATTTCATCCTGCGGAAACGTCTTAAGCGCATGTCGGTGTAGTTTGTTTGTCAATTGCAAGGATACACCTGCTGGATGATGCAAAATGTGTAACGTACTGCACAGTCCAATTCTCTCGATTACTGTACCAATGTACCCTTCATTTGCGCATGCACAACGCTGCCGAGATTAGGCTAAAAATGTATGGAAACACATACTCGTATACATATATACGACATATTCGTATATACAAACACATATTCGTATACATATATACGAATGTAGGGAGATTCAGAACCACATCATTCATATATATATGTATGAATGATGTGGTTCCGAATCTCCCTACATTTTCCGATTTCCCGGCGAAATCCAGGGGTAAAAACGGACAGAATGAAATGGCTCATTTTTAAATACGTTGTATACAGATAGATCCACCTGCAATATATCCAGAACTTTTGTAGTTTTGAAGAATGTCATTTACAATATGATTCTCCGTTGTAAAAAGAGAATAATGATATAATCCCTAGATTTGTCGACATCATCTAAATGCACGGACAATAAAAACCGGACTGTTCGGCATGCTGCGCAATGGTAGTTCTCTTTACAACATTCCTCCGTTCTGTTTGATGAAGCTTTTATTTTACCATAAATTAAGTGAGGTACCTCGGATCGTGCATGTCAGTATAATTATATGTACCGTAGACTAAGACAGCAGATCTCGGTTTGAAAATATTCCTCAACCCTGAATAACTCATGAATAGCGAACATGTTTTTCCACACCGGAAACTCTCGTGACGTACTCGTATAATGCTGGATTCATGCTTATTTGTTTCCCTATCGAAAAAGTTGAAACAGTTGCACTGACTCCCAACAGCAAAAGTCGTCTCCGGTGGCAAAATTTTATTTACGCAATTGATAAAAACTACGCAGATATATCTGCGTAGTTTTTATCAATTGCGTAAATAAAGCAATAATAATAATAATGATAATAATAATGATAATAATGATAATAATAGGATATATATATATATAGGATATATAATATGTAATTATATAATTATCTGTACATATATATGTACAGATAATTATATAATTACATATTATATATCCTATATATATATATATATCCTATTATTATTATCATTACGGTACTGCAGACTGCAAAGTATGTATTGATTGGTAATGCGCTTTGTCATTATTACATCCGGAGACCGGAGTCTGCGGATAGAACAGTGCGGACACTGGACATACAATCTGATGTTTGATGTTTAATGGTTTAACGTCGGCACACATTCAGGGGAAGGACTAATTCGAGGCAGACGACTTACAATAACAAAACATGTACAATATGAGTAAAATTCAACAAGAACGATTTAGGACATCAGCAGATTCAAAAAATAAGACTCAGTACACCCACTTTGGCACAATTCAGCATGGAAAGGCCATTAACATCGAGGACAGCTGCTTTACTGACTTTGGCCGCATGAAAAGCGCCACAATTTGTGATGTATGGAAAGGACTTCCAATATTGACGGTCGACACTCGAACCATGTTTTAGAGCGACAGATGAAAACCATGCTCACCAGTGGTTCTATGGTAATTTACCACACAAAAACGTCCGGATATAAAAGGAATGATTATTGCTGTGCAAAAACAATATAAAAAAGGTCTATGAAAACAATATAGGTAAACGCTATTTACCTGTACACCAACTCTGTGGTACAACTGTTGCACTACAGAGTTTAAACTACAAGTTGTTAGGATCGGTACAGTATGCATTAATTAATAATGTTTAACTGTAAAAAGTGGGGCATCATCAGTTTAATATGAAAATACATCCAGTACATATAACGGTGCTATTTATTGTTATTATCCGCGATAAACATTAAATGACAACTGCAAACGAACAAACAAACTTCTGCGCACTACTAAATTCTTGAGCTGCCAACGTTAAAAAAACCAAGCTACAGTTTGCACCGCAAAAAAACTCGATAAATTAGGAGAACGCCTTATGAACTTTTCTTCAAGAAGCAAAGAATGGATAATGCCAACAACGTATCATTAGCACTGCTAAACATTCGATATCTCTCAGCGGAATCCTACCGCCATATTGTAGAATCCAGACACACCGATCGACCCCATCCAAAACGCTTACGAAAAAATAATAACACTGTTTAGTATTAAATTGATAAAATACGGTATTGTGAGGCTTTAAAATACGATTTTTGAAAAGGGTGCCATTCCACATCATACTGTAAGTGGCGTCGGTCTTTTTGTGTACTACTCCCATTGCCTTTGGACCGCGATTGATGAAATGCGGTCAGTACGACAGCGAGCGGTGACATCATACCTGTCAACTGTAGTATTAATGCTAAAGTTACCGGTACTTTTATACTTCGTAGCGAACATGAAGCAATGAAGACCTGCAGTATTTTGCATATACCAGGTAGCCCCGCTATGTGTCTTCGGTGAGCTATGATATCATAGCTTTGGATTCCGGTGATATCAGAGCGCTCACAATGAAGTACAGATACTACCAAATAAAGGGATCAGATGATTCAGATCATCAGAGAGGTCAGGCAAGTAAGCGCTTTCCCTATGAGTCATGCATGCTCTCTGTCAGCGACTCAGCATATTTAAAGAATTTCGCCGTCTTTTTTCTTACGAAATGGTGTCAAGTGGACTCGACAATTACAGTATTATATTGGTATATCATTCTGTTGGTGTTCTCGCTCTGTCTGTCAGTGTCTGAGACGGGCAGAAATCGCTTGCGAGTTGCGAGCTGTAGTACTCGTCCCTTTTTGGGTCATTTTTGTAATTACAGCCATTTACAAGCTGCTTTTGCACGGTGTTTCACTGCCTATGTTACCATCGTTATTTATTTTTAACGCTGCCCGAAAAGTTCTCGTGATTTACTGGACTAGTTTTTTATGTTTAACTGTTATTGTTCAAATTTTTCTCTTGTAATGTATACTTCAATAAACTTAACAAATTTCATTTTCATAAACTTAAATTCCATTTCCGTTCTTCGTCAAGTAAATTCTAAAACTAACCTTTTACTAGTGTTAGCACCGTGCCAGCGGGAACTGCATGCGAGGTTTCTAAAGATACGTACAGTCGTTCACCAGTATCAGTTTTAGCAGACAGATGAGTAGGATGTAAAAGATGAGTAGGATGACAACAAAGGTGAGGTAGCGCACCCATTCACGGTTTATTAGGGGTCAAGTCAACTACGGATTGGTAATTTCCCACGGCTAACCGTAAAGTCAGTCGTCTTTTCACTCAGTATAATTCGAAGAGTCTCGCACAAGGGCTTGCGCTACTGGAGATGTAATGATTTCCGCCACAAATTATCACTAGTTTTTTTATCTTACGGTCCGAGGGACACGCTGAATTAGATAACTTCCTCTTAGGTACGTAAGCGGTATGCCCACAAAATCATATTTTTGGACAAAGGCACGAAGGTCTTGGTAACTGAATTAATCCATTGACATTCAAAGTTTCCGGTTGCCGGAAGTTCACTTGTGCTTATGGCCATATGGCTTCTACCAGCCACTTTCGTCGTTCACGTTCCGTCTCTGTTCATCTCGGCCGCCGTTCACGTAGGCCATCAGTGTCCATCACCAATCCCTTGTTATCGTCTTCTACTTACGCTTAGGTGCTACCATACTTACCTCTATTTAATAATTTTTTTTTAAATACGAAAAATGATTTTGTGTGAGCAGATAAGAGGAAGCTGTCTTTTGCTGAATGTTTTCTTCCGTTGCATCTGTCTGAAATTTTGTTAACAAAACTTTCATCCCCCCTAAATCTTAATAGCAGTTTTTTGCTGCAAAACAGCAAACGAAACTCAGTAAAGGTTGAGTGTGGTAATCGTGTGGTAATGCACTTTCACAAAATGCAATGGAGGTTGTAGCGTTGCATCTGATAGACCGAAATCTGGAAATCATCATCGAATAAGACAAGGAGCAATCGCAAGCGCCCGATTTACACATGAAGGGGCTCACTCAGACAGAGCAAGAACAAACACAGAATGATCAGACTGAGAGAATTCTTGACAAGTGGACAGCGAAAACACTATTCCCGGAAAAGCTAAGCTTTGACTGATCTCCCTGCCCTCTTATCACCGAGTATTCTTGGTGTTACGGACAGCATAGGCCTTTCAGACCACGCAGTTTAATACTGACCAGCACAGGGTGGTAATGCATCTCCTGCGCCCGTCTTCGTTGAGTCTGATTCAAGGAAATGCGCTAACATACATTACTGCACAATGTGCATACGCCTTTGTCCTTTTTTCCACCGCATGGACGCAATAACCTGCCTCGCCTGCTTTTACGAGCCACGGCAGTTCAGTCGCAGCACGCCTGCTTCGGTAAGCTGAAGCCTGCAAGTGCTCCACTGTTCAGTGCCTATCAAGATCGACCATGGGCCCGTTTTATCTAATTTTATCTCTGAAAATATTCTGCAAACACCGTCTCTTTTAATAATTATCAGAACCGAAATAAGTGAGCCCTGCGGCCGTATAGAAATACTGTAATTGCTAATTATTTGGTATCTTATTTGGTATTTACTTTTACTTACTACTTACCTATTCTTTCACCAAGAGTCGAAATTTTTTTATCGACGATTGAAAATGCGCTTTTTCTTTAAAACTTCCGGAGTGTACGGAGGAAACAGCGTGGACGTACAGTCATCCAATGGTATACTCGCGCACGGAAACGTCATGGATACCAGGAATAACGGTCTAATAATCGACTTTGGTGGCCCTCAACAGCACTGGGAAATTTTGGAGTATGGAACGGGCCGAACAGTCTTCGACTGTTTGACGTCGACGGGAGGATCATATGAGACATGTTTCGACCTCGACGCAGTTGTAAGAAGACTGGATACACTTGGTCATCCCCAATTCGAAGTGGTAGGGCGCCCGTCTGCCAATGAACCGTGGAGATGGTACTCGGTAAAATTGCTTCTTCCCGGCTTGTTCTGCAATCGCTACATCGCCATCGAGGTGCAGCATGGCTCGACAATCTTTCGCGAGGTTATTCCGGCACAGTTGTTACGTATCATACCAGAATCATACGAATTGGACGAACGCCGCATCTTACCCGGGCAGTTGTCTGCAGGACACTGTTCAATGTTGGGACACCGTGCGCCGGCTCCCGATAATCCAGCTAATGCTCCATTGTGGAATTGCTGGCAGGAGGAGCTTAGCCGCAGTAACATTGTGCCTGTCCGCCTCCTCAACGACACGCTGTACTATATACAGATAGACCAACTACAGTCCCCTGGCGTCGTTTCTCCTGATTTCCTGGTAAGCTCGACAGAAAAGATATTATTGAAATATGGGCGGGGGGGGGATGGGGGTCAGTCGCCTGTCAACCGGGCGTGACTGACCCTGTATTGTACCAGTGACTCCACTAAAGTGTTAATTATGACAGCACAGACGATAAGTGCATCACTAATGGGAAAATGGCCTAGACTCCAACTCTGACTCTGACTCTGATTCTGACCACTCAAACTCTGACTCTGACTACTCAAACTCTGACTCTGACCGCTCAAAGTCTGACTCTGACTCTGAAGGTTTCTTAGGTTTCTTAATAGGTTTCTTAGGTTTCTTAGGTTTCTTAGGTTTCTTAGGTTTCTTGGGTTTCTTAGGTTTCTTAGGTTTCTTAGGTTTCTTAGGTTTCTTAGGTTTCTTAGGTTTCTTAGGTTTTTTAGGTTTCTTAGGTTTTCTTAGGTTTCTTAAGTTATTCTTAGGTTATTCAGTCAGAGTCAGAGTTTGGACAGTCAGAGTCAGACTTGGAGTAGTCAGAGTCAGAGTTTGAGCGGTCAGAGTCTGAGTCAGAGTCAGAGCTTGAGCGCGGGCCTGGGAAAATCTGGGCGGATGATTATAGCAGTCAGCACAGGGCAAGCATATAATGCGCTACTGATTCCCCTATCTTGTACGTCGCAAGTCAGAAAACAACAAAATTAAAAACACCACACTGAAACAACAGTTTTCGAACACCAAATTTAAAAACATTATTTTCTTATCGACGAATAAAAAATCGACTTAAAAAACACGATTTCAGAATTTCAAGAAATAAAACTTAAAAATTACAACTTTTATAGCATCAAACAACAAATAGAAAGATAGGATCACAAAACCTTTTGGCCATTTTGAAATCCATACAAACGTTCGAGTAAAACATTGAGTCTAGACCGCACAACCGTTGAATGTAAGTAAATTGAGCACAGTTCGCAAAGTTTCTGAGATTAATCGGCTCCAGTTTCATTGAAATTATACCTTTTATAAGCTTTCATTGTAGGTACGGAGCTTGAAAAATGCTAGAGACGGTTTAAAAAGGCGTCTTTCTGATGGGTTAACGTTTCTGGGCACGCATTGGCTGCCACTAACGGAGGCTATGGATGAAGTTTTCCAAGATCTCGCGATAGGACAAGATTCTGCCAATTTCCAAATGCTGCCGTTAAAAATTCTCGAACAAGTCTTCCAGTTTTTGGACACTGTCCCCCGCGTTCAGTACCGCCGTGTGTGTCCTTTGTGGAATTCGTTAATAATTCAAGACGAATACCCCAAAGAAATTCGGGTATCATTTGCTGACCGTGGCCCCAAGCTGGCAATAAATAAGGCAGCGTTGATGGTCGGCCGATGTCTGTGCAAATACATGACGGAAACGACGGAACGCATTGTCATTGGGAATGCATCTCACACCACTTTGCCAGACTGTCTACGATGGATCCGTGGTCTAAAGAAAAACCTGCCACAAGAGCCCGGAAAAAATTTGGTGGTGATTATCGAAACGTTCGTGTGGAATAGTGTAACGACCTTTGGCGAGGAGGTTGCGAATATCAGGGACGCTTGCTCTGCTGCTGCTGATGTGATCGACCTTGTCATCTGGAGAAACTGTGTATTTGAAAAATTATATCCATATAGTCTGAATGAAAAACGCTTCTCTGGTGTGCTTGATATGAAATCGTCCAATCTGCTGTGTGATTTGTGGAGCATTCTGGAAACCGGCTTAGCGGCTTCGACACTCGATCCATACATTCTAGATGTGTGGCTCCGTGAGATAGCGAGTGCTGCGGATAGGTGTTCCACCAGTAACACTATTCGTATCACAAAGGTAATACTAACGCGCGACCTCTGCTTGAAACTTATATCGAAGTCTGTCCATTTACCTATTTGTGGTGCGATTACGCGCATGTGAATGTGGGATTTTGAAATGGTAACACGTGAATTTGTTGACCTACGTTTTGCTTTCCGACAATTTGCTGACCGGTATGTATATTGTTAACTTACACAACCTTGGATCCACTGATCGACAGAATACTGACCGACAAATCGCTTTTTGACAATTTTGCTGCCCGACGTTTCGCTGAAACTATTTTGTTGACCGATAGCTTGCTTATCGGTCTGGTTTCTGGGTTCAGGTTGATTCTTATACTGGTTGTTGTGTTATTTTATCATGTTTTCCTACGTTATCTTATGCTTCTTTATGTTTCCTTGCGTTTTTATATGCTTGCTTTTTTAATCTTACGTTTGACAATGTTATTATATTTTTAGCTTATGTTTCTTACGTTTGGCAACGTATTCTTGTGCTTTTTTATGTTTCGTTTAGTCAACAGATTGTCGTCAGCAAAATGTCGGAGTTGAGCAGACTGTAATTAAATTTTAGTAACTTGTCGATCATCGAGTTGTCGTTTCAGCAAATTTTCGGTTAAACATTTTCGTAGGACAGCAAAAAGTCGTCAGGAAATTGTCTGCCAGCATTGAAGAGAGCTGTCAGAAAATTGTCGATGCGCCTTTTGAAATACTGTGCATGTTTTTCGTAAGGACACTCAGTCCATTGTCAAGCGCGCATTTTTATTACAGACACTCAGATCTATTTTTGCAGATCTTAAGCGCCTTGCAGTGCTCGGATCCACGAATTCCAGAGCATCAAGTGAAATTACAGTTCAGCTGGACTGTATATCCAGTGGTCGACCTGGACGTGTCGACGCTGACCATACTGACGATGACTGCTCTGAATAACTTGATGGTAGAAAGTCAATGCGCGGAGCTGGTCTGGAACAAGAGCACGTGGTTGCTTGAAAAGCTCGAAAAAAAGGCTAGAGGAGACCGAAAGTAATGCTTCTATAGAGGCTGCCAATTCATTACAGCGGGAAACTATCTTCTAACATTAGTGCCGGGATCGTAAAGGTAGCGCAGTGATCCGTACAATGTTCCTTATTATTTTCTGAACAACGGAAAGAAATTTCTTAAGGGGATGAATTGTGTGTTTTAGTACTTAATTGTTATGTTACGCAATTGTTAGTAATAAACAGTGTATGGTGGCAATATTGTTCGAAAATCGAATTTGGCTCTTCACCGTAAAAGAAGATTAAGAGGTCTTTTGCGGCGAGTTAATCCCCGTAATGGCGCCGGACGACCCAACATTTCGCTCTTAATAATAACCTTGCATCTTGTTCGGAGAATGATGGACACTTTGATACTTCTGGCGATCATTTTCTTGTGAAACATTCGGATAGTTAAATATCTAACACAGGCCTGACATTGCGTTTTATTTACGTCATTTGTTGGAACCGGTTACTGGAGGACTGGAGGTTCTCGGAAGCCGGTAGGAGCTTGTTTTCATATCTTACTGGACTGAAACACCTAACAACCGTAATTTCTCAGCGCATAGAATTTGGCTAAACAATTAGGCAAATACAATTCACTAATAATAAAAAAGGAGACGATTTTATTTGGTTTTGCGCCACTATGCCGGGTGCAAAAATGTTGGCTAAGGTACTCTTTTGTAGAAATGTTTTCTCTTTTTTCTTGATTATTATTGTATTGTGGCAGGCAGTGGCGGTACACATGCCACCGCAAACGCCGAAAGATAACGTCACCTTAACTCTTAATACATAACCTGCGGTGACGTACGCACCCGGACAATTGGGAGTGTGACATTTCGCCGCACTCAAACTCGACGCGCGACTTTTCGCCGCGAAGACATTTTGCCGCCGCACATTCGGACACTGGGACACTTCGGTTTGGGACAGTATGCTTTGAGACATCTTACCTTTGCGACATTTCGACGCAAGATGTCTGGTCGCGGACAATTAGTCTTGGGACTTTTCGAACGATGCGACAGGTCGTCGCAAAATAATTCACCGCGCTTTACTCTCACTAGTTTTTTCAGTTTTTTTAGGCCTGTTCTTAGTTTTTCTTAGGTTTTATTCTTAGGATTTCTTAGTCTTTCTAAGACTTTCACAGGTTTTCGTATGTCTTCTTAAATTTTCTTAGGTTTCTAAGGTTTCTTAGGTTTTTTAAGTTTCTCGGATTTCTTAGGTTTCTTAGATTTCTCAGGTTGTTCTTTAGTTATGCTTTTATTTTTAATTTTTTTGGCTCTTACATCTAGGCTTAGCTCAGTAAATCGTTTATCTGATAAGGTAAATGTCGCTTTGTCGAGATATCCTTGCGGCAAAATTTCCTTGCGTCGAAACGGCCATGCGACGGAAGGTCTCGCGGCGAGAAGTCCTCCCGACGAAAGGTCCTGCGATGAAACGTCGCGTGGCGAGATGACCTGGCGGTGAAATGTCTGCGACCAAAAGTCCTGCGACCAGTTGTCGGCGGCGAAATGTCGCGGTGCCGGTGACGTATTACTCAGACAGCATCGACGGTGTTGATGTATTGGTTCAGGTAGGGATGCGGTAAAGATTTGTGATCCTGTTATGCCGTACTGTCACCTTGCTGAAAGAAAAAAATTCCCTGGAATATATCTATTTTCATTGTGATCATAACTCTCACTGCTTAAACACTACCAGCTTGTGAGTACTTCAAAGGTTTGTCTGCTCAACGAATAAACTCAGCTTAAAAATGAAGTGCTGGAAAAGTAGAAATACTACGGGTAGTAATAAAGCTGGATATTATCCGAGGACAATCACCGGCGCACTATGCTGTACGTACGTATAGCCCGCTTGGTCTCGTGCAGTGTCCCAAGTTCCTAACTCCCATGCGATAACGTATTATTGTTTACGCCTTACGTTGGCTTTCAGTGAAAGCTTTTCACTACGACTGTCATTAACTGAGTATGACTCACTCTTGACATACAAATGCTGCATTAAATGTGTTAGACCTTTTGCGTTTAAGTTTAATGGTTTAACGTCCGCACACATTCAGGGAAAAATCCCAATTCGGGGCAGCAGACACTCACAACAACAACAATTCTCCAGAATACACAGTATTTCAGATCAAGCTTTAAACAATAATACAGCAGCTTTTTAAACAAGAATACTGCAGCGTATTTAAACACCACAACTCAGTATACCCACTCCCTTACAAACACATTTGCTGGCCAAATCTCAGGTTCCAAAATTTTTTCGCCATGTCTTTAAACGTACCAATGCGGGCAAACGTGGAAGATCGTCTATCTCCACGAGCAGGAACGTACACAGTACTACTACACACTCACAAATCTTGTAGGAATCCCTACATCTTCCAGCTGTTTGACAATGAACGCATTATAGTCCTTAACACTGTCAAACTTCGAATCCTCGACCCGTGGTATACCTCTCACACAAAAGTCCGCATGAGGCTGGTGCTTGGCTTGTGGTGCTTCTGTCAGTTCTCTCGAGGGTCCCTCACTCGTTCCAGTACGCGTGCCACGCAAACCCTTCGGTGCCTTCTTGATAACTGAAGCGTAAGACTGTGATTTCATCCCCAGTGTAGGATGGTTCGTGGATGTGGTAGGGTTCTTCGATTGTGACTGGGCAAGCTGTCCTCTTCCGAATTTCGCAGGGCAATCCTCTTTGGGCTCCAGACTTTACCCGCCTGTTTCAAGCCAGGAATGTCTTCCGAATAGTTTGTCACTCCAAAATGTTCGACCACAGTTTTCACATAATCAGGGTCTTCCTTCATGTAATCATTCATCCCATTCCACTGGTGACCAACTGCACACTCAACCAGAAACACTCTTTCACAGAGCTCCTCCACAGTTTTACCAATCGATTCCACATTAACCAGGGACGGAGGTGCATCAGGGGAGTGATGAGCTACAGAAGAAGACGACACATCGACGTGCTGAGCCAACTGCTCTGTTAGGGTCTTGTTGAGGGCCGTCAGCTGCTCCACTTTCTCATTCAGGATTTCCACAAAGCTAACCAACGTTTTAAACTGAGGTATGAATTTTGTCCAAACAACATTTGAACCATTTAAGTCATACAGAGAACGGGGGAAACTCATTTTCACAAAATATTCAAAAAATGTTATTGGGCGTTGTTACATGTATGCCATACAACTAAGGAAAGGCGGCGCCAAAAATGCATGAACTTATATAATATATATACACATCAGGACCTTACACGAACGCAATTAATTCCGCCTCTTTGCATGCATATATGCAAGCTGCTCATCCGATTGCTAGTCGATCTAAAGATGTCAACCATTCGTTTGTCGTTTAATTCTCAACAGATCCTGACCCACATATCTGAAGAAAGAGATATAACGCACAACGAAACCGGCTAATAGAGCTAAAAATATTATTAACCCAACGATTGAAGATACCGCAGGAAATACGGTACATCGCTATAAATACTGAACCGCTTGTACAGGAACATGAAACAAAAGAGGCGGGACAAATAAGCACCTACTCGTACATACCGATGCAAAAGACAGGAAACCCCGTTCCACTGCCCTTTTACCAGACTGAAAGCAGAATGTTTTCAGAAAAAAACGGAAAAATATAATAATTATTAATTCGACGAAAACTTTTTCACGGGCCGTAACTACATATGTCTAGCTGCTTTGGTTTCTCGTAGTCCACGAAACCAAAACAGCCATATTATATGACTTTCTTCATCCGCAAAATTAAAGGCCACTTGCTAGATATAAAAACAAAAATGTAATTTTTTTCATTATATTCATTATGTGACTGGGAAATTCCGTAAAGAGGCAAACGAAAGACAAGTCTTGCGAAATTTGGAGATCAACTGGCATCTAGATCGACTATTTTTATGCTTACATGCGAGGTGGTTGGGTGCCGCACCCCAGTTCACTCGGACACGTTGTGAGCCATACATTTAAGCCTACTTCCGGGCGGGTTTAGCTTTATTTGTATAGATGGATCATTAATTTTGTTGTATGGCATACAACATACAACAATTCATCTATGGCGACTTATCGAACGTTAACCGTACAATACGGCAACAACCCATGAGTAATCACGAATGATGCATAGGAAAAAACATCCAATAACGCGATAACGAAGCAACCGCTGCAGCTGCGATATTTGAGCATAGATTAACCCGTTTAGGGTAAGAAGGCGGTTCCTCTGGAGTTCCAATGGTTCCACAAGTTTCACTGGTTCCAAAATCCACACTGGTTTAAGGGAATCACTGATACTAAACAGGGTCAGTAACGTCCTGGGTGACAGGGTGTTGACTTCCCCGCACAAGTTCAATAATAAGTCTTCTGTCGAGCTTACCAGCATATCAGGAGAAGCTACGCCAGGGGACGTTAGTTGGTCGATCTGTATGTAGTACAGCGTCTCGTTCAGCATGCGGACCGGCACAATGTTACTGCGGCTAAGCTCCTCCTGCCAGCAATTCCACAATGGAGCCATAGACATATCACATGTACTGGTCTGATATTTGTGCTGCATGGCATAGTACCTAGATTACGTATATGACTGTGTACATCAAGGGCTTAATTCTTATTTTACATAGGTGATCTGATTTACTGACTACTACAGTGCAGCATCGCTGTTTTAAATAATTTATTGCTTTATTTAATACCATATTGCTTCGTTCAGTAAATTCTTACCTTACAGGCCCATCTGAATGGGTTGTCCGAATTAATTATTATTATCAGGCGAATTAGTATTGTTTTTATTATTACTGTTATTATTCGCCGAATTGTTATTAATACTTAAGTAATAATAATTGCCTTATCAACTGCTCAGTAATGAAGTATCATAAACTTGGGAGCTGTGCTGAGGTAATAATCGATGTCTAAGGTCAGTGTTACGGAGCCAGTACTGGACGAGTCATCTTTAACTACAAACTTTGATAACGGATGCTGATCTCAAGCAGGGCGCCATCCGAGGGAAACCGAGAAACGGCTGAAAAATGCACCGATGGGGGAATCGAACCCCGGCTACGTCGTTAGATCCGCGTAGGCAGCACCACTGCACCACGGCGCAATACGTTGAAATCCTTCGAAAGATTTTGTCGCCGTACGTGAGCCGCTTCTCTCATCACACTAAGAACCGCTAAAATAGGTGACATCCTGCTGCGGTCATCGCAGAACACAAGAAGAAACTGTCGAGCAAGTATTTTCGTGCTTATAGGTTGTTCATTAAAACATGTCAGAGTAAGTATTGCGTATGCTCTCGAACGAAATCTGGTTCACAGGAGAACAAAGGAACTGTTGAACATGCGGACATGGGCTGCGAGCATGAAACTCATACAATCGGATATCAGCGTAGATCCTGTAAGAGCATTTCTCATTACTTGGAGTTTTGCCAATATCATGACGGAGTTTTCCATAAGAAGTAATTATTGAAAATTCCAAACACTTTTGGCTTTCCCTAAGTAAATACCATTATAACATCAATACACGAACAACACGTATTGCATTGCCGGTGGATTATCGCGAATTCGCGATGCGTGTATTCCAGATACACTCTGCAGTGACTGAGTGGAACGCGGTGGATGTGCTAGCAGAAGATGGTCAACTGCAGTATGCACAGGTCGTCAACATCACGGATAATGGTTGTTTTCTGGATTTCGACTGCCCCGGGAAACGGGCACTCTTTATCGACAACCATGCAAACGAAAATATCTTTCATTGCCGGAATCCAGTTATGAGTTGGTCATTTAAATATGAGCGAATTAAGAGGGTGGAGCATTCGTCGCCAGCGGATCCTGTCAAAGAAGAACAACTCCAGGTCTTGACACGTACTTCGGCGGATCAACCATGGACATGGTATCCTGCCAAATTTCTTGCTCCCGGTGTGTTCGGCGCACTGGGCGCAGAGTGGGTATTTATCGAAGTGCAGTGCGGTTCCCTTATCTTCCAGGACTGGTTTCCGAGACGGGTGGTCCGGATTGTGCCGTCCAAGGAGACCTTAAAGCGGCGCGTCGTTCTTTCTTCTTATTTCGTGGCTGTATCGTACACGTTTACGCGTTCGTACACAAATTATGAACCGCTGCCGGATATGCTGTGGAATATTTGGAAAAGGAGGTTGGATGGATGGGAAGTTCTTCCAGTGCGTCTCGTCGGAAAGGCAGTGATGTGCATTCAACGACTAAAGGATAGCACGTTAACCGGAGATTATGTGGTGAGTAGTACTGATTATTCAATGACGTTTTAGACATTTCCCTCGGACATGCGCGGGAGGCTTCTAGCAGTTTCTGCGGCAAACCGAACTACCATTACTGTCTGGTAAATAGATTCCACTAGGTGAACCGATCACCGAACTACCACTCTGTCCAGTATACAGAGTCCGTTTGGTGAACGAGTGACCGAACTACCACTATTGTTCAGTGCATAGCGTAGTGCACAGTTTACACTATAAGTTTCAAATTTCGCACCTGAAAAACAGTCCTATTTCGGCATTTTCGCTTCGGAAACATGACAGAATTATTTATCCGAGTTTTGTGATAAATTTTTTGTTTTATATTGTTGCAATTTATCCAGCTCCCTTAGGTTCGTCTTACCATGGCACTATTTCCGCCTCCAAAAAAAAATTTCGTTTTCTGTAAAAAGGTAATAGACTACCGTGGTATGATAAAAAAACAGTTTCATCTGCAAAGGTCACTTGGGCGTGGTTTAACATGAATTAAATGAGACAGAGTACACATACTTTTACTATTAAATTGCAGTATTAAGTAATTGCATTTTATGCCGCAGTATCGTTTTTCCGGGCACTGCACGTCTCGTAGATCCTTCCACATGCCGAGCATCGTACGATCTACAGCGCGCTTGCGGTGACCATCGCAGCAAAATTATTAAATTTCAGAAATTCAATAACGTCGCTAATTTTCAAGCTGCTTGTATTGTATGTCCATGTGCTCACGAACTACAAATATTAGGAAACATATCTGTAGGAAATTTTTAAACAATTATTGTGAGATGTATCAGAAACGCTTTTCAAAAAGGTCACTTTGTTGACTTTATAGACTGTCTGCAATTCATCCATGCTATCCGGGAAGCACGGGCGTCGCGACGGAAGTTGATAGTGATATTTGATAAATGTATCTGGAAGATGGAAAACTGTTTCAACCCGGAAATACGCAACGTTGCCGACGCATGCGCCGATGTTGCATCGACAATTGCCACTGTGATTTGGAAGAACTGTATGATTTCTCCTATCGCTTCGTACCTGTATTTCTCAAAGGAGGAGCCGCTTTCCTATGGCTTTTGCATTTTGAATTCATCCGAATTCATCCGATTTACCTCCCAAAGCCCCTGCAGCTCGATAAAAGCATTATCAGGCAGCCTGTCGGGAAGTGGAGAAAAGTATGTGTCGTCCGCTGGTACTGTGTATCAGACAGACATATACAGATCACCGGCCCACTCTAGCAAACGATGCGACATCCAAGAAAATGCATTATGCTACTTTACTTTTGCATACGACGATCACCATAATCACCTTCATCAGGAAAATAAAGTACGAGAATAAAATTCGAGAATAAAATAAAATTAGAATAAAAAAATACAGTACGAGAAAAATACAGTACGTATACATAAAGTACGAGAATAAAATAAAATTAGAATTCCCCATCACATTAGAAATTGCCGAAACGTGTTCGTTTGATTTCATTGAGAATAGTCGGGAAGTTTTTTGGCAGTTATGTGGGTACGTAGTAGTAGTTGCTTCTGAAAAGAGCATTAGAACGTCCATACGTTTCCGCTTCTTATCATGCGCGAACCTTGCCATAATTGTTGAGGTTAATTCAGTCGCCCTTTCTCCTACAAAATTAATAGTCTGTCAGTCCATTCGCCCAACTTAAACTCATTCACCTCTTCGATAACTTACCTGCTGAACATCGCCTACTGCACCCAGCATACCGTGCATGCTGTTCATATGGATTGCCAGAAGAAAATCTTACTTTCACCGCAAACCCGCAATAAGGATTACAGTGCGCGGGTCATCCCGCAGAAATTGCATGCATGTCGTGCTCGGTATCGGGCTATAGTCTGCTGTACATGCGCAATCGCATTCCACACCAATCGACAAAGGCATCACCAACAAAAACCAATCGATTGACATAACAAATAGCTAATATGAAGTTACCAATTACTTCTCCGCAGGATCGACATCTGGATCGACTTGTCAATATCGACACGAGTGATGTGAAAAAATACACCGCTTAGGCTTTTGCAGCTTTAACACAGTTTGGGATCTGCTGCTACGTCTATGACCTCTCTCGGGTGATTATCTCACCCGCAGCCGTAAAACAACCTTGTCTGCGTCGCTCCTCGCGGGGGTATCTATAGACTATGAGTGATAGGCTGACACTCCACCGCCTTCCGAAATTCAGCACAGATATTGTCTATATACTTCGTATATCTGCAATTTGTCGTTGCAAGTTTCGTAAAGGCGTTATCTCATTTTTTCTTCCTGCGCGCAAAATTGTCGGCACCCCGTACAGCATTAGTTTACCAACTATCAAGTAATTTTTTTGTGCCACACGAAGCAATTACCGTCTTAATTGGGATATCACATTTTCGGCCGAGAGGGGTAAGCTACCGCTAATTAAAACCAAATTAAGCCCACTCCATCCGATATGGCCGGGAAATCGAAACTTGCCGGTGTTAAACAGCCGCCACATAGTTTGATTTGGAAGCTGACCGTAGCCTGGGTAACAGTTCTGCAACTATGCGGCTTTGTGTTTTCGTACTCTGAAAAAGATCATCGATGCACAATACTCATGCGCAAGTATACGTCTTGCATATACTTCTTGCTGCTTCTCGTCGTTAGTGCCGTTTACCTGATTGACGGCCTTTTGTCGGACTATCTTACCCTATCCAATTGGTTAACGTTTCGTATCATGCAACTGCTCAACGCATCCGAAGCTGTTGTTGACATTCTGTCTATCATCCTAGTGTGGTTGTCCAGCAGGAAAATCATGCAGCTGATCAACACGCTCGATGAAATTTACTACACTTCTATCGCTAGGAGGAGATCGTACGTTATTACAATCGGTGTGGTGCTTTTTGTTTTGATCTTTGCAGTGAAAGACGCGTACCGGCTTTACATGGAACAGTTTAGCCTTCTGATAGCGGAGAATATTGATGTTTTTCACAAACGTTATTTGCCCAACCAGTCGCGTGACCTTGTTGAATGGGTGTACCGCATATACACCCTTTTCAGTCGTGTGCTTATCGTGGGACGCGAATTTCTTGTCGGTTTCATCGTAACCGTTATGTTACTGGCCGGTGATTGCGTCCGAGCGACAGCACTTAGTCTGGATGAGCTAATAAAGCAATATGGTTATGTTGCTGTTGATGAGCACTCAAAATCCGTGCACTTGATGAAGATTATCCGTGATTTAGATAAATGTTTGTCACTGATCGTTGGAATCTTGTGTTACGGTGCTTTGGCCGGCACAATCGTCTTCACCTTCGACTGTAGTCAGTCCACGGCGGGGCAACAGCCTTCGTCGGGCAGTATCCTCGCACTGGTCGCGTACATCGTCTGCTTTGGTACCCTGATCACTGCCTGCATGTACTCGAACGATCAAGTAAGAAATCTACCGACAGTTTCGTCAACCAGCATGTTTTGCAAATATTCTTTGTTGCAGTGTCAAGAATTGTCGGGGATTATTGATATTTGTCTATCTATTGGGGAAAGAAAATGGAAAGGCGTTGAATGGGATGCCGCGTACTATCATAGCAAGCGTTGTAGGGCGTGTTGTTTTACTTTAGCCGGCGTGATCATCACCCGAGAAAACGCCATACAGGTGTGGTGCGCTTCCCTTGCTCATATTTGTCGAGGGGACAGAAACAGTTTCTGTTTCTGAGAAACTGGTATTTCTGTGAATATGTCACGAATTTTTAAGTTATACATTTAAAGTCAAGAATTTACAAATTCTGTACTTTAAATGCGCTTTTATGGTGGTTTAAATTTCCTAGGCTTGTGCCGCTTTGCTGAGCACTCTGTTGGTCTTTGCGGAACTGGCCCGCGCAAGCGCTAACGTGGAAGCTAACAACTGCACAAACAACAGCACCCATGGTAGTCCTGCTTGTTAGTGGAAATGGTGATTAGAAAGGGCTGCATGCCACCGCCACGAAAATGAACTCGTTCGATATTCGGTTCATTAGTATTCGTTCGGTGAGATGCCTTGCATATGAGGTATGCATGCGGTTTCATGCGAATGTTGTCCAGTCTACCATGTCTATAAGTATAACGCTGACTGACTGTATCTAAGAAGCCTTGTTCTAAAAAAACGGCTTTAACGAATTGGTCGACAAGGAGGGTTTTCTGAAAAAAAATGCGTTCTTTGATCAAACTGATGCTGTTTTCGTAAACGCTGTACAGGTAGTTCCGGATGTTTATATTAGGATTTATGAATACCTTGGAAATATGACCTCTGATTGGTTAAATCACATTATCAGGTGGGGAAGGAAAGCGTCCTAATAATTATAATATATTTGTAGGTTTACGAAGCATACTAAAATATATTTCACGTTTCAAGTGAAGAAAATTGATTATTACTGAAATACGTTCCTAGTGCCCACAAATTAACATGGTGGGGCCATGGAAGCCGAACACAGTTATGTTAATACCGTTTTCTTAGGTATCTTAGGATAAAAAGCAACTGCTTCACAGCCGCTCGTTGTACAAAGATCACACTGTATGCGCCATGTTCCGCTTGCATAGACTACTATGTTTCATTTGTGTGAACATATTTGAGTCAAAATCGATTTTCCTCACTCGAAACATATTCAGATAGATTCCAGAATGCTTCTTGATACTAAAAATACAGAGAGTCGGTTTGCAGAGTCGGTTTGCTTCCCCACCGTATAATGTTATTAATTTACCGTCTCATTAGCGCCATGGTAGAAAACCTTTACGAGTATTAGAGTATATATTGATGAATGTACGCACCACGCAGTCACTAATAAATCAGTAAAAAAAATGTTATTATTCAGTTCTACGGGTAACCAGTGTTATAACTGTTTACTGTTTACTACACATTTTACTTTAGGGAAGCTTTTCCTAATTAAATAGCACTTATTTAGCTTTATTTAGTAGCACCTCAGTAGTTATAAGCCAGCTGCTTGGTGGTACTGGTCACATGATTTCACATAGTAACAAAAACATGTTGCACCAGAATAAACATGCAACCATAGTGTCTAACCAAAACGTCTAACCAAGACGTTTGACGGGTAGAAAATGATAGCCGGTAGCTGACAGAGGTGGAATAGCAGCTGGCTCTGCCTAAATATGTAATCCGCGAATCAAAAGCTGATCAGTACTACTACACTACAAACACATGGCTATCCAATCATCTTTGTAGTCGTTCTCAGGCTGTAAGGAGATATTAAACGCTGCAACGGTCCTGAACGATTTAATCTGTACAACAGTTCCCGATCGGACGAGGAAATACTATTATCCTGTAGAATTTAAGGTCTACCAGAAAAACATGGTTCCGGCAATCAAGGATCCGGTGGGGCCTGACAAACCGTATCAGAAGCGTGGGGTAATCTGGAACGAGAGCACGACCTAGGTGGCGCTTCTGCGTATTTGCGGCTACGTTTTCGCTCCAGCGAAGAAACTTGACACATGGACAATGCTCTTGGACTTGCGCTAATTAATGAAGATTTACTTTGCCGTAATAGTCGGCATTCAGGCGCTATCCATGGTCGGTGCTCTCCAGTAGGGTTATTATGAATTGCCGAACTGGTTTACTTTCCTAAGTCATGTGACTGCTGGACGTGGCAGAGAGTTTTGCCCAAGTAATGTCGATGATCCTAGCATGCCGGTCTAGTCAACACATTATTCAGCTAATTAGTGCACTTGACCGAATATTCGGCAAGTTTGCAGTGAAACTACGGTTAAATGCCGTGTTTTCTGCTATGGCGTTGCTCGTACTGATCGTTGTGATGAAACACTCCTACCGGTTGTACGCAATACAGGCTGACCTTTCAGTACTGCAGCGTATCAGTGATTTTCTATCTCACTATCTCATTACGCAGTCACATGACATTGTTAAGTGTATGTACCGCGCATATTACTTTTTTGATCGAATATTTTACGTGGGGCGCGTAGCAATTTTCAATCATTTATGATGGCGCATGTTTTAGAACGTTTTTCTTAAACTTTTTCTTTGCTCAAAGTTTTTTGCACTGTGCTATGCAAAGAAAGCTGCGAACTGTGCGAAGGAAATAAGTTCGATGATTTCAACTTTGCACTTGAAATGTGGCACTAACATAACTATAAGTGAGGAAGTGAGGAAGCATGGTAATTTGCATCACCGCGAACCAAAGTAATAAGAAACTGCGGGTGTAGGAGGTATTTATGCTAAATGGTAATTCTTTATGCTCGTGCAGTCGTGCTGAACATCCTAGTGTTTCGATTTATGTTCGATTTGGCAAGGAATCCCTTTACTTGCTGTCGTCACGCACCTGGAGTGTGTTGTTACGGCAATACATACGGTTAAATTAGGCGCGGTAAATAAGCACCATGTTCATCCACAACGTAAACCCAGCAGAAAATATGAAAATAGAGATAAGCTTTGAACATTTCTAACTTCGGGATAACCAAAAAAATTATCAAAGAAATTTATATGAAGAACATCTATACTACATGATCACAAACGAAGAACTTACATTTTTAATGATTTTCGTTTACTTGCAATCCGAGAAATTCGTTTACACGATATTGAGCGGCATTTTATGCAATTACTTCGCGGCATTATCCGCCAGCCATGCACGATATTTGACAAAGTGCCGTAACTGGTCTTGTGTCATCGCAAAAGACAGAGTCACCAACGCACAAGTTTACCGGAAAGAAGACAAAACCTTTGCCGCGCTACTATAGAATTCTAAACTCAACCCATGTTAATGTGAAAACAACAAGTGTCTGCAGTTGCACGATAACAAACATAAAACTGCAAACATCGTACCCACCGATAACTCGTAACTTATAAACTGGTATACGCAGTTTGTTTTTTTTTGTTAACCTTACAGAACTGGAGTTGGCCATGGTGAAAAAGCACGGAGTTGCCCCAGCATAGCAAAAAAATATTAGCTATCGTTTCTTGTTGATAACATACTGCAAGAAGGGCAGTTTGTGTGGAAAGAGACTTGTTTATAAAATACGCGCCATAGGCGGGAATCAGACCCTCGACAGCTGCGTCTGTAGCCGAACGATTAACCACTGCACTCCTGAGGCAGTGCGGCAAGCATCCTTTAGGATACAAATCTCCTCACACTGTAGTGTAAGCGCCTTTCAATACGAGTACACTTGAAATGTTTATGGCTGCACTACATTGCTGCCCTAGAGATCCGAAACCGAAAATGTGGTTACGTAAGCGCAACTGTTTATTTTGTACAGAAAATCCTTATTCAGTCATGACTCATGTGTGGCCATAAAGTGGGTAGTTCTAATAAGTGAACATGGCCGAGTACGGATTGTTTATGTAAAGAATTACGAATCACGGATATTTTTATACTTGATGCGTCTAGTGCTTGTAATAAGAAAATTGAGCAAACCGCAAGCTCAATAGATAGTACCACTAGTTTTAAAACGATATTGTTTTTAGCACAGTAATAAAAAAGTACTCAGTTATTTCAACGCGCTACGAGCTTTAAAATACCGAAACGGGTCGGAAGTGTTCAGAAATTTACAAATGTTATTGTGCAGACACACGTGTCCGCACACGTCCAGTGTCCAGGCAGGTGCCAGGCCGTCCAGTGTCTGTCCTGGCCTGCCGTCCGTCCACCCCGTCCGTCCATGTCCACTTATTAGAACTACCCCATAAAGTTTCATCACGACGTTATTGAGATCCGTGATAAAAGTGTCTAAGTGTGGCTAGCGAGCAGACATCGCTGTCTGCTAGACCGATTCAAACGATCAGAGCTGTTTCATCTTAGGAAGAATGGCAGATGAATGGGTCTGTCCCACTTTTCCCCAACACAAATAAACTGACTATAAAGGCGCATCCCATTTAAGTATATGACATCCTGCTACGGTCATTGCGGCACACTAGAATGGTCAAAACTGTCGCGACGTATTTTCGTGTTCTATTAATCAAATTAAACCATGGTGTTCTTAAACGAAAATTGGTTCACAAGACAGCAAATTACAATAATGGAAATGTTTAACATGCGGACAAGCATCACTAGCATGAAACTCTTTCAATCGGTGTTCAACGTATATCCCGGGCGCGCATTTTTCTTAGCTTCGTGCCATTATGATTAGGTTTTATCTGTAATTCCCCCGACAGTTCGAAACGATTTCAACTTACAAAGTATTATTTTGCACTCAGTAAATACTAAACAGCGCTAACAGCACACGAACAACACTTTCACCTTGCCGGTGCACTGTTCACCATGCGTTTATTCCAGATACCATTTCCAGATACACTGACTAAATGGAATGCGGTGGACGTACAGGATCTGGCCGAAGATGGTCAAATGCAGCTTGCTCACGTTGTCAACATCACGGATAAGGGTTACATTTTGGATTTCGATTGTCCCGGGAAACGAGCACTGTTTATACACCATCATTCCAAATACAATATCTATCATTGTTGCAATCCTGTTAATAGTTGGTCACCTTACTATGAGACAATCAAGATAATGGAACGGTCATCGCCAGCAAGACTGTACGAACAACTCCAGGTCCTAACACGGACGTCGGCAGATCTACCCTGGACTTGGTACCCCGCCAAATTCCTTGCTCCCGGCATGTTCGGCGGAGAGTGGGTTTGTATGGAAGTGCAGTGCGGCTCTGGGATCGTCCAGGACTGGTTTCGCCGTCCGATGGTCCGGATTGTGCCGTCCAAGAAGACTTTAAAGCAGCGCGCCGTTCGACTTTCTTATTTTGTGGTTAAATCATAAACGTTATCGCGGTCGTACACAGATGATGAACCGCTGCCGGATCCGCTATGGAATATCTGGAAATGCCAGTTGGATGCTCTCGAAATTCTTCCAGTTTGCCTCGTCGGCAAGACAGTAAAGTGTTTAGAACTGCGGAGAGGTATCATACTGAGCGGTGATCGTGTGGTGAGTACTCAATGATATGTAAGATTTTCCCTCACGCAGGCGCTGCAGATTACGAAATCAGTAGATAAACACAGGCGCTAGCTTGTGCACATTCCCTTTCTCTTCAGAGTTTTGCCTGCAGTTTTGTCTATAATCTGCAACCACTCGAACATAAACAAACCTGTAAAACTCAAATAGGACAAAATTTTTTACGTAGCCCAGGGCCCCAGACAGAGCTGAAGCATGCACTCACTTATACATAAATCGCAATTCTTTTTCTATCGTTTGGTATGCGTGCAACAAGGTTTCTTATTCCTAAAAAGTGACACATACCATTGTACAGAGAAAACTCAGCGCTTCGTTGTAGTATTTTTACAATGGGGTAATTGTAACCACTTTTTTATGATAACCATGCAAACTGGGTACTGCAAAACGTCCCGTGACGGCGTGATGTGTGCTCCCGTAAATCAGAGATGCCGCCCGTCGACGCATCGGAGAAACTTGAAAGCTATCGCGCCTTCACCGTAGTTACGTCAGCGATTAAAAAAAAATTTAAGTATTTATACTGGTTTTGGATTTACATGGAGTGCTGACGAATTTCTATGATTGTTACGTGTAATTTGAATTGAAAAATTATCAAAGAGTTATTTTGCCGGTTCCTAGAACCAAAAACGAAAACTATGCTGGGAAAAGATACTCGTTGATCAGGAAATACAACTGAAGTTCTAAACATACACCTGCTCGTACTGAATCCGGATATTATGTGCCAAGCTGATAAGCATGCGATGCGGCATGTCCACGATCAGCGTTGGCGAAGGTCGGTTTCTCTGACTCGCGATGGGCGGCCTCCTCGATGTGCGGTCGGACACGTCACGGAACGTTTTGCAATACCAAGTTTGTATCGCTGTTATAAAAAAAATGGTTGCAGTTACCCTAATCTAAAAATACTGCCACGTAGAACTGGTTTTTTTCTATCAATGCCAAAGGTATGTGCCGCGTATTTGTAGAAATATCCTGACGAGGTGTCACTGCTTGTGAGCTTTAAACAGTCCCCAGTCATGCAATGTACTGTACAAACATTTGCTCATTAGAGAAAGTCTTTATTCAAAAATCACGAGAATTGTGTTATGAAATTTTTCTCGTAATATACCCATTCTTTTAACACGCTAAACGGCAAAAGCCAGTGTCTGTTTCCTTGTTTTCCCTGCTCCTTGTCCATAAAAACACCAGAAAGCGGTCTGTATGGTACTGTACTTCTCACATTTATTTTACGCAGTTCCAGTTCGACAAAAGGGTTCTTGTTAGAAAATATTATGTACCGTAAAAGGTGCTGTTAAAATAACTTGATTGTACGAGGTACACAACAGAAACTAAACCCTTGAGCCGAAGCCAACGCACGCGATTGCTGTGACATCGTTCTTCGCTCATTTTTATTTTTGTTCGGGATTGATAGTAATTTGCAGACTGTATGTGTTTAAACTACGTGATGTAAAATATTATTGCACAGGTGACTTTCCAAATATTTTTTTGTATTTCACAATAGGAAAGCCTACTAAAAAAAATCCTGGGGCGCTATGGTGAAGCTCATGGAAGCAGGTTGGACATTTTCCGGATCTCGGTGGGTTTTACCGGCGGAAACACCGAATTCTGAAGTAAAGGTGCAGGAGTCGAGCGATCCATTTGTATGTGTGTTAACACTACCAGTGGAAATAATGAGCGAAGTGTTCCACTTTCTGGACAGCGTTAATATTGCAAACTGTCGCCGCGTCAGCATGCTGTGGAATTGTGTGCTCACTCAGGACCAGTACTCCAAAGAAATTCGAGTGACATTCCCCACAACGCGTGTTCCTATCGTGGTTGCCAGCAGTATATGGAAACGTCTCACCATCACCACCGAACGCATCATAATAAGGAACGCTTTTCAGAAAGATCGTTTCACAGACTTTGTACACTGCCTGCGATTCATCCACGCTGTTAGGAAAGTGCAGGCGCCGGGACGGAGACTGACGGTGATATTTGTCCAATGTGTTTGGACGATGGCCAAATGCTTTAATCAGGAAATACGCATGATCGCCGATACCGGTGCTGATGTTACATCGACAGTTGCTACCGTGATTTGGAAGAACTGTATGGTTTCTCCTATCAGTGGGCATTTTGGGTACACCAGGGCAGAGCGACTTTCTTACGGCTTATGGAATTTGGATTCGTCCGATTTGTGCTCTGATTTGTGGCGGACGCTGGAGGCAGCCTTTCCGACACTGTGTACCGATCCGGCCAGTCTTACTGCATGGATACAGGAAACGGTATTGCAAGAGAATGTACGAGACCGTAACCGTATCCAGAAGGTGAGTTGAAATTTATTCCCCCAGACGGAGATGTCCCTGGGGTCTACGAACTGCTAAGAGTAACAGAAATGCTTTTATGTCATATGTTATTATGACATATGGTCACATGGTCCCGTTGCGCAGGTCCTGCGCGACTTCCAAAATGGCGATGGGCGAGAAGGTATTCGCTACCGCGGAACCAGCTGGACTGCCGATGAATTGCGCTGTCTGGATGTGTCCACGTTGACCAAGCTGACGCAGAACGCGCTGCAGCGCCTTATGTACGAGCGGCATTCCGGGGGTCAAGATTAGAAAGGCTGCCTTTGACGGCATTTAGGGACATGAATCATCAATTCGACTTTTTAAAAAAGGGTGTGGCTATTCCCACCACCCCGCACCATGTTTTGGCTATTCTCACGACCTTTCACCACCTTTTGGCTATTCGCACCGCCTTTTCAGAATGATTTCTGACACCACCTTTTGGCTATTGCCACCACCTTCGCTCCACTTTTGGCAGTTCGCACCTATTTACTGCATTGAGTTTTTTTCACATAAAAGATTTGGTGACACATTTGTACCCTTCTGGCACTCCTTGAAGCTGTCTAATCGGGATTGTTCCATGGATTTTTTTTGCTAGTGTGCTAGGGTAGTACTTATTAATATCGGCAAATGTTACCGGCTTTATCTTCGCCGGCTTCTAAAGTTCCGTCAACAGGAAGCACTAATAGGTTTTCATTATTCTCCACAATTTGAAAAGCGTTTCGTAATGTGTCTGAACGGTTGAGATCAACCTTGAATGGACACTTTCAAACAGACAATCAAGCATGTAACACTCTCTGAGTCTCGTAGTGTTGCCGCTGCATGATGTCATTTTTCATAATAATATTATTCTGCTTGTACAAAAACATGGGTGCGAAATTATGCTTTTTCATGGGGATTCTAAACTGCGATTTGTTTTACTGAACATCATGTATTTACAAACATCAGGGCTTTTTCTACAAGTTTTGTACAGTTTCTGACGAAAATACCATCGTTTTTTTAAAACAACACTTGTTCCTTGCTGTACCGTATTTTTTCCACAAAATTTTCGTTGAATTCCCTAAAAATCAATCATTTTTTCTTTTAATCAGCTTTGAGCAGTACAAATTCTACACCGTGGATGGCATACAGGAAACGAGGTCCCTCTGACCGCCACAACCTTTACAAGTTACAACAGCCAGCTACAAAGGCATAATCAAGCAGCTTGTCTGGAGGCAAGTCCATGGTTCCCCGTGGTACTCTGTATCATACAGGTTCACCCCATTCACGCCAAACGGGGCCGTTCATTTAAAAAAATTCCCGTGAAGGGTTTATTGCTCCTACAGGTACAAGGAATTGCTCCTAATCAAGACCTATAGACAATTCAAGTAAAAACACCAACAATAACGCTGAAAACAATATTAACCGGTACGCAAAAGTACAAGTAAAACATTGTGCATATCAAGCTACGACAAAATCTGTATTAAGTCACGAAAAAAACTCTTTTGAAAAATTATCTCTGATCCATTGAACGTCTTTCCACTGAACTTCGTCGAGGGCTTTCTGAAAGGTCAGCGCAGAGCGATAAGCTGATGCATCCAAGTCCAGTTCGTTCCACAGTTTGGCAGTCCAACTTGCGAACGATTCTTCGCTTGCAGCAACAGTTGCAACAGCAACAGAAGTACTAGTCAATAAATTTAACATATGATTACTCATCTATACGACACTATTTGCAATTGAGGATTCCAAGATTTCAGCAGTCATATTATATTACAAGGAGTTTAAAATTAGAGTAGACCAAAATGCGCTGCAGTCGAGCTGTCGCGGTTTCGTCCCTCCCATTTAAAATTTGTTTTTAATTCCCGTTTACACCAATGGCGCACTTCGAACACGACATTTTTTTACGGCCATCCTTAGACGATGTAGTGCACCTATCCGTTGTAGCCTATGTATTCGCAAATGCTGTTTAACCAATGGCAAAATTTTTCCGCCATGCCCGTAGTTACCTGCATTTTCATTATTTTGTGCGGTTGCCTGTAGTAACTCGTAGTCTCGGTAGTTTGCGTAGTTTTCAGTACTTCGCTTACTGCCTTATATGGGCTCCCCTTATATTACTCTCCCTTATCTGGGCTCCCGGCCAATATGAGCAACCCTCTATATCGGCGGTTACGTTATTACTCACAGTTTTGCAGCTGTTATCAGTGTTATGACTGAATGAAAATTTAGATTTATTTAAAATACTTATTTCGCCAGTACTTTTGTAGCATCGAGTGTATTTTAATTTAATTAAGATATAATTAAAATTATTATATATAGATAATAAGATATAATTAAAATATATATAGATAATTATATAAATATAATTCAGATGTGAAATTTCGGAATTCTTTGGTGTGCCCACTTGTAAACTGGTTGAAAGAAGTAGAAAAGGGTTCTGCTATAAATCCTGATAAATAATTTGATGGGTATTGCTCACTAGCCGGGAGCCCAGATAAGGGAGAGTAGTGCAAGGGGAGCCCATATAAGGCAGTAAGCGAAGTAGTCTCGGTAGTTTGCGTAGTTCTTTCCTGTAGTCTCGGTAGTTTGCGTAGTTTTCTGTAGTTTCCTGTAGTCTCGGTAGTTTGCGTAGTTTTCTGTAGTTTCCTGTAGTTTCGGTAGTTTGCGTAGTTCTTTCCTGTAGTCTCGGTAGTTTGCGTAGTTCTTTCCTGTAGTCTCGGTAGTTTGCGTAGTTCTTCCCTGTAGTCTCGGCAGTTTGCGTAGTTTTCTGTAGTTACCTGCAGTCTCCGTAGTTTGCGTAGTCTTCGGTAGTCCCGGTAGTTTGCGTATTTTGCTGTAGTCTCGGTAGTTTGCGTAGTTTTCTGTAGTTTCCTGTAGTCTCGGTAGTATGCGTAGTTTTCTGTAGTTTCCTGTAGTCTAGGTAGTTTGCGTAGTCTGCTGTAGTCTCGGTAGTTTTGCGCCTACGTATGCTTCAAAGACTATTGACACTACTGGGAGCCACAGAAACTACAAAACTAGAGGCGACTACGCAGGCTGCACGAACTAGGGTTATTACAGGAAACTGCACACGCTTCCCGAGAGTACTGGTGACTATCGAAAACTACACAAACTACCGAGGCTACCGAAAACTACCGAGACTCCAAAAAACTACAGGTTACTACCCCGACTAAGAGTGAGTACTAAGATTTTCGGAAGTCGACAAACAGAATATGAAGTGTACAGGTTACTACGGTGGCTATTGGACTACGACCTGGAAGTGCGGTCATAAAAAATTGTTGTGTTCGAAGTGTGCCATATCTAAGACAACAAGACCAGTTATAACGAGCGCTAGCACTGGAAATGGGACAAGAGCATTGAGATGCTGGCGCGATCATCTATCAGCAAAAGCAGCGATCAGGAAGTTAACATACAACGTGATCAGGACGTCATCTAAAAGGCGCTATGTATACCACTACTTCCAAACAATCAGGAATTTCACTGCTACTCACAAATGATAATCATGATATAGCCAATTGCATATGAATGGATGGTCTCGCACAAATAATCAGGGAGAATAGCCCATAATACTTGCAGTATCTCAGTAACCGGATGTTTCTCGCATAAACGGTTTGCCGGCCAGTACATTCAAATCTGTGGGTATAGGGTCAACAGTGTTGAGTTACTCAGCAAACAGCAGGATAGAGAACAGTACTTATTCAACAGTAAGCAAACGCTAATACAACAGTAATGTTTTGTGGCCTATTAACTGCGTACGATGCCCGGGACAGTGACGACAAAATCGAGAACGTTTCCGTTATCATTACGTATCCATGGAATTAAGGTTTCATAGAGTAAACGCATCATGAACAATCATGATCATTATGAAGAAACGCATCAGGAAGAATCCTTCGGCCTCTGGGAAATTCAGCAAATTGATCGAGTAGGTATTTGTGGAAAAAAATATCCTGAAAGCAGTTGTGGCTTGACTACAGTCAGTGCAGTTCAGCATTTGTACTATGCATAATGGTAATGCGCGTCTAGAATGAAAGTTGAGTGGGAATTCCTTATTTGAACTGAGTTGAATTTTTCAGTTTTGTTTCGTATCCTGAAACCGTTTCAAACGTTTCGTATCGTTTCAGACCAGATGCTGTTGATGGCGAACTAGTTGGGCTACGTTGCCAACATCTTCTATAAATGCTTATTTTTATCACTGCTGAAGTTCAGTATTGGTTAAAGCTATTAAATTTGGAGGGTGCTTAAAATTTATACAATTTATCCGTCAGTACTGCATGTTGTAAATCTATGAGTGAAAAGAGATAAGAAGCAAGAACGCAAAAATTTATTTGAAACAATGTTTTCCAGAAGGACCAGAGATCCGCCCGGGATTTTTCGCACTCAGATTTTCTGTAATCCACACAATCAACCGATTATTCTATGTCGTTTTTGTTACTCATGTTTTGTTACCTGGGTGACATTAATGGCGCTGCTGCCAGCTTCTGTGCTAGTAGCGGCGCGAGCCAATTCCGCGAAAACCAACAAAGTGCTTACTAAAGCGGCGCGAACCTGTAAAAATCAAAGTCGGGATCAGCGGACGTTGTCCCGCTTAAGCGGGGACTTGAGTAACACCAGCCGGTACATGGATTATTTTGCCGTAATACTGTCAGCTGCTAAAATTTATCTTGGTTTTCCCAGTCATATATCGTAGTAAAATGCAGATTGTTGATATACACGAGAGAAACTTCAGTAGTCTTTTCAATTTGCATGTAGGAATAAACTAAATTCGATGACATTTGAACATTGTGACAGTATATGGGAGACCAGTTTGCACCTGCATGACGCTTTCTCGGGTGATTGTCACTCCCGCGACCGTAAAATAACCCCGATCGCATCGTTCGCCCCTGTGGTACATGTAACTCCATTCATCAGTCTGCAACTTCTTTTCTCCAATGCGCAGACAAACCTTGGCTACTTTTGACAGTTTCTGACCCTGTCATAATCATGCTGTTAATGTCGTTAAAATCGGTACTAATGCGAAAAAAAAGTGGCATTGAAATATGTCGTCTTCTTGCGCTTAGCTGCAGCAGTTTGCGGTCCCTACGATCACGTATTCGATATACGGTATATACTATAATAAGCATTCCGACATTTGCTGTTATTCAACTGCCAACGTTGGTGATTATTAAATGCTGCTTCGTAGCTTGCTTGTGGTGCAGTATTTCAATGGCTAGAAATTTTAAAAGGTAGATTACAGAAAAAACAAAATTGTTTAAAAAAGTCACCTGTTCGCATGAATACGCACAGACAATGATCACGGTACAAAACGTGGCAATGCCATTGATCACAGCATTCTGGCTGCACTCGAAGGTGAAGAGAATGGTCATGGCTAAAGCTCCGTAACATTGGAGGCCGACGATCAGCGACAAGCGTTCATCCAAATTGTGGATAACCGACATAATCTGTACAAGCTGGGAATACTCAGCAACAACGACCTCTCTCTTTTTCTCCAATCGAGCATCCAGACTGAACGCTGTGGTACGCACACCATGACTGGTCAGCAAGATGATGGTTATCAGAAAACCCAGCAGAAAATCGCGCCCCACGTAAAATATTCGGTCAAAAACGTAGTATATCCGGTACATCCATTCAACCATGTGATGCGATTGCATGAACGTATAGTGCATCTGAAAATCTTTGATATGCCGCGATAATGAAAGATCAGTCTGTATTGCGTACAGCCAGAAGGAGTGTTTCATCACAACGATCAGTACGAGCAACGCCATAACGGGATAAACGACATTTAACCGGTGTTTTACTGCTAAAACGCAAAAAATTCCATCAAGTACTCTTATTTGCTGCATGATCTGTTGTCCAGACCAGCAAGCTAGAATCATCGACAGTATTTGGTCAAAACTCTCCGTCACGTCCAGCATTTGCATGACTTGAAAAGTGAACCAGTTCGATAAGGCATAGTAACCCGATCGAAGAGCACCAACCATGGATAGCGCCTTAACGGCAATTATTAACGCAAAGTAGATGTTCATTATGTAGCGTAAAAACGTCTTCCAACTCCAAAGTTTCTTCGAGGGAGCAAAAGCGTAGCCGCAAATACGCAGAAGCATCACCCAGATCATGCTCGTTTTCCAGATTATACCATGGGTGTGATACGGTTTCTCATGCGCCACTGAATGTTTAATTGCCGGATGATGCCCCGGATCCATAATGTCCTTGTCTACCACGATTTTGCTTTGTACAGGATAATGCTACGATGATTTTCTCGTGCTATCGAAAGCTGCTTTTATTTTGCTGCGTATGACTGAGATGATTGAAACTTTCCGGACTGCTGCAACGTTTCGAATCGAATGCAGGCTGAGAAAGACTGGATGACAGCCTTGTGCATGTACTTAATGTAGCAATGGAATGGTGAAATGCATCGGAACGGTTTTCAAATTACGGATTATTTAGTCAGTGCCAGCTGCTGCACCACCTCAGTTACCGGTTGGTACGGTTTGACACAAGTGAAACGCCTTCCGTCCGATTGGGCGCTATTGAAAGGGATTATGATGATCGTCGTTAGGAATTGTGGGATAATGCTTGAATGTTTTCCGTTTGCTGGGGTTGGCCGGTGATCTGAATATATACCCCAAGTTGGCGGTGTGCCATTTTAATTTTCTGCCGAATCGTGCAGCGCATGTTTTGCCAATCTTTTAATGCTTATAGTGTAACTTTCTTTTGCGCAATTATTGAGCAAAAACGTAATGGATTTTCGGTTGCGGTGCCGCGAGAAACACCTTCCGAAGAGAAGGCACCGATGGAACAAGTCAGGGCAGTGCAAAAACATTATTCAATTCAGCCAGAAATGCAGGAACGACTTTAAGCGCTTGGAATAGAGGTCAGTTTCAGAACCCTTAAGAGAGTGCTTCGTAAACATCAACTAAAAGTCAGCGGCTAGACCAAACCTGCAAAACGCCTAGGGGAGCAAAATTGTTTTTACGCCAAAGTCAAAGCTCTCGTTGAAAAAAAGGATGGTGTCCACCGAACAGTGTTCCAATGGACGGTCGCGCTACTTTGCTCAGGATGGTAGGGAAAAAGTTAGCGCCCAACTCCTCCCGAATCGTATTTTGTGGTGCACATTCAAGGAGGACTTCCCATGCCTGCATGCTGACCTCACGAAGGAAATCGTCCTACAGTTCGGCCACGCCTATCGGTAATACCAGTGCCATGCCCCAGGAAGTTAATGGTGTGAAGTGCACCCAAAGGTTTTATGGCCAAGTCAACAGATTTAGCGTCCTTGGACTCTACGGCATAAACGGGCACCTATGGCACACTTCCGCCGGTAATGTTGCCGGAAGTGCTCCAATCTAAAATGAATTTCGAGTATTCGAAATTCAAATACACTACCGTTTGAATTCCGAGTAATCGGAATTGCAATTGCAGGCATTCCAATTCCGAGTAATTGCAATTTAAATGGACGCTGTTGTAATTTCGATTATTCGAAATCTAATTTCCGACATTAGAATTCCGAGTATTCGGAATTGCAATGCATATCATATGAATTTTAAATAATTGGTTTTTAAAAAAGTTTTATTTAAAATTTGGATTTTAATTACAATGTACCATCAAACTACAAACTACGGAACTGGTAGTTGTACTGCGATAATTACTTTAAGGAAGTAGGAGCAAAAGGAAATTTCTTAGAGAATTAAGAAAGAGCCTTTGCCTATTTGGCACCCTCCTGGTGTGTTGACTGTTAAACGATGATATACATTTATCAGTTCGGCGCACAATAAACTCTCCATAGCGAAAATTACAACAAAATAGTTTTCCGTTTGAAGCTACCCTGTTCTGGCTTTCACCGTCGCAAATGTAAAGACCAGCGATGTTGACTCAAACCTCAAAGTTAGCGCAGTCAACGGCTGCGTGCGGCAACTACAACGACGACGCATAAAAATTTGGTCAGCTTTTCTTTGGGATTGGGTGAAGACACCAGCACCGGAACACAGGTCATCGGCGCAACCGGCCCCGGCGTCCTTGCTAAAATAACCTGCTCTTCACAAAGAGGGTGATTGGGAGGGAAGGACGACTTGTTACATGTAGTTCACCTTTACCTGATACAGCAGCAACTGAAATGCATTAAATACAAATGCACCACTTCAAGTATCGTTGTTCTACATCCGCATTGCTCCTCCTGTTTGTACATCAGGATGTAAATCCTGTGTATTTTACTTTTACACTAAAAAAGTGTAAAAATAAAAGCAAAACCGGGTTGGAAATACTTGTAATTTATTTTAAAACTGCACCAACTTGACCGCCCAGGGCTGTATATACCCAGACTTCATCAGCAGTGCCGGCCGGTGGTACCAACCGGAAACGAATGGTGGATGATTATAAAGCTTTACATAACTCTAGATGTGGCTATAGACGCCACTTGGTTTTTTGTGCATAATGCGCAGGAGATAACGACTGGTAACGTGTGTCATCACGATCCGAACTTTACGCCCGAATGGTCAAAACAACCATACCGCACGTATTCAAGATACCGCGCTGCACAGCTCCGTTTTTAACATACCCGTTCTTATCTCTATGAATCATAACTTACGCACCATAGTTCGCTGCACTGGCCGTATACCAGCCAACAGAGAAAGATGCCTGACTTTTCGTATTGTTGTTTCCCAAAAAATTCCGGATTTTTTATTTGGTTTTATGAGTGTTTTGGTTAAAATTGTGGGCTGCATGACACGTTGTAACGATAAAAGCCGGTTAACTTTAAATGTAGCTCACATACCGCTCTTTCAGAAACAAAATGATCCAGATCAGCTTTTAATGCGCTAGTCAGAAATATGGCCTCATTTACTATGCTTGCGGAATGCACGAGAATTACTCGTGCGGAGTTTCAGTTATTCCGTGCACTGGCCAAATACGGTTGCTAGAATATGGATGTTCCTTACTGTTAAAAAAGGAGAAACTCTATCCGAAACGGTAACGTTTTTTTCCACCTATGTTCTTAATTTCGCATCACCGCTTTCAGAAGGTTGGCCATTTTTTGTGCTTAACATTGGCTATTATGCTTCATGGTCGTAAGTTCATAACAACTGTGCAATTGATAATAATTATAACAATGACGATGCAGTGCTATGGTTACATAACGCAATATCACAGTATTTTTAAAATGGGTACCTGTAAGTAATAAAGATGGTGTAAAAAGGGGTGCTTATGTAGCTAAAATAATTAACAAACCTGGGCGGGAGGGGTGCATATAACCGTTGCTGTTTCACATCGCCCTCACTCTCAGTATTACATAGTATGTTTATGGTTACGCGCGCGAGCCTCCCGCGCTATGAGTTTCGGCTACGCGCGAGAGCATCTCGCGCTATGAGTATTGACTACGCGCGGGAGTTTTTCCCCGCACAAAAAACTACTAACAAAAGTTTGAATTGTGTATCCAATACGACAGGGCAACTAACAATTACGGCAAGGTCACCTTTAGTGATGTAAAACCAAAATCTGACCTTACCGGCGTTTCACATTTTTTGATAATTTGACTTTTCACAACTCTCAGCCGTTATGGCGTCAGAACTTAAAGTGGGAAACAGTGGAGCAAAGGAGCCAGCGAACACATCAAGTGCATCAAGTCGTTATAAATCCTGGCGGCAATGCCAAAGCATCAACGACGCATCCGCTTCATGACACGTTCCCGGGGAAGGCTTTCTTGTGGATAGTAGTCATACTACCATCCTTACGTTCCCCTACAGCTCAGTGAAGCCGGTGTGAAAGAAAGCAGGCGCTTACCGCCCACACCGGCGGAATTCAATTCCCACAAAGAAAAGCATTACGATAACCCTGAAAAGTTACTGCCAGGCGATGGTGCGTCTTAAGCTTGTGGATGGCGTGATGGATGTCACCAGGGCAGCCGAACATTCCCGAAGCCGCAGCAGAAGCCGATTTGCCAGAGCCAGAGCATCCTACTGTAAGCAACGTTTTCGCCCCTGATTTTACGACGTTCAGAGTCAGACCTCGTGGAACCATTAAGCCCCGCTGTCGGCCGTCGAAAGAAAGGCGCCATGAACGGTTCAATCAGACAGCCCAAACGTCATCGCAACCAGTCCAAGCCATGCCCCAGCCTGCCGACACACCGGTTCCCGCTTACTCAAACAGTCCCTCCGCAGAAAGGAACGATATGAGCATGGCGAAAACAAGCGGCTCGGATTTGCAGCTAAGACTCCTTAACGCATGGATCTATCTGCTGCTCAATCTAATTTCCTCAGAAAGGCGGCCTAGAACTTCCTGCAGAGTTGGATCTGTACCAAAATAACGACCTGTGCTTCCCAAGGCCACGTTTCCACATGCGGATGCATGGAGAAAACCTTGTGCAGTCCACGTTTAACGGTTTAACGGATTGTTTAACGCACCACTATGTTTGCGCGTTGTACAGCTGTGACATCCCCGGTCTTGTCCGGATCTACTATTCAACGGGTCAAATGCCCAGACTTGCTGAAACTACAGTGGCATTTCCTGTTTGCCCATCTGGCATCTGGAGAGCAAGGGTCAGATCAGCATCGAGTACGACCCAGTTTACGGGCAATCACCTGGAGGAAATAAGTGCCTAATATGACTGTATGCTCGTTTTGCCTATGACCTGTTATTGGGAAAGCAGATTCAAAACGCCAACTACGCCCGGGAGGACGAACTGCGCCAATGGTTTTAACCATGATCGAAACCGGCACATTGGCGCCTCCTCCCAGATCGCGGGTCGTAATCCGTGAATGTAAACCACGCTGAGAGGTCATAACTGCACAGCAAAAGCAGCACATACGGTGGAAGTACGCCGGCGGTTGCATCTGCCCAGCGGATACAGATCAGTTTCGCTGTGAATATTGCTCTGTAACTAAACGATACAATAACTGTCGGTTCTGTTTCTTAAATTCACCATCTCAAGAAATGATGAATTCGACGTACGTAGACGTATGTTCGAGACATGAACTGAAAAACCGTACAATTTCCAGTTTTGCCATAACTAGTGGTCGAAAGTATTCTGCAAGATATTCTCGCGCAGTCTACTGTAAGATAATCATGACTCCAGTCTATTCTGTTAGTATTAATTAAATTTCAAAGAAATCGAAATCCAGAAAAGTCACGTTTAAATTCCGAATATTCGGATTTTATTTTACCGCAGTTTAAATTTCGAATACTGAATTATATTGCCCCATTTTGAATTTCGAGTAATCGGAATTCAAATTGCGGCCTTTTAAATTTCAAATATTGTATTTGAAAATCTAAAAAAATATTTTTAGATTACTTGGAATTGCAAATACTTGAATTTGAATTCCGAGTACTCGGAATTGGTATCGGAATTCTTTCGCATGCAATTTCGAGCACTTGCGGCAACAAGTGTCACTTCGAACACGACATTTTTTTACGGCCATCCTTAGACGATGTAGTGCACCTTTCCGTTGTAGCCTATGTATTCGCAAAGGCTGTTTATACAATAATGACAAAATTTTTCCGTCATGCCCGTAGTTATCAGCATTTTCATTATTTTGTGCGGTGGCCTGTAGTAACTCGTAGTCCCGGTAGTTTGTGTCGTTTTCGGTAGTCTCGGTAGTTTGGGTAGATTTCAGTAGTCTCGGTAGTTTGCGTAGTTTTCTGTGGTTTTCTGTAGTCTCAGTAGTTTGCGTAGTTTTCTGTAGTTTTCTGTAGTCTCGGTAGTTTGCGTAGTCTTCGGTAGTCCCAGTAGTTTGTGTAGTTTCCTGTAGTCTCGGTAGTTTGTGCAGTCTGCGGAAGTCTCGGTAGTTTGCGTAGTTTTCGGTAGTCACCAGTAGTCTCGGAAGCCTGTGCAGTTTCCTGTAATAGCCCTAGTTCGTGTAGCCTGCGTAGTCGCCTGTAGTTTTGTAGTTTTTGTGGCTCCCAGTAGTGTCGGTAGTCTTTGTAGTATACGTAGGCGCAAAACTACTGAGACTACAGCAAACTCCAGAAAAACTACGCAAACAACCTAGACAACAGGAAACTACAGCAAACTATGTAAACTACCTGGACTACAGGAAGCTACAGCAAACTACCGAGACTACAGGAAACTACAGAAAACTACGCAAACTACCGAGACTACAATAAACTACAGAAAACTACGCAAACTACCGAGACTACAGGAAACTACAGCAAACTACGTAAACTACCGGGACTACAGGAAACATTTACCGGGACTACAGGAAACTACAGAAAGCTACACAAACTACCAAGACTATTGAGACTACAGAAAACTACGCAAACTACCGAGACTACAAAAAACTACAGGTTACTACCCAGACTAAGAGTGACTACTAAGATTTTCGGAAGTCGACACACAGAATATGAAGTGTACAGGTTACTACGGTGGCTACTGGACTACGACGTGGAAGTGCGGTCATAAAAAATTGTTGTGTTCGAAGTGTGCCATATCTAAAGGAATATGATCGTAACAATGCTGATTTTAAAGTATGCCGCACTTACTTGTTCTCACTTACCTCACTTAATATTGGCATCTCTACCTTATATAGTCTTCGTTATCCCAAATTTGAAGTCTCATTTAAAGAACAGTTTTGAAAACAATACTTCAAGCAACTGCATCGATTATTTGGCTTGAAAATAACGTGAAATACTTGCTCAAAATGTATTAAGAGTTATCAAATTTGAGATTGCTCAGATTTGTTTCACCTGTTAATTCTTCTCCTAGTGCAGTTTCAACGTTTTCGGGTGGGGAGAGTTACTTCGCTGACTGCTGCTGAACTTTTGAAACCACCCTGACAAGACTCAATTTTAAATCTGACGTTGTATAACATTGCTTTGAATACAACCGCTTCTCAAAGCAACGGAAAAAGATTCAGTTTGTAGTCCGAGCAGCGGTTTTTCTTTATGGGCCTGACAAGTGGCAAATACCACACCAGCAACGCACTGCAGTTCTGAACGAAACGCTTCATGTGACTTTGTTTTCGGTCAGGTACTGTTCTACGAATACAGTGTGAACTAATAATATTGCAACTATAAGCTGAAAATCGCAACATTATTAATTTATTATTTAAGGTTTACTTGCACAATCAAGAAAGGGGTACGTTGCTAGTCTATTTTTATTTCTTGTGAAACATTTCTTACACATCCGCAACTACTTGTATGTAGAAGTATGGTTATAGGCTGATTTAGAACTACTAGTTTTTAGCCTTTTCCCATAATTATGGAAACGGGAAATCTGTGGGCATTCAAAATATACATGTGAGGTATAAGCGTCACTATTAAATAAAGGATAAAGGAAATTTTCTTTTATGATCGTATTGATTACGGATTTATAATCGTATTGATTACGGAAGCTGGACGTATGATTATAGGGGTTGTTGTTAAAAATTTGTTGTAATGCAGCTGTTAGCCTGCAGATGTCCCGGGCATTTGCAGGCTAACAACTGTATACCAACTGTATACGATTATTGCCGTACCAACGAGCAACAGAAATAGTCGATTACAGATACTTGTTACCCAATGCTCTATAGCGTAGGAACAAATCCGGTTTACACGAAAAACCGTAATTGCGGATGTAAAAACATGGATTTGAACTGGTGAATTGCGGGCATAACGCTTCTCTTTAGATCAACACCGACCACAGACGTACATTAACGGCACTCGATCGAAGCGCGGACCTTGAAATTTATATAGTATTTTCTGACTGGGAAAACCACAACCCAAACAACATTTTCGGTTTGCGTTAGTCAAGATTATTCTGCAAAGCTTCCGGAGTGGACAGCTGGAATGCGGTGGATGTGCTAGCTGACAATGGTCAGCTGCAGCATGCACACGTCGTAAATATCGCGGATAATGGCTACATTCTGGATTTCGATGTTCCCGGACAACATGAACAGTTCATGGGTCACCCAGTGTACGAACAGCCGGCAGAGGTCTTCCATTGTGTCCTGTCTACTAACGCACATACCAGTACCGGAATTCATGCGCTGGAAAGGGTGTTGCGTGATGGTTCCGGCGAGCCAATCCAGGTCCTAGCGTGAACATCACCGGATCAACCGTGGACATGGTACCCCGCCAGGTTCCTCGTTCCCGAAATGTTTGGCAAAGCATGCGTGCTCGTCGAGGTGCATTGCGGCTCTGTTGTTCTCCAGGACTGCGTTCCAGTCCAGGCAGTCCGCGTTGTGCCGTCCAAGAATGCCTTGAAGCGGCGTGCCGTTCATCCGTCGCATTTTATAATGACATCGTATGCCATTGATGGATCGATGTCGGCTGCGCTGTGGAGTGTTTGGACGGAGAAATTGGCAGAATGCAAAGTTCACCCAGTGACATTGTCCCATGGCAGAAACGTAGTGGTGTGTGTGCAGATAAAAAAGGGTAGCTGGATGTATAGCCCCGATCATGGTGTAAGTTGTGAGCCTATTGAGCCGAATACCTACCTGCATGTGATTCAAATGAAACGGAATCAATCAACGGTTGTCTGCCTTAAATTTAATTATAGTTAACGATAAGAAGTACATATTTTAAACTCAGAGCACGCCGCAGCACTGCCCAGCAGTTCGATGGTTATCCATTTAGTCTGGCTGTTATTTGTATTCGAAACAGGCAGAAATAATTTTGCTGTTCGGGTGGCGTTGAGAATGTTCTAGTGCCCGCTTATTCCAACAGGAAATCCTGTTGCGACTACAAGATGCCCGACGCGATTTGGGTAAGCGCGAGAAAGCCGGGTGGACATTTTTCGATTCTGATTGGATTCCACCCAAGAATGAGCGTAAGGAGGAGCCGATTAATCCAGCCGCGTGTCTATCAACGCTGCCGGTGGAAATGCTCGACGAAGTGCTCCGGTTTCTGGATAGTGTCGACCAAGCGCGATGTCGTCACGTATGCATGCTGTGGAATTGCGTGCTTACTCGGGAGCACTACTCCAAACAAATTGGGGTGTCATTCCAGCGTATATCTACAGCATCGAACCAGTACACCACGCGCGGGTCGCTCATGGTGGCCAGAAGTTTGTGGAAAGGTATCACCGCGACGAATGATAGGATCATCATCACACACGCTATCCAGAGAGCCGACAATACCGACATAGCGGACTGCCTGCGATTCATCCATGCTCTCCAGATTATACTGCAGCCGACAGCAGGGCGGAAGCTGCTGTTGATATTCGACCGGTGTGTCTGGAGAATGGTTGGTCCTTTCAAAAAGGAAATACGTCGTGTGGCCGACGCTTGCGCCGCCGCTGCTTCGACGGTGGGCGCTGTATTGTGGAAGAACTGCAAGTTCTCTACAGGAGGTTGTGTGTGGTATCCGTAGGAGGAGACTATTTCTTATGGCCTGCACACTGTCACGCTTCGATTTTTGCATGATCGTGGCGTGCTTACCGACATTGTGTACGATCCAGCGAATGTAACAGCCTTAACTGTACAATTCCAAGAAAAATTGTGGGCGGTATTCGCTTCTGGCTGACGAAACCTCTTATAATCTTGTGTACTGGTAAAAAGTTTCTTCATTATTCTTACTGAGCTCGGTATTCACTGCATCTTCGCGTCGTTAAATTTGTACTAGTTTACCTGTAGGTGAGCAGTGTCCGCACTTTCTATGGCAGTTTATTATGAATTTATGACTAATAAATTGTTATTCTTCAATTTTTTCTTTAGGACATTTCCAATGTGTGGTTGTACTCGTATAAAAAGAAAAGCCTGCGACACACATTAGGTTAAACTTTATGGTACCGTACCTTGCGCTGCCCAGCTTTAACTTTACGTATCTAACAATCCCAAATTTTCTACAAGAGTAAGACATCTATCTTCTGCTTTATTAAAGCATGATTCTCCGTTAGTGACCCGACCGACTCTAAACTGCTCTGACTGGGCAGAACGGCCCTCCGTCGCTTATTTTTTGTTGTACTGTATCTGCTTCCAGAACTTGGTGATAAAGCGAGAGGTTGCTCGTCCGAATCTGTAAACAGTGTTGAGCTGTAGTTTTTGACAGGGCAGCTTCCATGAATAGTAATCCTGTTTTACGGTTCAGGATTGTACGAAACACTGAAAAATGAAATCACAATTGGGAAGATGGTATTTCTGTTCGAGCTCAGCTTCAGGAAATTAAACTACTTTAGCAACGAACAACCGCCGAAAATGTAATCACTTGACAGACACTTGAGTATGCAAAGCCAGCAAAGGACAGTCTAGAGGTACTAAGTTGATTCCGTTGACAACAAAAACAATTCTGAATGGAAGCTGGCCACTGATGGTCACGGTGCAGAGGCAACAACGCTTTGACTTTCGATTGCTCTCCAGATGAAAAATTAAGTTATCATGAAAATTGCTTGACAACAGAAATCTGGTATCAAAGCTGGCGCACCAGGAATATAGCTAGATTTCAGATATATCTGTACAAAGTACATGCAACATCCTCGGCTTTTGCCAACGGATGCTGAACGCATGTTTTCCACGGCAGTTGTTGGCCTGCAAAGAGTGGCGTATGATCGGCAATTTTCAATGCTCTGTCCATCATACGTGTGGTGAGTAGAGAAGCGGCTCACGTAAAGCGACAAGATCTTTCAAAGGATTTTAACGTATTGCGCCGTGGTTCAGTGGTACTGCCTACGCGAATCGAACGACGTAGCCAGGGTTCGATTCCCCCATCGGCGCCTTTGTCAGCCGTTTCTCGGTTTCCTTCGGATTCCCTTGTCAATAAACATGCGGTGAGTTACGCTGTTGCATTTGACCGCAAGGGACGAACTAGCGATTTCAGTCGAAGCCAAATGAATAAATGTGTTAAGCCTGTCAAGCTTATCCACGCCCGTACCGTTGCCGGTATGTGGTGGAAAAAAACTTCGTACTAAGTTTTCTAAGTATCTATACATACCTAGAGGCTAGAGCGTAAAATGATCAGAACGCTCGTTCGCCACCTTTATAAAATTGACCTATCATAGCAGCAGAACTTGCACTAAGGATGACCTGCAGTCTTTACGTCGCATTGATACGGCGATACTACCGCGGTCTCTACTACTGACAGCATCATTCCGGACTTCACCTATCGCTTTTCTTTTATAACGTTCTGGTCGAACGTTTTCTGGTCAGTTGTACGTGAATTACTTTGTGGGTGTGTCATCGTCAAATTGGATTTGCAGAACAGTGAACAGTGTTCTGCTACAAAGTTTCGGATTCAAGATCTCGTACATGAACGCGAACTTCATCCCGCTGGCCATCAACTTCAAAACCCAGTCTGGTACACACAATGTTCATGGCACCGGCTGTTAAAGGTTTCAGTTCCTTTTTGCTTTTCATCAGTTTTTACGAATATGGAGAAATTAGAAATTAACAGTTTTGTATTGGCGATTAGAAACCAAAGCTGCATGACCTTCAGTCCTTTAATATGGTATGTACAGTGACCAACAGCACGGACACCTGCATCAAGGAAATCGTGAACCGCAACGCCACCAGCATCCTCTTCGACTTTATCCTGTAGGACGGCAGCCAGCTGGACCTCGACAGCTTCGAGGTGAAGTACGCGCTGGCAAGATCAGCCCATCGAGCACGCCGCCACCTGCTTCCTGAACCGCTACGCGCCCTACATCATCGCCGGTCTGCAGCCCAGCCAACGCTACCGTTTCCGCGTTAACACCCGCGTCACCGGCCGCAGCGGTTCCGGGCAGACCTGTGCCACGAGTTCATCACCGAAATAACTAACATGGTGGGCCGCTGCCGCCCAAGGCCGCGCTATCCAGTCCGGTGTCCTTCCAGCTTGAGTGGCAGCCGCCATAGGAAGCGGAGGCTGTCAATCATTAAAGCCTTCAGTACTGATGGTAACCGGCATTGGCCAGCGCATTTGAAGGTCAACAGCGGCTGGTAGTAGGTTGTCCAATAATAAGAACATTTTATAAGCTCGCTGTATATTTAACGGAATCTGTATAAAACCTTCGTTCATATTACATTTTATTTTTATCAGTTTTACAACTAATGTTTCGACAGTCAGTTATTAGCAGTTGCCCGAATACAGAATGCCATCTAATAACAACTGACAGCTATAATTATTAATTTATTTTTTAAAATTATATTTCTTTTTCGAGTACTAAATGTAGTTTACTTATGAATAATGCGCGAAAATTTAAACCAAATTCTTTAATAAGACTTTTAGTTAGCGCTTAGGCTTGTAAATAAAAAATGATTTATTCTGCCTTCAAGCCATGGTGAAATTTAATTTTAAAAAAATATATATGGAAAATGGAATTAACTGTGCGCCAATTTAAAACATGTTTATTAAAGTGTATGGTGCAGTTCTCGTACCCAGAATCCCCGTTCCGGTGAAGTGCCGGTGCACCATTATGAGATGGTGGAAAGCTCCAAAACTCCCACACCCTGATGTCACTGCAGCCCTGCCAAAGGTACCAAGTGGAGATCCCGCCGCGCCGCAAACATATGCGACGCAACAACGACTGTCCGTGCAACAACGGCACCGGTGCTAACGCCACAAAAAACGCTCCAGCAGCCCGCACCGCCGACGTCATGAAGCAGTTCACTACGAGCTGCAGTATATCGTAATTGATCGCTCGTGTGTAAAGGACCTAAAGGTCACAAACTCCGTATGCCAATATTATGCACAGGCCGTGCAGCCATGCAGCACGGCTTATTGCAGCTATAGTCAGCGGAAGCGCAGACAATCCCGGATTACCTTGTGATCACATGGCGACACGCCTCATGTAAATTGCCTTGATATATTGTACGTCGGTCTTATATACAGCTTAGGACGAAATGGTCGCATAACCCCATACCCAGCATTCTGTACGCATGCGGTGTAGTGCACTTGTACGAACCGGATATTTTGAACTCGGTCGTACAGTGCACTGCGCTGCATGCGTACTGAATGTGGATATGTTGGGTATGCGACCATTTTGTCCTAACAATAAGCTGTACTTCGACCGCTGCCTTATATGGGCGACCCTTACCTTGCTTTCCCCTTATCTGGGCTCCCTCTAGTTAAAGCATCTGCAAAACTGCAAGTATTAATGTAACCGCGCACAAGGTCGGTTGCCCATACTGTCAATGCTGCCGGAAGTGCACTTCCCTGTGGAACAAGGTCTCTCTCTCCCCTTTGGCTCGTACAAATCTCTACGAACTTTTCGTAAATCGTTGAAACACGTAAAATGGGAAGAACTAGACTGGTATAAAAAATTTCTGCACCTAAAGATTATTTTTACCTTGTCACTCAATCACTCTCATTCTGCTAAACTGTGGATTTTTGTTTTAATTACCGCGCTACTTTTTTTTAGCTGTGTTTTCTGTATGTCAGGTCCCACATCGTTAACTTGTACATCATTACGACCATTCCACCATGCCTAACATTCTTTTAAATTCTGTGCAATGTCCACTGCTGTTACGGGTACGGCCCTGTTGCACGAAGACAATAGATTCACCATTATTATTATTATTATTAAATTAAAGAATGCAATAAACTACGAATAATTAAGAATAATTCCGAATAATTTGGAAAAAAAATCTACCACGAATAACCGGGAATAAATCACCAAGATGCAGTGTGATTTTAGTCGTTGCATTCAGTCAATGAACGGACACAGTCGCGTGCTCACTGAGGACTGGCGTGAAATTCAATAATTAATTACCTTCAAAATAAATGTGGGAAAAAAAGAAATGTAGAGAAACACGAAAAGTTAGAACAGTTCAGTTCAGTTAGAAAAGTGAAAGCACATATCTTGTCACTGTTTTCGAGCTGCTTTCTCAAACGGTCCAATTAAATCGAATCAATATAGGCGTCCAGATCGAAGTCGTGCTCGGATCCTTGGTCTTCGAGGAGGCTGGTGTCGAAGTGCGGCGGCTCAACCTTGCAGCGCACCATGCCGCCGATCCCACCGAATTCCCGAACGAACTGCGACCCTTCAGGTGACTTGTCGGTGACCATCTCCAGCGTGGCGCCAAAGTTCTTGTACTCATTGGCCAGCCACTTCAGCAGCGCCATCTTCTCCTCCTCCTCCAGCTCTGCTCCAGTCTGCAACACGCACCCCAAACCACTCAATCATACACAACAACAACCAGTCAATTACGCATCAAATCCAAACAGGTTTAAACCCATTTTCCAGCTAAACTGGTAATAAAATATAGTTTTACAAAAAAGAAACTAAAAATCATCTGCGAAAACTATTTCCTATGTGTTCTGCTATAAAAAAGGAATTACATAAATATTTTACGTATATTGTTATTTTTTCAACATTTATTCCACCATAATTTATTGAATGGACTTTTAATTCGATCAAGTCCAGCACTTACAATTATTTACAGAATAATTTGGAAAAAAAATTTGTTTAATACCGTTTAAAATGCTTGAACTCGAGTCTGACTTGGAAAAAGTTAATTTAAAGCTGAATATGCCAAACGTTCAAAATGGTGAACTGAAGAGGAAGTCTGCCAACTTACGTCTTTGTCAGTGAGGTTGCTCTTGTCGTTGGTCTGATTGGGCGGCAAATACGCAATCTGCTTCTCGCCGGTGCTGGTGTTGCGCAGGACGTAACGCATAATGTCCAGGTTCTCCCAACAGATGAGCGTCTCTACCGTACCCGACTCCAGACGCTGGACCGTCTCGTCCACACCAAAGCACACCTTGCCCGTTTTCTGCGACACCTCGTCGAAAAACTTACCTGCAAATACCAATCGACATTAACAACTGAATTCGGCATTTTATTTCAACACTATATCAATGAAAAAATCAGCTGCATACTAAATCAACTCAAATTGCACTATTTTATTGCTTCCAGACTTCCAGTGTAATCTGGGTTAGTTTATTCTTGATTCTGCAGCGCAGAAAAATAGATAAACACATACGAAAACTTTCACCGTAATCCACATAAATCTTCGATAATTATTTAATGAATTAATTTGTCAATTAATTAATCCACATGAATTTTCGATTAGTAATTTTACTAATTTTCTTTCCAAGTTTATTTGTGATCTGTTCGTTGGATAATTCATTGTGATATCATCGAGTAAGTATAAACTATGACACAATGTTGTGATGTCATCGAGAATGATATGACCCACAAGCGTGGATGACATCAGAACAAGATTGAAAAGAAAATCAATGGTACGAGTATGAAATCATAATATGTATTATGTGGAAACGCAACTGGAGAGCAGCAACCGTTGGCAGACACAGTATGGCTCAATACGCACCGATGAGCTTCTTCTCCAGGACGAACTTGGCGCGTGCCAGACAGTCGGCCGACAGCTCGATGGCCTGGTTGAAGCCCTGCTCGTCGCCGTAAGAGATGTTCACCGTATTCACGATCTTGGCTTCCAGACGCTGCAAAGACAGAAATCCGGCTTCAGTTAGACAAGGCTTACAATTCCGATTTCCGGCAATTTTGCAAATGAAATGTCCATCTAACAAACGACTGGGAAGAATATTTACAGCTACTACTACGGTACTACCCACGATTTTGTTATTTCTACCAATTATTTTTATTATTTCGCTCCCCAAAAGGATGTGTATAATAACTTAAAAAACTTTAGAATTATTTACACATTATTGCAAAATAAGGAGTGCAGTAACTGACCTGTGCGAGAAATCCGGACTGCGCCAGCTCCGTATAGAAGTCGGCACTCCCCGCCAGCACCAAGCCGGCCACGCTGACTTGCTCATTGGTGATGAAGCAGGTGACGGCTGTCTCGGCCACCTTGCGCAGGTAGTCGTGTCGCTTCTTCACGAGATGAGGCGCGAAAAGCAGCGTCAACTGCCCGCCGCGCCCTGCAAGACACGACCGGGACACATACGTTTATCTATGTTAAAAGTGATGCACTAATCGGACCAGACGCATTTACGCACCGTGATTCTTGGGCAAGTCGACGGTAAACTGCACAAGGATGCAGCGCGTGTTGCCCTGCAATGTCCCGAACAGCGCCCCGTTACCGTCCACCACGATGATCCCGAACTTGGTGTCGTCAGCCACCAGTAACTGCTCAATTAATAACGAATATGTTTTAATATTCGCATCCATATTTCAGTAAAATATACCTTTTAATAATTGATACTCTCACTAATAACAAAACACAATATTATTACAAAATAAAACAGCAAAATGAAATGTAACATGTAACAGCTGTAGAACTGAGCAGCATTTAATATTAATTGCCCATAGCCTGGTGTTAGTACCTCTGAGTCGGTCTGACTGTAAGAGTGTATGTCTTCGATTCCGAGTAGGTGGGCAACTTTTATCTTTGATCTCATAAAATGTTCGAAATCTAACAGAAATTTTTCCAATATCCTAAATTCCCAAAGGTTTTCAGGTACGGGTAAAAAGTCTCCTGACGGAGTTTGGCATTATGGATTTCATTATCAGGAACCGGTCTAACCAAAAAACTCGGGAAAACCAGTATACCGCTGAAAAGGAATGATCTAATTTTTTGAAAAAATATTTTGAGAGATACATAATTTTTATTGAAACGTTTTCGTTAGAATAATGCATGCTGGACTGCTGCACACTTAATTTTATGCGGAGATATTAAAAGCGACAATAGTCGTGTGACGGTTACCGGAATTAATCAGATTCGAACTTTTACTATTTCTGTTGTACGAGTACATGTACCGCTGTCCTAATAAATATTCCCAAGAGTGGTAATATTTATGTAAATGAAAGGCAGATGTTTTAAAGACCAACACTGGCAAAGTTGAGGTGTGGGAGATTAATATACTGATTAATCCCACGTTCCCACGCTGCGTAATTCAGCGTTCCCACGCTATCTAGTTCAACGTGGGAACGCTGCTTCCGTTCTGGGAACGGTGTTCTAAACAGCTTGAAGAATTATTCTACTTGTTTTAATATGGTTTCTCAAGTTCAAGTGTAAACGGCGTTAAGCTTGTACAATTTGATAATAAGGAAAAATATACTGATTTATACGCGGAATTGATGAAAATAATGAGAATGTACCTGTACACTGGACTTCGGGGCGCACAGGTGCGCCATCTCAGCGCGCACAGCCGCCAATTCCTGCTGCAGCATGCGGATGGAAGCGTCGTGCTCGGCAATGACGGCGGCTTGGGTGCTGACAGTGGCGCTCAACTGGGCAATGACAGCGCCCTGCTCGCTGATCCTCGCGCTGCGAGCGGCCAGTATTGCTTGGGCGGTCCCCCAAGCGCCCATGAGCTGCACATTCACCTCTTGCAGTGCTGCATTCAGCTCCTGCAGCGCTGCATGGTCGACCTGCAACTGCTGCAGCTGCTGGACGGCGTCGTTGGCGTTGGGCGCCTGCCCTGCAAATACCGGATGGAGATTACAAATTTACAAAATCATAATATCTTCCATAATAAACTAAGATAAAAAACTGTAATAGTTAGTTGGATAAACTGTGTTTAATCTTTTACAAAACATTTCATGCAAGATAATTAGGCCTGCATGGCTTTAAGACGATCAAAAACTACTTAGCAAACACGAAACCACAACCGAACATTAAACAGTTGCGATTAGGTTCTGATAAATACGAGTAAGTACAGTTACGAAGACACACGTGCTAATTTAGGACGGTAGAAACCAATTCTTGTCTATCACAAATATTATTTTTCATGCGATTTTCTTGTTGTTGTGACATGTTTAATAAATAAATATTTACACATTGAAAAATGTCCGAAAATTTTGTTCATCGGAAACTCAAAACCACTACAGTAAAGATTACAGGTTTCAATTACAGTAAGCATAACGCAGATCGACTACGAGTAGATTCTTAGTTTTAAATGGGCTAAATTCTTAGTTCAAGGGCTAGTTTCCAGATATCGACTTTACCGTATCGGCATTTCTGAAACATCGTTAGTAATGCAGCTGCTAAAACGTTGCACTCGATTTCCGATAAAATTGTTGGAGTCAGGCAGAGTGATGCAGTAAGCAGTTATGCTCACGATGATATTGGCAAGTTTGTGTCGAAGGGGATACTGAAAGCAGTATTTTTCTTTCGCTTCACGCAAGCAGTCACACTCGGCGCAACAAGACGATCAAGGAGGATTAAAAAATGGCGAGATCAATGTCCAGTAATAACTAAGCAAAGAAACACATGTGAACGATCCAGTAAATTCAGAAATAATATTTCGACAACTAACATGCAAATGAAACGCACAAGCACATATAATTTTTCGAATCCGGACACACATAATTTCATAGCGGTGCATACATACTCTGTATATATGTAAATTAGTAAATATGACATTTGATGAACATGGAACTTCTTTCTAATGATTTTCAAACCGACTACTCGGCATGTAAATCACAGGTTGCATCGGTGTGTACTACGTACTGAAGTGATTTACTGCGTTTCTGTTTCACCAATTTAGGTAGAGTGAAGATTCGATTAAAATCACATGCAGAATTACCAAACTTTAGCACGATTATATTGCTGTTTGGTACCCAAAAATCGTGGTAAAAATGTTTTGCACATAACTGAAAATGCACATAATGTATAATCCCGGAATAACACTATCATTTGACTTTATCACGAGCACAGCTGGAAGTGAAAGGGTGTGGTGTTGCGACGCTAGTAACATGAAACGATCAGGCCATTAAACTTTTATCGGACCCTTTAGCAAGAAGCATCACACGAGATTTTTAAATAACATCTATTTCTAAATAACATCTATTTCTCTTTCCGGATATTGATGGCAGCAGCCGGTGCCAGTTCGGTTCAAGTCTCCATGCCGGGCACCGAAAAATTATGTTGAACGGCAGAATGTTACACATACTTGTCCCGTAGTTTCTGCGGCATTAAGACGCCACAAAAATACGAAAATTCGAAACCCGGAAATGCCAGAAGATATAGGATGAACCGATCATCCGGGGCACGGTGGAAGTCTTGCTAGCGGCACTCAGTCTAATATGTCAAGTGAAGCCAGCCTCCGAGGTGAAGCACTCAAGACAACGGCACATGGTTGGATCAGCGCTACCAGCAGTATCCCTAGAGAATTTTCTCAACGACACCACCCTCAGAATGCAATCGGCCTGCGTCTCGGCGTACCAATCACCATTCCCCACCATTGCAATTGTGGTGCATGGGCCGGTGCGCGAGGATACCACGGCCTAAACTGCAAAATGAGCCGGGACGAAAGCCCAGACACAGCTGTATTAACGTCACTTTAAAGCCCGTTTTCGCTTCAGCCGTTATTGAAAAGAAACTTGAACCACCTGGTATTTCCCGGACCGATGGCAAGCGCCCCGACAGAGTGTCATTGGTCCCGTGGGAAGATGAAAAATGCTGATGAGAAATGCCACATGTGAGTACGGTAGCTTTATCGTACATCGCGGCAACAGTAAAACAAGCAGCGGCAGCCGCGGCGCGCGCAGAGCTAAATAAAGTGGCAAATACTCAAGCGTCGCAATAGTAGGTGTCGGAATACTCAAGCCACTTGGACCGGACGCCTCTCCTTTATTGACCGAAGTCGGGACGACAGGAAGCAGGCGAGGTACGGGTGACGGAGTATCTGGGCCAGCGGGTCATCATTGAATTTCAACGCGGGAACGCGGCTTAATTCTGTCATGGGAACAGCACCAGTGTCGGCTGATTTAGACGAAATGTTCTGTGTGACTAGGCCGCCTATTCACGCAGTCTGAGATTGTGTAATCATCTAACCTGTTACATTTCTAAAAAACTTGGGACTGTATTATATCGCCATAATGCCCCCAAGGTGGGGTATTATTATGATGATATTATACGAGCATGAGCATGAAGACTGTATTAACTCGACTGGACTGGACTTAAGTACGAGCATGAGGACTGTATTAACTCTAAATTCTGTGATTAATTAGGCACACAAAATGTTAATTCTGAATAATACATATCAGAACTAAACAACTGTCTGGATCCTGATAACAGATAAATTAAAATACAAATTCAGGGGATACGCATCACGCATACTGCGGCACCCCGGGTCACACTACATATTTAGACCCATTTGGCATGGCTACTGCATGCCAAATCTGAATTATAAACTATCCATATAAAATGTTAGCTTTTCGCCCTTTCTTAAACCTTCGAGAGGAGGGAACTTGTCATTATGTGGCGTACTCGTAGTGTAGTGGCTAATGATCATATCACCACTTCGCGTTAAGTAAGTAACAGCCTAATAGGTAACTTTGTGATGGAAATAAATTACTATGCAGGGACAAGCTGTTACCTGAGAACTTCATTTTTCTTATGTTTATAAAAACATCGTTTTCATAAAATGGTTACCCGCAGGTTACCCGTTACAAGGGCTCAGCATGTCACAGCGCAAAGTTCCTTATCACGGCTGCTTTGGTTGCACCTGCTATATCGCACACCGGTCGCCGGTATCGTCTGCAGTGTATTCGACGGAGCGCGACATGCTAGCAAGACTACAACGTTAAGGTCGAAAACCATCAGTGAGTACAAAATTTCGCTTACTCCGGAAATGAGCTTATTTTTATTGGGTTACACAAATGAACATTGGCTAAACGCTAAATCACGCAATACATTATTTCAGCACATAGTACACTTCATCCAGCCTCCTCCCGATGCAGAAGGTTTCCTGAACGCAAGCAATACCTCGTATTAAAGCAATACTGATTCTCTGCTTCAGAAACTGAGTGGACCGCTTTTCCTGGGTCCTCTAAAAAAGCATCTTACCGAGTGTAGACATTTTACATTTCGATTCTTTGCCCCACACACCTGTTGTTTCAAAAACCAAAGCAGAGAACTTGAAATTATCCCGCAAAAATTCGTGCTTCTGGCTTTTCTTTGTCTCTGCCATGGTGGCGGCCGCGCCGGCCTCCTGGGACGTCTTGGCAAGGTAGGAAGTGGCCATGGTGTCCGGGCAGGTGACATCCCAGACCCACGATTTTCCATGACAGAAAGGGACTGAAGTCATGCCGTCCGGTCGTTTCAGAGTGTCGCGGTATAGGCCCGGAGGTTCCAGAGCTGAAGGGATGCTGGCCGTACCACACGCACGATGGATAAAAACCTCGCTGTGCCGGGAAATCTTCGTTTAAGACGCTTGCATCCCAGCCCGTGATATCCCCAAACATCAACCGTACTGCCGCATTTGCATCGATATTCGACACATACTGGGGCGCCGATGCGCAGCCCAATGGATATCCTTACTTCGGTATTTGACAGCAAAGTGCCGACGCTTGCCACTGGTAAGGCGTTAAGCCACAGTCCGGATTCAGGCTGGGACACTGCTAGCAGCCGGGCCTTTTGGTTAATAGACTTGTTTTGGCTTAACACTGCTTCTTTCTGGATGAGAACGACAGGTATGTCCCATGCGCGCTGTGAAGAACGCAATTCTCGGCAGGGAGTTCCGCGGGCCCCATTGACTTCCATGCTTGTTCCGGAAATGTATCAATTGGGTACGTATTAAAAAATGGTACAGCACTAGTACAGTATATCAGAAATAGAATCAGGTACAGCAATAAGGTACAATATGTATTAGCAAATGCCAATTGGTACAGCAGTAGTATAGCAGTCAGCAAATATATCAGCAGCAATTTGAAACAGATCATCCCATTAGCAATCCAACGCTTCTGTAATGGGTACCGTTGCGAATGTTGTTCTATTCAACTGTAATTAGATCTTGATATTGTTATTGCCCTACTGAATTAAAATACACAAAAAAATTGGGTATTCACCACGTACTCGACCGATGGCATCAGAGCGATGCGGTGTTGCTGTGCAGATCTGGAACAAGATTCAGCTTCCGCTTCCCGGACATGATAAAAGTAAAAGAAAACACCATGCACTACAATTTACGAAAACCGGCAAAAAAAGACGACGCTGCACGGGCAAGGAGAGTCGACTAGAGAGTGGCCGTTAAAGAGTCTTCTTGAAAAAATCATTACTGTTAAACCCAAAATTCTTAATGCGAGCTCTGTACCTGCCTTCAAATTCCTACTAAAATCTGTTGATCTGTCTTAAGCATCCACATTAGCGCTTGTTTTTGTTCGACCAGACATAAAGTCCCTTTGGGGTTGTCTGCTCTTGTGCCGTAATAACAATAATCATATCAATTTCGCAATCCAAATGAAATCCATCGTGATTTTTATTAAAAGTAAGTAAAAACATGCGAACCATTCTTAAAAGCAAATGTAATCACGCTAGCGAAAGCCAAAGCACTACATTTCACAGCAAAGCGCCATTTTGGCTACAATTCCTATAAATATTTCCATAAATAATTTAAGAAATGTGATACATATCACTTCCGTTTGGTACATAGTTTGCACTTGTGTCATGATGCTTATCAAAGAATACTTATCGGGTGAAAACCTTAACCGAACCAAATGAACTTACCTGCACCATCACCTTGGGCATCATCTTCAATGTCCTCTCCAGGCGGCGCGGGGTGACCGTTGGGGGGCATTCTGCAAAAAAACCATTTGATGCACATTAACCAATGTCCAGCAACCATCAGGTAAAAACGGAAGTGTATATAAACAAACCAATCAAGTCCACACGAATCCGCACTGAATTAATTACCACTGATTTTAAAGGCTAAGGTTGACTCGCACATGTGATCTGTTGACTTCAAGATATTGAAGCTACAGGTAACAAGCTTCACATATACAGGTTTGTGTACTTGGTATTTTTCAAGTCTGGAAAACTAGATGATTCTTAATCATCCCAGTTTCACTTCTAAATCGTTTAAATACGTTTTCCAGCACTGGCTTATTGTCATGTGAACTGGCCACTGCCGAAATATACTCCAACTAGTGGACCCCGCGCAAATTGCGCGGAATAAATCTGCTAGAAATCATTTGCGTAATTCGGAGGCGTATTAGGATTAACAGAAAACTTTCAAATAAGCTCAAAGAAAATTTTAAAACTAATTATGTGCTGTAGTGTTCAACTGTTCATACGATTACACAGTACTGTCGCCTGCTTTCCACAAATCCTGGCTGAAGTAAACCATGCCCCAGCCGCCGTACCGGAAACAGTGCAAATTCCTGTTTTTTTTTTTTTAAACGTACTCCTGTTCATTAATTGTAAAATATGTGCTGTACGGTATCATAGGTGCTTGCGTTCAGCGGTACGCCGGTACTTATTTAAAAAAAACCATTTCTGCTCTGATACTGGGTTATTTATTACGCATGTAAATTTTCTTATGTTACGCATAACATAATGTTATCACAGGGTTTTGACTCGGAATATCGCGGTATTTATATTTGATAAAGAAACAGTTTTCGACGGTATATTTACTGCCGCTTTGCACCACCTTGTGGCGCAGTTGAAATACTTAAGTGATACTTTACTAAATTTCCGGTGTCCAACATGAAGTTAAACATTCGAGCGAAGCTAACTTTCCTTCCAAATTTACATTGGGAAGTGTTTGTACTTCTACTGCAGAAATTAAAATTTAATTACAGTGTCTCTCTCATGGTGTTGTGTTAAATACTTATCACTGATAACTTTATGCGCAAATCGCGCTAATGTGCGCAAATAGACAGCAGGAAGATCAGAAACGATAGCGCGGTATTTTCCATAATTGTGTCGCAGACTGAAGTTGGAAAAGTTATTTAATTCGAACCGCACTCCAAATGGACCCACACGCAGTTACCAAAGAACGTACATTATGTTTACTGGTTTAATAATTTTTCCTGCTGTTTATTAAGAAATTATGTACTTAATAAATGTTAAGTAATTAATTTAATTAATTAGTGGTATCCGTTCATATTTTCAGTTCTCTCCAGATCGTATTTTTAAACTCTGTTTTGCGACTTCAAAAATAATACACTACCCTTTGGTTAATTTGTGAACCACGTCGCACACTGGAAACTGATGTTCGTAAAAACGGGATGTCTCGCTTGCTGCTCCGCGAGCTCCGCTCGCGCCGCAGCCCGGCGTCGGCTGCGGCTCCGCCTTCGGTTAATGATACAAAAAATACGGTATACCCGACAGTACTGTTCAGTTTTTATCTGCTATTAAAATTGTCAAACAATTTATAATTGCTAACAATACGCAGCTGGTAAACGTAAAACTTCGTTCATTGCAACTTCACGCACACAGAATTCAGCGATTTCGCATGTACAGCAGTGCCAATCACTGTCCAGTGTCCACGGCGCCACGCCAAAGGCGGCTTAGTACTGTACGTAAAAGGTAATCATACGGCTTCAGGCGGCAGTCACTTCTTAGCCACCAGCACTGGCTCTGAGTTTTTGCTGGTTTTCTGATTGGTTGTTGCAATGTTCCCTAGACTTTGTATAGTAAGGTTTTCTAGAGTTTTCTTAAAAGCTTATTTGTTTTCTCAAACCAAACTGATTTTGTAAAAACCTACCGAGTTTGGGCTATCGAATAATATGTAGATCTTAAAGATTGACCACGTGTATCATTCGGGATGGATGCGCAAACACGATGACCACACCTCCTCTTAAACTTTTATTATGAAGGATAAACAAGAATGAAGCAATTCATCGTTGTACAAGACAACTGTCGCCACAGGCGGAAACGACTAATTAATGCAACTTATTACAACAAATCTTCCCTTATGCGCAAATTTGTAATCAATACTTTACAAAACATATTTTAGGCTTTTGTACCTGCCACGTAAAAGAAACTCTTAAGTGGCCGCAGCCACCAAGATCAGAATGAATGCAAGCGCCGGTAGGCTACCCGATAATTAAAATTTAAACAAAAAAAAATAATCGAAATCTCTTTTCCTGAGGTTAACCAGGTAAAGAGATAGTCGAAAAATTCAGAAAAATCTCATGTTTCATTGTTTAGTAGAAAAGTAGTATACTATCGCACTCATCGTAGCATACTTAGAAAATGAATTACGAAGGTCAACAGGACGTGACCAAACAAGAATTCATCAGCGATAAAATTAGAAAATTACTTGCTACTACTACGTACAGATATTTATTATGATACTGCAGCATCCTTTTCTTCAGAATACATACAGTAGTATTGATTTTCCTAGCACTGCACAATGGATGACAATTTCAACTGTCCAGCACCAACGTGTGAGGCACGCGCGGGCGGCGGCCCATGGCCCCATGTTGTTGGCTGCGGATCACAAAGACAAACATAGATAGCTGCAGCGTTCTGCGGCAAGGTCGGTCGTCTGACGGAGGACAGAGCAATAAAGTACCGAACGGATTATGATCCTAGGGATCCTAGGGAGGGATTAGGGTGTCCACATGCATTGAATGAATGCACGTTTTTTCATTCAAATTTATCATTCAGCAGCAACTATGTGTAGAAATCATCATGCATCGAATGAATTCAAAGTATGTATGTAGGAAACGAAAATCTGGATGACGATCACGTGAATTCATCCAAAAAATCAGTGAATGAAGAGGGAGGGGAAATCCTTCCTTTTCATTCATGAATGAAACTTCCTGGCCAATCGCTATCGCTGCCTACCGCTACCGTGGGCGGGTGGATTGCCGATACACCGGGCGGGTGCCGTGCTAGATGTTTCATGGCATTTATGTAGTCGATGTATATGTAGTCGACTTAGTCACTATCGCCATTCAAACCGCCAAAACGAAAAATTCATCGACACGTTTCACTTCAGTTTTAAATCATAACATTTTGCTCTACTTCATGTGATTTGCATCAAACTTGCATTACGCCAATGCATGTGGACACCTTTATTATCGTAAAATTACTACCATACGGCGGCCGTCCATGCTCCAGACCGCGGTGGGCAAGGCCGAAAATGGCAGTTCCCACGAGCAGATAGCGGCGGTGCTCGGCCGGCTTCGGCCATTTTTGCAAGACCAGACAAAGACGGTTGACCCAACCAACTGCGACTGTGCGACGGTGCGTGCAGCCGCGCACCGTCTAGTTGGCCATTAACATAATAATTAAACTGGAAAATCACTGGAAAACTAATTTTCACGTATATTCCATTAACTGCAAAAGATAAATTTTCAGATTGGAATCAAGAATATTGTCGGCACGCGTATCTCGAACAATAGTATGGTTATTTTCTTTCAGGCTGTTCTATATTCCAGCGAAAATCTCTTTCCCATGTAATTTTGTCATAATAGTTACAAGTATAACGAAGATCGCAAAGCTGACCAATGAACCTTTCAAACAACTGAATTTTATGAACTTCCGGGGCCTGACGCACATGGAGCCGCCCAGTGTAGCACTGCAATTAATTTTACTTTAACCGAATCTGTAAGAATTTCCCATGCAACACTCTGGCTAAAAAATGAAGGCTTATTTACAGAAATAATCTAAAGTTTCATACTTTATTGGTCAAATCAAGGCCACAATACACAAATTTGAAGAAGAAAAACACGCTAAACTATAACAGAAAAATTTCGTTCAGCCTGTCCAGTCCTTCCATCGTGCCCAGCACTGACGCCGCATTTCCCCGTTGAATTTCTATGGACAAACGCTGCCGCAGAAATTCATGCGAGCGTGCTTCTCCGGTGTGCAGCTGCAGTCTTTTTCCAAGTTCTTTGATGATGGCGATCGCCGACGGTCCCCACGGGCCCAGTGTTTCAAAAGCGATAGGAACGAATAGGTAGCGGCCGACCAGATAGGAATATAGTCCTGATTTCCTTAACTCTGCCTGCATGGCGGCCGCTCCAGCTGTGGTAGCAGTGGCCTTGACATGCGAAAGCGCAACTGTGTCTACACATGTCACGTCCCAAGCGAGGCATAATCCGCGTTTCCATGCAAAAGTTGTGCAGCCATCAGGGCGGCGTTCATTGGTGTGAGATGTGCCGCGCGGCTCCAGTTTCGCTGGCACACCGGCGGATACCAAGGCTATACAGAAGATACTGTTTAATCCGCCGTGGCGCGGATGTCGACCGGCGGAAAAGGCACACGACAGTCCATGGTGCCCGTAACCACCAACAGGTTTGTGGCATTTGACGCAGTCGTGTGGTTCACAGATCGTGGCACCGAGACGGAGGCCGATGCTGATCTTCAGTTCGTCGTCGCCCAGTAGATTACCAATGTGAGCGGACGGCAAGGCGTTCAACCAGATGCCGGCCTCTGGTCTAGACTGGGCAAGCAGGCGCGCTGTGTTGACTTCGTCTCCTTGAAATACCTCCAGCAGGGCCGCAAGGGACACGTTGCATAATGGCAAGTCCCAGGCCTTCTGGGACTTCTGAAATGTAGCTTCCGGGAGTACGGGTTGACGGGCTTTTAATTTCCATGACTCCGAGGCACCAGTGATGTCAACAGCGGCGTGGTTAGGCAGTAGTGCGGAGAGCAAACCGGATACGGAATGAATCGAAGCCAAGTAGGCTGGGAGAGATAATTCTTCCGACCGGCGGATGCCGATTCCACCTCTACTAACCGGTAACGTTGCTTGACGCCAAGGCGGGTAGTCGTTGTGATTGGTCCGTACATTTGACAGGTTCTGGAAGCAGGAGCGCATTGCTTCGTCCAACTGGTATAATAATGCGGGGTATTTCCATGCATTACAGCACCGCAACATGTATAAAATTTTCGGGGCGCCGAGACAATTTTTTAGGAGAAACAACGCTTGATGGCTAGGTAGAAGCTGAAGTCGTTCACACATCAACTTCAAGGTGCTAGCCTTTTCGTTCAGTATAGGCCCAATTGCTTCATCCAGTACGGGTGCACCGAGCAGAGACATGGTGGATCCCGTCAGAATGCGTAGTCGTGGGTAACTCTCGAGGAATTCCGCTGTAACGTCACGCTGCGACTCAGATGACCCACCAAAAACCAGCAGTTCGCATTTAGCCTCGTTAACTTGCAAACCGATTGTAAAGTTGTAAATAAGTAGCTTCAGCTAGTCCGCCAATCAATTCCGTCTGTACGGCACAAAGTTCTACATAAAACTACCATGTAAGCCCTGCGCGAGCGCTAGCATTGGTGTACGTTGATCAAAAATCATAATAGTCAAATTATTTATTAAGTACTTGTAAATCTGAAATTGTATATTTAATTGTGTATTGTCTATTATTATAGTACTTGTAAATTTGATTAAGTAATACTCGTATGTATACTGAAGTATTGTATTATACTGATTGGTGCTCGTTGTTGTACATAGTGAAAAATAAAAACGCACAACTTGTAAATTATTTATAATACGAGGAGGAGCTACCTTGGCCCGATCAAAGGCGCACACGACCATAATCCGATCACTGTGCCCGCGTGTGTGCACCATGCCCAACCACCCTAGCTGGCAGCGACGTTAACCACTTGCACGCGCATACAACATGGCTGTCATCCTAACGCGGCAGCCCAATTATTAATAAATTTTAGCGGCCGTGAATTGTTTAACAAATTACGGCCACCCATCGTTACGACCTTTCACTGTTTTCGAATGTTAATTTGTTTTGAAAGATCGAAATTTTGTAATTATGGACGAAAATGATTTTGTCATATTACCTGAGGATAACTATCCGTCTTCCGTTTTGTCCGACATGGAGAATTTCGGTGAAGACCTTCAGTTACCTGCCAGTCTGTTTTGTGTCAGTGCGAGTAACAGAAATAGTTCGGGCCTGCCATCAGATGTGGAGAAATTAGCAGAACCCGTCCCTGTACCAGCAAGCTATGGTAAAGGCATGTCAGCAGCACTTCGGGCCGTGGAATCCGGAAACCTGTCTCTGCGATCAGCAGCAAAAACGTATCACGTTCCATATGCTACGCTCTGGGAGAAGTTAAACGGCGTGCGAAGAGGAAAAAAGGAGCTCATAAACGGAAATTTACTGATGAAGAAGAAAACTATATTGAGAAGCTGCTGTTGAAATGTGCTGAAAACGGCATACCACTGGACAAGAGCGCACTGCGACGAATTGTGCCACTCTTGGCAAAATCTAAAGGTCGGCAGTGCAAATTTATGTCAAAAACTATTTTAGTAATACAGTAATTCAGTAATACATTTATACAGTGATTCGCAATTTGTAATAAATCGCCAGCACTTATTTGAGTTATTTTTGCGTATAATTTGTGTACTCAATACTTTAAGTTTTACAGTTACGCCTGAGAAATCAAAATTATTCACAGCGAAGTGGCATAAGAAATTCCTTGAGCGGCACCCTAATATATCTCGGCGCATTTCACATGGCGTTTCAAGAAAAAAAACGAAGGAATGGACAGTAGAAAATAGGGACGGATGGATACAGCGACTGTTTGCGCTGAACAACTTGGGACTGCTCAGTGATCCACGCGGCATCTGGAATTTTGACGAGTCAGCCTTTCAGGTTGCGGAAAAAGTGACAACGGTATACGCCAGGCGGTGTGAAAGATGTACTGTCATATTATGATGGCAATGACCGTGAGTTAATAACCGTTCTTGCGGGAGGCAATGCAGCCGGTGAAATTTTGCGGCCGCTAATTCTTTTCGACGGGAAAGTCGTTTTGGCTTCGCATTTCAACGAGACGAACGATATGTGTCATATCGGTTTCAATTCGTCTGGAATAATGGATAATGCGACCTTCGCTTCGTACGTCAGGGAAGAGGTGATCCTCGGATGACAGCAGAAAAGGTGCGTAATAAAAGCTCCCCGATTCATTCACATTGTAGATTAAGCGAAATGTTAGCTTAATCTTATCGTTGTTTTACTCACGTATTAGTGAATTTTTATTTAACCATTTTAGGTAAATTATAATTTAATAATATGGTTAACCATAATTTCTTTTTACAGAACGTGATTTTTCTCGATGGACACAGTTCGCACATGTTTAATCTCGAATTTCTATCCGAATGTGTTAAATCGGAAAAAGATATTACTGTCGTAATATTTCCTTGTGGTCAGACTGGAAAATTGCAACCTATGGATGTAGCAGTGTACGGACCTGTCAAGAAATACTGGCGGGATTACCTGCGGCATATGACTTTGTCCCCCGAGGAAGAGGTGCATTATGTTACTTGAAAGTTGTTTGCTATTTTTACTTGTTTTCGATAGTTTCAATATCTTATTGTCATGACTGGCACAGGTTATTAAATTTCGTCATTCAGCTTTACATCAGTAACATATACTTTCGTCTTAGGTGAACAAACGGAACTTCGCCAGTCACATTGTGAAAAAGTGGAACGACTTTAATATGTCGAAAAACATAGTTTCGGGATTTGGTTCTGCTGGAATATTTCCTTTCAACCCGGATGCCGTTTGTCAAGCTTATGTGGAACCAGTTTCAGCGACATCACCTTTGGACGTGCCCGTTTCGGTAGCAAATGACTACGTGTCAGAACTGGAAATTGTGCGTCGTTCGCTTCGAAAAATTCCGCTTTTAACCGAAGGCAAAATAGAGCGCATTATAGCATATGCCGTTGCTGAAGCAGAAGGTTTTAGTGCTCCTGTAGCGCCCGAGAAAGTTGCTGCGGACTGGCATCTTTCTTTGATGAAAGCACATGCCCCTAAGCAAAGGAAACTAAAGAAGTCGCGCTTGCGCGCGGATGCAGGGCTCATTGCGACGGATAGTCAGGTTATTGAGGCCCTCGAAAAGCGAGAAGAAGCAAAACTGCAGGCCAAGAGTAAGCGCAGCAAGAAGACCAAGAGCGGCCTCAGTGATATTACGAACACGCCAACCAAGAAAACGTTTAGAATGGATAAAAAGTGAACATTATTTTGGCGCAGATTTATTGCTTTGAACGGTTGTGCTCGTGCAGGATTTCAGGAAATAATTATGCACTTTCGTTTAGTTTAGCACCAGTGGTCTCACGCAGACTTTTTGTGCGTTAAAAATGGCGGCCATAGCGATGTTATAAAGTTGTTGCCCTCGTGAGGTGGCTGGCCATCTTGCGTATGTGCAAGCACAGTGATTAAATTTACTGCCAACCTGGGTGTTTGGACGCGGTGCACACACGCGGGCACAGTGATCGGATTATGGTCGTGTGTGCGCCTTTGATCGGGCCAAGGTAGCTCCTCCTCGTAGTTTATTTGGCAATTACTTCGCACCTCCCTGGCGTGGCAGTTTTCGGAAGAACTATACGCCCTCGATCAACCTTATGCTCCCTTCCTACATCGTCACATATAACCATGACAGCGCCGCTGCAGCGGCAGCATCGCAGCGGAAATGGGCGGCACTTATGCTGGCTGCTGCCAGGAGCAACAACCTGCGGCACAGCGCAGGACCGGAAGCATCAGCCCTGGTACGCGAAAGCAAACATTGCGTACGTACGTTACGCTATACTGCCAGTAGAATTAAACACAACACATCTGCTTAGACAAAGTAAGACCGGTAGCGAGCAGCAGTAGAGTACGCACTCAATTCACAATCACATCAGTCAATCAACTTCATCCATAGTACGCATGTATGCAGCAGCGCAACATTTTCCCATCGCGTTTTCTTCGCAGAATCCCTCAACCGGCACTAACTTATCCTTAAATCCTTAAACAAGAAAGTCCAAACCAAACTGTTGTATCACTATAGTCTATCGCGCTGACATTTTGCAGATACTTCCGGAAAACAATTACGTATTCATTTCTCAAATCATTCAATTCTAAATTGCTGAGCACAAGTAGCATACCGACTAGTTTTTTTGAAGTGGATGATGTGAACTTACAGCTTATGACTAACTAGTGGTGGTTGATAACCACATCATTGCACCGAGCGGGAGTGATACTCACCGACAAATGTTTACACTGAAAGTTGAATAGGTGAATTGTAAACAGCAGATATGTTTTTCGAACTTTTTATTCAGATATATAATAATAGATATATACTTAATTTTATTCCGCTGTCATTTTATGAACAAATCCGTCATAAACTAAACACAGATTTCTCAGAGTGATCTGTGTCAAAATTCCACATAGTAGGTATGCGGAAAAATTAAAAACGAAAGTACGATATTACATGTACGTACTGAAATTCAGAGAGCTACAGAGACGGCTACCAACTTCTTTGCACCAGCCAACTGTTTGGTTGGAGCATTTTGTTAAAGATAAAGATAATTAACAATTCTTCTCTGGTTAACTTCGCCAATGCCACTGGAAAATGGTATTGGATTGTGAAATTGGAAAAGTGTTACGTACGCTTTTTTTGGTTTTTGGCTCTGCTGTGGAAATGTATGCTCTGCTATGGAGCGTGCATCACTTGACGATCAGTTAATTGCAGCACCTCGCGCTTCGCGCTCGGTGCAAAAAAAGACGCATAACCCCATACCCAGATATCCGTACGCATGTGGCAAGTGCAATTGTACGATAACCGGACATTTTAGCCAAGTCGTACAGCGCACTGCGCCGCATGCGATCGGAGTGCTGTGGGTGGGGGTTATGCGTCTTGTTTGTCCTAAGCTTTAACTACAAAATCAGGATGAAATTAATTATACACTTAGTTCTTGAAGTAGATCACACGGAATACCTTCTAAGCGTTTCATTACAGACTGACAAAAAGAAAAAAATTTAAAGTTGCATTCAATAGTGCACGAAGATATACGACAATAACAAGTGTACGATAATAATAAAATATAAAAAAGGTGGAAATGCTCCAAAATAGAAGCTGCTGTTTACTGGGAGCGTTGTTTTTATGTAAATAAAGGAAAATAACAATCCCAAAAAATTAATCTGGAGCTCACGGCGTCACGAAGAGTTACATCATAATGAAAAAATAAAATCCCCTTCATATGAAGTAACATACACGCATTCGGCGATGTAAATGCGTGGGCAAGCGATTCGATGACCAATATTGCGATCATTTATCAACGCCATAAAAACCACCGGAAGTGGAACATGAAAATCCACTTCGCTCGTCCAATCAAGATGGCCAGGCACCAACCACTACTCTACGAGACTACGGCTACACCACACACAAATATGCACAATCAAGCGCGCTCGTTGCTACACTGTTCAACAACGCCTATGCTGCAATAAAAAAAGGCAGCATTTACGCATTCCTCATCTTACGATCGGCAATTATGACAGTAATTCCCAAGAAGAAAAATCTGCATGACAATGCGCGTTTGGCCGCGGGACGCGTGCAGCAGGCAACCGACAGGTGCAGCGCATAACCAGCGTTTTATTAGTGAACACGGGACAACTTGAAAAGTGTACAACTGCCCAGTGCCCATGCACTACATGCAGAAAAACACTCCATTATTACTGCATTATATAGTGCATATAATTATGAAAGACAGAGAGCGGCGTCATCATCGTCGAGAGAATAACAAGTGGGTGTTTTCACTGTTTTCCTGCTTCTCGAGTCTCGACAAGAACGTGTTAAATACTAACGGCTAACGGCTAACCAAGCAAATAAACTGCTGATCGCATTTTACAGTATAAGGAAAGCTGTACAAACCCGAAAGCACTTTCCCTATCACCACCGTCCATCACTGGTACCTGCTCCCATGATTACATCCTTAAAATTACGCCCTTACATCCTTCGTGTTAATGTGTTGTCGTAATAATATTATTGTAGTAAATACAAAAGCTACACGGTAAAGGAAAATTCACGGGTAAAAGGGGGAAAGAAACGATGCCAGCGACAACAAACGAAATCTTGCTCAACATTCAAATTCTCAGTACATACAACATAGCTCACTCCGGTGGCGAACAGGTCTTTAATCACAACCACTCCATTGAAAAAAATCATTCAACAAATTACCTACAAATTCACACCTTACCCCAAGGATTCTGCGTATTTCTTCTTGCGCGGCTCCTCAATAAAGTAGCGATAGCTCAGACACGCTGTAATGGCCACCGCGAAGCAGATGATGGAGTGTTTCTTGGTGGCCGTGGCCAGGGTATTGCGCAGTTGTGGTTTGGGGAGACGCTGCTGTTGGCTCTTGGATGACACTCCGCACTCCTCAGCCGTGTTATCCACCGCTTGCGCCGCGTAATGACGGGAAAACGGACGCTCAGACACGTCCTAACGGCCACCGCGAAGCAGGTGGTGGCGTGTTTCTTGGTGGCCGTGGCCAAGGTATTTGCGCAGTTGTGGTTTGGGGAGACGCTGCTGTTGGCTCTTGGATGGCACTCCGCACTCCTTGGCCGTGTTGTCCTCCGCTTGCGCCGCGTAATGACGGGAAAACAGACGCTGAATCTTCTATAAGATGCTACTATCACAGCTGATTCAACACATACAAAACAGCCTTTCCCAGTTGGGAAATTATGAGAGAAAACATCAAAATTTTGACTTTATTCAAAGGCAATTTTTACACAAATTCAGCAGATACGAGGCGTCACGTTGCGAGCTTTGCGATCGCGCTGCAAAAGCTACCCGGAAGTGGTTGTGTTGATGTTTACGTATTTACCTTTATTCTTCCTGCATTATGCTCGAAAACATGCAGAATAAATATAGCTTATCAGTGATGAAATATTCCATTCATTTACGAGTTTATATCTGTTGGTCCTGTTCTTTACCAGACCTGATAAAAAAAGTCAGCAAAAACAAACGCGACACCTTGAGCTCATTACCGCCAAGCAGGAATACTCCCTTGCGATTGCTGATCACTTGCGATTGCTTCCTTGAGGTGGCTGGTCAAGTTTGCTTGTAAATGTCCATCTTTCAAGCGGAAGTGTAATTCAGCTGGTGCTTTCCTTGTGAAAGCTGCCGCATTCCATCACCAAACTGCGGAACCTTTATTTTGTCACCAACGACAACATCGGACCATCATGTATCATATCAACTCAACGTCGAATCCTCAAATCCGGCAAGAAGAACGACTGAAGCAGTATGTGCATAACGTGGTATATGGTACTGTTAATGTTGACTTGAATACTATAATTTCTTCTAATATTTCTCGCATGAAAATCCTCCCTCCAAAGTGGTGTAGATTACATCAGTCCGCAACGGTACGTTTTCATTCTTTCCTTGGTGATTTCTGCAGTCAGCTTACTACGGCTTGTGATCTTAGTATAAGGCTCCACACGAGTGTCTTGAATTATTTTCATGGGGCGTAGCTGAATATGCGTTATCTGTTTTACAGTGTCAGCAGTCGCAGGGTAAATTTTTCAGTAAAAATTTTAAATTTGCAGTGCCGTCAGCGTTGTTAAGGGAAAGAGAGGCAGTTTGTACCGAAATAAATAAACTTAAATGGATTAAGCGCAGGATGAAAGTTTTGAACAGGGAGTTTTTGCTGTCGTATGCGGAGCGACTAAAATACCTTAAAGCAATCAGGAAAACTCTTTCTGAAAAAATTTCACAGCTTCGCTCGAACGCAGAACATGCTGAAAAGGATTCGTGGTTTACCAAGCGGCAGTGGAATTTTATAGATGCAAAGTTAAAATCGTCTGCTTCTGCCATTTCAAATATTTGTGATCCGAAAAATCTTTCTCCTCTTGACTTTTCCTGGATTAATCAACTAAAAAATAATTCTTTCAATATTGCGTTCGATAATTCGCCTATTTTGCCTTCCCATATTAAGAATATTTTGTCACGGAAGGATGCGTCTGCAGGATCCGGGTTAGATGGCATTAATTATTCGTTTCTGAAACCGTATCCGGCTGTCCACATGTTTCTAGCCAACATGTTCAATAGGCTATTGTCAACCGGTACCGCATGCTCTTCGTGAAAAGTGGGCAAAACTGTACTTTTATATAAAAAAGGCGACGTCTCTATGCCGGCTAATTATCGTCCAATTACTTTGACAAGCTGCATTGCAAAAGTATTTCATTCTGTTATTTCAAAACTGTTAATGTCGTACTGCATTAAAAATAATATAATTAATACCGATGTACAGTAGGGATTTATTGAAGCGACTAATGGTTGTGGGGAACATTCGCTGAAGCTGCTGAAATTAAAAGATCAACAGCGGGACAAAAGACGTGCGATGCATATAACCTGGCTGTGTTGCTAATGCGCATGGGTCTGTCAGGAAGGAAGTGATTCTGCCTGCACTGCGTCGCTATGATCTTCCTCAGTATTTAATATCTTATATTGATAATTACTATACGGGACTTCCTATAAAAATTTATCATAATAATGGATTTTCTAAACCTATCCCGTTTAACGTAGGCTTATTTCAGGGTGACACCATGAGTTATGCGTTGTTTCTTATTATTTTTAACTGTATCCTTGAGTATCTCGAAGAAAACTGAAAATTCGGAATAGCTTTTGACGCACTCCCACAGGGGAAAATTGTCGATATGGCTTTTGCAGACGATTTAACGCTTATCTGCAACAATAAAGCCAGCATGGGCCGATTAATCCGTGAAGTGAATGGGTGTATGAATTCTATTGGCTTTTTTCTGAATGCCGACAAGTGCCGTTGTTTTTCTCTTTCGAGAGGTATTTCATGAGAAAAGCGGCGTTTGAAATTAATGGCGTAAAAATTCCGGATATATCGAGTGAGCCGAAGAAATTTCTTGGTGTACACGTATTTAATAAAAATCAGTCTGTTAACAGTGGAAATTTAGTATATACGAGTCTGGAATCTTTAATGCAGCGAGTAGGTCATCTGAAATTACGTGCCGTGTATAAAACGAAAATTTATGATGAATACTTTGTAGCTCGTATGAGATTTGTGTTAACAATGCATGACTTGTCTCCAGCAGTCGTTAACTCACTTGAAGCGCTTGTTAATAAATACATAAAAAAATGGCTAAATATTAATGTATCCGCTAACTGTGATTTCTTGTATGTACCGGGTGGGATGAATATTAAGTCTCTGAAATCAGTGTACGCGCAATCACTCGCTGCCTTTGCAACGGACGCGTTGTGCTCTAATGATGCTGTTGTGGCACAGATTGCGAGTGATAACTTAACCCTTAATGGCCTGACATCATCAAACTGATTCATCGCGATTGAAAACAAAACGCACACGCCATCCGAACTGAAATTTTGTATTTTTCTTCCCTGGTATGCTATGTAGGTATGCGTAGCATACTACTGATAATTTTTGCAAAATTTAATCAACAAAGGTTTCAGAGAAAAACGCATGAACCAGAATGATTCAAGTTTTGCCGGAAGTAAGACAAACTTTCACTACAAAGAACTCGCTCAGCATTTGTAGAACAGATAAATCCTGGCTGTTGTACAAACTATCGACGCTTCTTATGGGCAAGTTTTAAAAGTGCTATGTTTGCAAACAACCGTGAAAAAAATTCTCATCCGCGACGGTGTCGCTTAGCCGGATGAAGATGTAGGCCGGCATCAGAAAATGAAATTCCTTTTGTCGTACAGAAAGGTAAGCGCAAGAGAGAGCATTTAAGCTCTAAACAGATACAGGCTGCATAGGTAGGTTAGTGTAATGCAATGTGTGCTGAATGCGAAGTTGTCCAGTTCTCTCTCTGTGCCCCTTCTGGATCTATTCTCACTTACATTAGCCAGTTATTCCAAACAGACCAATGGCTAACACTTGAATCAGTTTGATGCAGTCAGGCGTTAACGGTTAAAATATGTCAGGCCATTAAGAGTTAATGTCGGCGTAATAATGATGTTATTGTGGACATTGTGCAAACTTCTATCGAAAGCGGCAGGCAAGGCAAACCGGTCAGCAATTAGAAAGCTTGTTAATAGAAAAGTAAAGCAGCATGTTTCGGCGTCGAGAGAAAATCGGATCGAGGGCTTGATACAGCAGGGAGCGTGGCAAGAGATTGTTAAAGCCAAGATTGTAGATGAGCCATGGAAGTCAGTGCTGTATGATCTGTCTGAGAATGTGGTGACATTTATGATCGAATCGGCTCTCAATATCTCTCCTTCTTTTACCAATTTACTAAAATGGGGAAAAATTGTCTCGGCTAACTGTGATTTGTGTGGGGCCGATAAAGGATCCCTCTGTCACATCCTTAATAGTTGTTCGGTGTCTCTTAACAGCTACCGGCACACCTGGCGCCATAATAGCATTGTTCAAGCTACCTTTTGTTTCTTGACCGGTGTGGTCTGATAAAAATAAATGGAAATTTTGTCTGACCTAAATTCTGAGAATTACGAAAGTCACAATAACACTATAACTCTTGATGTGCTTCCTACCTCTCTGTGCCCTGATCTATGCTGTGTTAACCGCGGAGAGAAGCGTATTATTTTAGCGGAGGTTACCATTCCCTTTGAAACCGTGCACGGATTTGCCAATGCGGAGTCCAGAAAACGGTGCCGTTACGCCCCTCTGATAGAACAGCTAACTAGTGCCGGATGGCAGACCGACTACTACCACCTAGCCATCGGTTCAAGGGGAATGGTTGCCCGTACTGCTGTGACAGGCATCGACAGAATTGCCACCACTATCGGGCAAACTGCGAAAGTGTACCAGATGAAGCAGCCAATAAATAATTTGAAAGTGATTTCTTTAACCTGTTCTTATGTTATTTTCCTGAATAAATCAAATAAAGAGTGGAGTGTACCGCGCCCGAACAACTTGTTCACTGTTAATGCACGTTAGTCGTTCCTGCTTGTCGGTCGATCTCAGCACGATCGTCAATGATGCTGTTAATTGTCCTCGATTTCGTGTCTCCGATGATGGTTGTTGTGGCAGAATGTTCCGTTGCAATGTACCTTATTGTGATGTAGAGATTAAGATATGTACAGTCGCAAAAAGAACAGGACAAATTTTTTTTAGTTTAGTCTCTCCATGCTTTCTCTTTTACTCCATTTCTTTCTTTTGAAAAAATTTCTGAAAAATTTTAAATTAACTTGAATTTAAATTAAATTAGGCATCGGAGGTTTTGGGTTTTAATGCCGGTAGGCTAAACGCTGTAAGTAAAGAAGTAAAAAAAAAGTATATGCAATGGGACCATGAGTATAAGACAAAATGTACTGTCCAGTCCTTTTGTGTGACTATAGGATATTCGGGATGTAAGTAACGGTCAGGTATGCACGCCTAGACAGGGAAGAAATCGCAATAAAGGTTGTATTTTTGCGACAAATCATTTTTACGGTGTACGGAATAGACATGCTGCTCAATATTGCGCGACGCCTCATTTCTCGGTAGCTTCCATATGTCCGTTGCTTCCTGCTTGTGTATCTTTCCTGCTGTTCGCCATTGTCCTGGCCAATGTCAAAAGGAGTAAGGAAATTTTTTAGGAAGGAAAGTTTCACCGAATATGATAAAATTTAAAAAATTAATCTTTTAAGGCATTACTTTGGCGTTCGTACCAGTATGTCATAATGCATAGCGCCAGTTAACTATTTCGTACAAAACATGCAACAGTAAAATTTTTAGCGAATGAAATTTTAATAACTGGACTTCCGGTAGCGCTTCAGAACATGTGAAACCGCGACACATGAAACAGGAAATAGCAAAAACTGCAAAACAACAATTAATTCGAAAACACGAATCAACAAAATTTGCGAGAAAATTTGAGCCCAAATTATGGAACCTACATATACTAAACCAAAAACGAATACTACATTAATGATAACAAAAAAATCGGAACCATGAGCATGTTTCCCACATACGAAGCCGTTGCCACCAGTCGAGAGTCAGCGTAAGTCAAAAAACCAAAAGCATTTTCAGTTTTCGGCAGTCTGTTTTTTACTTTGAGATTATAGATTTCTGCCTAGCACTTACGATTTTCCGCACTTTATTTCTGTTTTTTGTGTTTTTTTGACATTTTAAATTCATTCTGATCATTATGCTTGACGAAGTGTAATTTATTGTTGTATTGTATTGGTTTAAAGAAACCGTAAAGATCACGGCGTGGATTGTCCCCACTAGCGATTTTATCGGAACTATGAAGTCTTTCTTGGGCCTTTCTTCGTCCGAATTCTCGGAATACTACAATATAGCCGGCTACAACGCTCTGGCCATGTTCGATATACTCGGCACGCATCATCCCTTTGGTCACGCGCTGTATCCTCAAGCACCTTTCGGGCCATGACGCCGGCATGCTGGGATGTCAATGTGGTGTTGAATTTTTGTGGGGCGGCGTTTAGTTATCCATGCCACTCAGGATATTCCCAACTATGTCACGAATGTGCGCCGACCGCCGATACAGTCTTGGAGTCGGTCGAGAAACCTGCTGTACTCTGTATGTGTAGATCGGCATGACAGACCTACAGTGTGGTCTCAGGCCACTCTGCATAAGTGCTAGAGACGTCTTACAATCAGCTTTGTGTTTATCAAAGTATCACGTCCATGATAATATTATGATGAGTACGGAAATGCATTTGGAATTTCGGATCGCCGATAAAGACTTAGCAATCGAAATTATGGCGGGCGACTGCCATGTAACAATGTTAAAAATTCCTCTGAGTTAAAGTTCGCAGTCGGTACAATTTGAATTGTCCTGGTACGGTACTGGTTAGTGGTCACTCGTCTTGCCCCCAGATGAAATGGTGTCAGCCCAAAATGATTCCACTCCGTGTACATGTGCCGGGACTTTAGTGTTAGACGCGGCTTTGCGCTTTTCCTGCCTGTTTAGCAGGCTGCGACGGCCGGGTATTCGCCAAACGCCATCAATAAATGGCTATAATATAATATAATATAATATAATATAATATAATATAATATAATATAATATAATATAATATAATATAATATAATATAATATAATATAATATAATATAATATAATATATATAATATAATATAATATAATATAATATAATATAATATAATATAATATAATATAATATAATATAATATAATATAATATAATATAATATAATATAATATAATATAATATAATATAATATAATATAATATAATATAATATAATATAATATAGTAAACATCTTTGCATGATAATGGTAGGTGTAACAGATTTCATAAAGTTTTACATTCCAGGCGTTCTTGTGTCATCTTGATATTATGGTATGTTAACTTTAGAGTCAGTTTTAATTCTTTTCGAAATTTTAGCACTCTTAACTGTTTCAGTTGTACCAAATCGATCAAGAAATCAAACGAGAGCTATCGTCGGGTAATATATATAGAAATTTAGGTTTATGTTTAAATTTCCTGTAACTTTTGCAGTCATGCAATTTTCGGTTTACTTTGAAACCAAAAATTTTCATTAGAACCATTCCCGTGCTGCAAGGGTATGAAGCATCTTAATCCGTGGCAAAAAGGAAATGGTTGTTTTCGCATCACCAAAGACAAAGCTATTCATCATAACTCCAAATGTCCTGGTTGTGAGAAAAGATTTACTGAGAATCCACCGGCACCAGAGATCATCGTAGTCCGCGAAGAATTCGAATACATTAGTGGGAGGAATCGCAAATCAGTTACCGACAGGGCGAAGCCTAGGAAGTATTGTTTGCCTGCGGCATGCATTAAGCGACGGCATCCACATTTTGCCACATATTTTGGTAATCTCGATGACTCAGTACAGTTTAGCAGGGAAGAACTGCGTCTCATCGCGAAATTCCGCACGGAAATCTAGGGAATGTTCTGTTCGTTTTGTTCGCTCGCAGTATCTTATCGCCTTCCATTTCATGCTTGCCAGTTTTTTATGTTTGCATTTATTTGATGTTGCTAACTTTGCACTGAACATAACGAGCATTATATTTATTATATTATATATGTTATATTATATTATATTGTATTATATTATATTATATTATCTTATATATATATATATATATAGTATATTATATATATTTATATTATATATATTATATATATTATATATTATATATATATATATATGTTATATATATATTATTACATATATTATATATATATACATATATATATATATATATATATATTATATATATATATATATATATATGTTATATATATATATATATATATATATATATATATATATATATATATATATATATATACATATATATATTATATATACAAATGTGTATGTTTTCGAACGTAAGCGTCTTGCGTTAATGCAGCTTTTCACTGCTTGTATTGTTTTAACGAACAGGCTTACCCCTTGAAACATAAATGTGTTTAAATACGCACAACTTCTACTTCTTTTAAGTATGCATACTTGTTAAAGCATGATTATTTGCATAAACACTGTATTGTGAAGCGCTTGTTTGTTTGGCTACTTTTGCCTTGGACAAAATGTCTCTTTTAGTTGTCATGCTTTACTGAAGAACGGCACACCATTAAGCTATGTACGCAGCCATTATTGATGAATATATTTTATTTAATCGGTTCTTTACATAAGTATACAGTGGTGAAACAGAAAATTACGCAGTAAATCACTTCAGTACGTAATACACTTCGTCCAACCTCTTACCGATACAGAACGTTTCCTGTACACAAAAAGCACTGCCTGGCATTAAAGCAACACTGATTCTCTGCTTCAGAAACTGAGTGGACCGTTTCTCACGTGTCCGCTCAAAAGCATCTTAGCGAGTGTAGACATTTCACATTTCGATTCTTTGCCCCACACGCCCATGGTTTCAAAAACCAAGGCAGAGAAATTGAATTTATCGCGTAAAAATCCATGCTTCTGGTTTTTCTTTGCCTCTGCCATGCTGGCGGCTGAGCCTGCTTCTTCGGACGTCTTCGCGATATAGTCGATAGCCATGGTATCTGGGCAGGTGACATCCCAAACCCAAGACTTTCCGTGACTGAAGGGAACCGATGGCATGCCGTCCGGTCTTTTATTGACATCGCGATACAGACCGGGTGGTTCCAGAACTGATGGGATACAGGCTGAACCGCAGGCTCGGTGAATTACATCTATGATTTCGTTGTGCCGGGAGATTTTCGCTCTGAGACGCTTGCACCCCAACCCGTGATATCCCCAAACATCCACCATGCTACCACATTTTCACCTGTGTTCGATACATACGGGAGCGCCGATACGTTGCGCAATGGATATGCGCAACTCATTGTTCGATAGCATTGTACCGAGGCTTGACACTGGAACCGCGTTGAGCCACAGTCCGGACTCGGGCTGGCTTACTGCTAGCAACCTGGCTTTCTGGTTGACGGAATGGGCTTGATGAATTGATTTAATTCGCATTACAAACTGTTTAAATTCTTGACCATATTTCAAGTCTTTTTATCGCTGAACACACGCTTCTGATTTCTGACTTTGAGAATTTGTATTGCAGGCTTGAGTTATGTACGAGAACCAAAGCAATTAGAAGAAGAAGCAATATCATCTTCACACCGGCAAAATTCCAAACTGACAAAACGCAGTCAACTTATCAATCATTAAGCGATTTTAAAGCGATTTTAAAACATGAAGCGATTTTAAAACAAAGGCGCCTTAGCCAAATTTGCGGTTTACTCGTAAACGCTGTACATATGCTTTCTGTTTTTCGGATACTGATATACTTTAAAAAATGATATTGACCGGTATCGGTGGTGACTCATTAATTGATACTGACTAAATAATCCGTTAAATTCTAAAGCCGTTTGGATGTAATTCAACTCAACCGCACCCGGACAGTTGGGAGTGTGACATTTCGCCGCACTCAAACTCGACGCGCTACTTTTCGCCGCGAAGACATTTCGTCGCCGGACATTCAGACGCTGGGACACTTCGGTTTGGGACTTTATGTTTTGAGACATTTTAACTTTGCGACATTTCGACGCAAGACGTCTGGCCGCGAACGATTCGTCTTGGGACTTTCGAACGATGCGACTAATCACCGCAAAAAAATTAGCCGCGCTTAATTTCACTACTTTTTTAGGCTTGTTCGTAGTTTTTCTTTGGTTTCTTAGTCCTTCTTAAACTTTCTTGCAATTGTTGAGGTCGTCTTAGTTTTTCCAAGGATTTCTTAGGTTTTTTTGGTTTCTTACGTTTCTTAGGTTCTTAGGTTTCTCAGGTTCCTCAGGTTTCTTAGGTTTCTTAGGTTTCTTAGATTTTCTTAGATTTTCTTAGGTTTCTGAGGTTTCTCAGGTTTCTTAGGTTTCTTAGGTTTCTTAGGTTTCTCAGGTTTCTTAGGTTTGTTTTCTTAGGTTGTTCGTTTGGTTTTGTTTTCCAGTTTTAAATTTTCTGACTCTTTTGGTTAGCTTAGTAAGTTATTTATCGGAAATCGGGAATGTCGCTTCGTCGAGATGTCCTTGCGTCAAAACGTCTGTGCGACGGAATGTCTCGCGGCGTACATTCCTGCCGACGAAATGTCCTTGGACGAAACGTCGTGCGGCGAGATGGCCTTGCGGTGAAATGTCTGCGACCAAAACTCCTGCGACTAGTTGTCCGCGGGAAATGTCGCGGTGCCAATTCAACACCACTACATTACATGCACAAAAACAAGGCTGTCATCCACTAATCGCTCTTCGCTCATACTCGGCGCGTTCTCACGAACGGTTCGATCATCCCAGTTATACGCAGAAATACAAAAGCAGTTCTAGATCAGACGAGAAATTACTCGGAACATTATCTGGTACAAAGCGGAATCGTTTTATACTGCACAAGTACATCATGAATCCGGCAGTCAGAAATTCGATAGTGTCTGAGAAATCGTTTCACAGGCATGGTGTAATATGGAAGACGAGCATGGTTTGGGTGACGCTGCTACGTTTTTGTGGCTACGCTATCGCCCCATCGAAGAAACTTTGGAGAAGGACGGTGTTTTTACGCTACATAATGAACATTTACTCTTTGTTTTGATAATTGGCGTTAAGGCACTGTCCGCGGTTGTTGCTTTCCGGTCGAGTTACCAAGGGTTGTCGAACTGGTTCACTTTTCAAGTCATCCAAGTGCTGGATGTGACGGAAAGTTTTGCCGAAGCGTTGTCAATGGTCTTAACGTGCTGGTTTAGTCAACAAATCTTGCAGCTAATAAACAGAATGGATAGAATTATTTGCGTTTTTGCAGTGAAAAAACCGTTAAATATTTTTGTCTCCGCTGTAGCATTGTTCGTACTGATCGTCGTAATGAAACAGAGTTACCGGTTGTACGCATTACAGACTGACCTTTCCTTATCACAGCGCATCAAATATTTTCAGAAGCACTATCTATTTGTGCAATCGCATGACATTGTTGAATGGATGTACCGCGCGTATTTCGTGTTTGACCGAATATTTTACATGAGACGCGACTTTCTGGTGGGTTTCATGATAACCAGTCATGGTTATCATGAAATGATAACCAGTCATGGTTATCATGAAATGATAACCAGTCATGGTTATCACTTTCTGGCCAGTCATGGTGTGCGTGCCATAACTTCCAGCATCGACGCTCGATTACTTAAAGAGGGAGAGATAGCTATTGCTGAGTATTCCCAGCTGGTGCAGATTATGGCAGGTGTTCGCGATCTGGATGAGTATTTGTCGCTAATCGTGGGCCTCCGTTGTTACGGAGCTTTAGCCATGACCATTCTCTTCACTTTCATGTGCAGCCAGAATGCTGTCAACCAGCAGCCTTCGGTGGACGCTGTCATCGCACTGATCAACGGTTTTGTCTCGTTCTGTACTGTGCTCGTTGTCTGCGCGTATTCATACGAACAGGTAAAATGTTTTAACCGTTTTCTTATTTTATGTAATAAACTTTTCAAAATTTCTCGCAGGCCAGCGAATCGAAATACACAAGCGAGTTACGTAGCAGCATCTTACTATCTAACAACGTTGGCGGTTGAATAACCGAGCAAATTCTTCAATGCTACTGATATGAGTATTTATAGAACAATCATACGAACTTCGAAATCAATGCATTTAAGCGCGCACTGTCACTTTTCGGTTCTAATTAGCACTAACTGATCATTTAGCTACACTAATAGAAATGTTTATGATAGGGCCAGAGACTGTCAAAAGTTGCCACAATTTGTCTGCGCAATGGAGAAAACAAGTGGCAGACTGATGAATGGAATGACATGTACCACCGCGGCGAGCGATGCGAACGAGCTTATTTTACGATTGCGGGAGTGACAGTCACCCGAGAAAGCGTCATGCAGGTGCAAACGGACTCTGATATCCCATCATAACATTTGAATGTCTTCGAATTTAGTTTATTCTGCACACAGCTATAACAGCTGACAGTTTTACGGCAAAATAATTCATGTACCTGCTGCCGTTGCTCACGTCCCTGCGGAAGTGGGGCATCATCGATCCATCCGCTTATCAAGATTTTAATTTTTACAGATCTGCGCCGCTTTGGTAAGCACTTTGTTGGTTTTTGCGGAATTGGCTCGCGGCCCTACTAACGCAGAAGCTGGCAGCAGCGCCATTAACGTCACTGAGGTCATCCTGTATACAACTGCAAGTGCCAAAACTGACGTAGAATAATCTGTTAACTCTGTGGGTGACAGAAAATCTAGGCGCGGGAAATGCCGAACGGAATTCGGGTCCTTCTGGAACTCATTGTTTCAACCAAATTTATACGTTCTCGGTTCTAATTTTTGTTGACATTCGTAAATTTACAACAGGCTGCGGTAATGAATAAATCATGACGTTGTAATAATTTTAAACACCCTCAAAATTTAGTAGCATTGACCAATATCAAGTAGCAGCCGGCAGCAGGCAGCAACAGTAACAACAAGCATTTAGCAACGATGTTGCAAACCTTGCACAGCTGGTTTACCCTTTATTTTGTAAGAGCATCGCGTTTGCTGGATAACAAACAAAAACTCTCATTATGCATTACTTTGACTAAGTGATGAAACATCCGTACTATAGCGTAAGATGCAAATTACTTAGAACCAAATCACAACAGCTTCCAAATGATAAGATATTTTTGATTAAACACGTAGCTACTTTGTACTTGAACAGTTTGCAGAATTTTCCAATGGCCGAAAGATTCTGCATGATGCGCTTAATCTGTAAAACCTGAGTAGTCGTTAATGCCACGGACAAAAACAGTTTATGGAAGCGTTCTCCATGTTGACTGTCGTGTTGATTGACCGGGGCCACGTGCGCGGTCAACAGGCCATCAAACGCTACTCGTACGTTACAGCTTAGGTAATAAGTACAGCTCTCTGTGCTGTTTATTGAGTAATGCAACACTGTGAATTGTACATCCACATATGTACATATCTTGGCCGGCAATCCGCTTATGAGTGCAACATCCAGTTCCTGAGAGACTACGAATACCGGGCTATTTTTTCTCATTATGTGTTCACGAAACAAGTACGTTCACATGTTGTTGGCTATATTTTAATGATCATTTTTGAGTAGCAGTGAATTTCCCATTTTTTTCCTAGTGGTACCCAAAAAGTCTTTGATTTCCTCAACGTTCATCCTGATCGCTGCTGTTGTGGATCGATGGTCGCGCCCGCTTTCCAATGCTCCTGTTCGGTTTTCGGTGCTGATTGGGCAAATAGTATATTCCACAAAGTGCCGTAATCAGACCTCCTGTCTAGACAGAGCCGTCAAGGCATGAATTCACCGGAAAGAATAAATATCCCCGCCGTTACAGTACTAGTCAATACGTACTCAGTCCAATAATATGACAAAAGGAAGTACGAGCACGACTGCAAACACACGATGCACGAAGGACAGCGAGAAGTTCGAACCAGGGCTGATTAAAAGGATCACAATGTTTTGGATAATCTTTTTGCAGTTATGCGGCTACTTTTTCTATCCATTTGACAGACGCTTTGCACGGGGCAAAATACTGCATAGTGTGATGTCCATATACACCGCCGTAAACATTGCTACGAATGCGTTTACCACCTTTGATGAAATCAGATACTATGCTCCACCCTTGTCCAATTGGTTTACACTGCTGGTGTACCACGTGATTGATTCGTCGGATCTTATTTTGAAGGTGCTCTGTATACTTTTTATGTGGTCAGTCAGCCAGAAAATTGTACAGCTTACCGGAGATCTGGACCGGCGTTACAGCAAACTGATTACCCGTGAAGAGGGTCGTCTAATTACGTTTTTCGCGGTCGCTTACGTGGTCGTCATGGCGCTGCGTAATGGATACCGGTTCTACATGGAGCAATTTACTAATTTTCCAACACATTTGGCTTCCTTCCAAACGGACTACTTTCCATATTTATCAATAAACCACGCATTGTTTTTGGAATGGATCTTGCGAATGCTTAAAACGGTGATTTTTTTTACCAGTTTTGGCCGCGAAAATCTGTTTGGTTTCATAACGGTCATTACCCTGTCGTCCAGCGTTATTGTCCGTCGGATGGTACTAGACACTCGACGGCAACTAGCAGCCTGTGAGGGCGTCACGGTGGAAAACTACTCAGCACAGATGCATCTAATCCGTAAGTAGTAAAAGGCGTCCCGCAAAGGGATTTTGATCTCTACTTCCCTACTGGACTTCCTGACTGCAGTTTGTGACGTCACAATAAGTAATCAAATTCCACAAAAAGTTGAAACTAAAACTATACTTTGTATTAATAATTTACAAAATATTACCATAGTTACTGATTAAATCGTTAGTTGTTGACTGTATTTAAATATTTGCTCTTAGTTTTCTATAGTGTATAAGGAATCCCTTGACCATTTACTGTACTGTATTATTATTTGATTTATGTGCGGGGATAGTATAAAGTAGATGAAAGCATTAAAAAACTAAAGCGGATAAGACGCATAAAAAAATTACGTTATTCAGAATTTTTATATAGTTTTTAAGCACAACAGCGAAATGAAAACCGGTAAGTAATAGCTTGTTATTCATCGTCCGAGGTGCTCATCTCCGATTCGCTTTCTCCTATGTCATCCACGCGCGGGTCATCACGGACTTCCGGATGGTCACCTGACAAAATGAAATAAAACCATAATATTATAGGAAAATGAATACACATAGACAAGCTGATCATACCATACAGCGCGTTCTTAGCCAGGTTTATGGCAACATCCAGTTTGTTCAAAGCAGCGCTGACATCACGTCCGTTCTCAGACTGGGTCAGGTATCGGTCAGCAATGAGAGTGCTAACAGTGGACATTTCTTGGACAATGGGAAGAAACGCTTCCTGGGCTGCAAGAAACTGTGAAATAAAACTTAATACAAGTCAGAGAAACTACACTTACCAATGGTCATCTTCTCAATGTTTAGCTTTGATTTGAGATGTTCAAAGCCATTTATCAGGGAGAGGCAGTGTTCCTTAATTTTGTCGTTATACATTGATACAGAGTTTGACAGCTCAGTCAGTTGTTTCCACAAGGATTTGTACGCCTTGGTTCTGGCCTTGAGCTCACTCTCCGACAGCTGATTGGTAGGCACAAGTTCACTGGTCGTTCCAATGTGAGTTCGCGAATTTTTCTCCAGCAATTTCGTTTCGTCTTGTTTCTTTTTGTTGTCAGCGATGATGCGCGTGATTTTTTGTGAGTAGTGCGATGGGTAGTTTGATATTTCATCGATCCAGTAGCCGTCATCAGACGATGGCATACTGTCTGGCGGACAGGCAGCCAAAAGAGTTGCAATGCTTTCCATGTGATACTTTTCCATTGCTTGTGCAACGTCCAACAGCTTCTTCAGTATCACAATAATAGCAGTGAACATTGCTTTCTGATGGTGGTGAATGTACGCAAGGTCAAGAGCGCTCTTCTGGAACTTGCGCACCAGTTTACCCTGTAAATAAATGCAACTGATAATTAGGTTACTGCATAAAAACATTTCTTACCGTCTTGGTGCGCCATTCGTCGGACTGGATGTTTAAGTACTTGGTGGTGTCCACAGCCAGCCGGTTTCTATATTTGATGTCGTAGACATTGCTATGGCTGGCAAAATCCTTAAAATATTGTGGCAGTTTCGTTGCGGGTTTTTTGGAATCCCTAAAAAGGCAGTAAACGTCAATACATACTGCCATTTCTTTTCAACTTTTACTTAGGACTTAAAACTGACAACTACAACAGTGGGTGAAACTTACAGAATTATTATGATTAAATAACGAATACATAATCGCTGCGCTTGCCAATTGCTTACGTTAGTGTACATGTTCATTTAAACAGAATTACCCATAATTGTGCAACACTTCGTTTTGTTTTTTTTTATTTTAAGGGTATCATTTGGAGCATTTATCGTTTACGTGCGTTTGTTGTTTACCACGTAAACGACAACTGCTCCAAAAAATTTAACCCTTGTTTTTTGGTTAATTAGCGGGTTGATTTGAAGCAGAGAGTAGTTTAAAGTTAAATTTAGCAGTCCAAGTTTCGTTTAATTTAAAGAGTATTTTTGGGAACATCTATCCTTTGCACGCATTTGTTGTCAGCGCGCAAACGACAGCTGCTCCATAAAATACAGTCCTTTTTTACCGGGTAATTAGTGTATCTGGAATCGGCAAATAGAAAAGTAATCACAAGTAAAAATTAACCGTCACAGCATTATCTATTCCGTTGCCTAGAAAACAAACGTCTTTCTACGACAAACGGAGAAGAAACAGCAGTGAAGGTAATCACATAGCAAAAGTCACACTGACATTAATGACTTGACTTGGTTAATTTCACAAGTGTTTATATAAGCGCTCTCACACGCAAAATAGTTTACCGAGAAAGATAATGCTGTGAAACAAATTGCTGTGCAGCAAAATGCGTGCACAGTATTTTGTTGATATAAACAGTTGTAATAAAATGCGTTCACGCAGTTCAACAAAATACGTGCAAACATTGTAACCAAGCTCCTGGATTTATTGTAATGCTCAATCATGAACAGCCGGACGCTTCCAACGACTCCGGTAAGTGAGAAAAATGTGAATTAAGTAACACTGCAAGTCAACCGCACCTTTAATTATAGGATACGATACGGATTCGGACAGTTCCTTCAGCTCCTATGAAACAGAAGAAGAAATTGGTAACTTTGTAAAAATCCTGGAAAAAACAATATTCCATATATGTATCATTTTCAGACGATTGCGATTGTACCGAGGAGCAACGCGGTGTCAATGGAGAGTGTCGAATCACCAGCTGAGGAAAATGGAAAAGAAATCCAAAAAGGAACTCGATCAAAATCTATTTGAGAAGTTGACAAAGTTCCTGATAAACTTCCTCGATGTGTTCGAATTTTTTTAAACCAAGTATATTACATTTTCCACTATTAAAGACTACGCATGTGGCTTTTTTCATCTTTATTGTCATGCCGGGAAAAATCTCTGGCTCGTAATATTTGTCACCAGTCGAATGGCCAATATTTTCAAGATTTTGTCGTCGCAGCTGACATGAAGCAATAATATTAACAACCTTATAATTTGTTATTCGCGCTCCTTTGTAACCCGTAGCAATAAGCTTTCGCAAAAAGTATTCTGCACACTTTCGTGACTCGCGTAGTGTGCGTCCACCATTAACCGTAATTTTTCCGTTGCGATATAATTGGCAGTGGAATTTTTTCGGATATATTACGCACCACAAAAGACAAGAGAATTTTTAGGATCGTATTCTGTGATAAGGTCTCTGTTCAAATTAAGCTGGTGCAAGTCGATTTCCACATTCAAGTGCGCAGTTGCGACGATATTAGTTATTTGCGCCATGTATCCAGAAGTTGGTTATGATCTCAGGTTCCAATGGCCTTTCGGAGCAATAATATGTGGACCAACAATGAGTGGTAAAACACAATATGTTCTTAAAATGCTGAAAGGAAATGCAATGGACGTCGTCCCAACCAGAATAGTGGTAGCATACAGTCAATGGCAAAACTCGTACGAAGAAATTAAAAAGATTTTTCCACCGACAGAATTCGTTAAAGGGTTAAAGGACGATTTACTAGATTCGGAGTTTTTTTCTAAAGCAGAAACTAATTTGCTGATTATAGATGATCTAGCGGGCGAAATGGCAAGCAGTGAGTTAGCCACAAAGCTATTTACGCAAGGAATACATCACAGAAATTTGTCAGCAATTTATATCACACAGAATTTATTCAAGCAAGGTAAAGCAAGTCGGGATATTGCCTTAAATACTCAATATATTGTGTTGTTTAAAAATGTTCGCGACAACAACCAACTGGATTATTTATCACGGCAAACAGGATTTAAGCATCTAAAAAAAGCGTATAAAAAGATTACTGCTACTCCGTTTGAACCTTTGATTTTGGATTTAAAACCAAATTGTCCCGATTATTTGCGTGTCAGATCTCATGTTGTGCAAGAAAACAAAACGGACTTGCAAACAGCAAGAATTTACACCGACCCGAATTTTTGTGCAGTGCCGTCAGCATGACGAAACATTTGAAAGAATTTGCTTCTTTTTTACTGTTTCTCTCGTCGCTCAACCCCAAAGATCGCAGAGCTGTCGCGAATCATTGCAACAAAAAAGCATATTAAAGGACTGGAAGAGTGCTGCTTGAATATCGTAAAAAATACCGTAAATTTATCACCAGAAAGTACGCGAATTTGCAGACGCTGGAAAAAGCCGATACGATTATTAGCTCTTCGACGGTATCCCACAAAAGCTAAAAAAGCGCTATTAACACAAAAAGGTGGTTTTCTGGGTGCAGTGCTGCCAGTTTTAGCAAGCGTTCTGGCCGGAGCGCTAAATTCCTAATTTAAGGTCATGGAGGTACATTATATTGTGCCTGAGCGGGATATCAAGAAGCGAGCCGCCGAGCTGACAGTTTTACAGGCTCCACCTGAAGCGAACAACATTTTATCGCTTGGCGATTTGACATCAAAAATCCTTTCAAGTCAAAATTTAAGTGAATGGCAGAAAGCACAATTACTTAGTAAAAATTTAGAACGGTTCATGGCATTAAAGCCCAGAGCACTTCAAGAAGGTAATCCCTTGGATAGTCTGTCTGTAAGTGTAAACGACGCCACAACTCCGACTCCATCAATCTTAACCACACCGTTAACTGAACCCAAGAAAGCGAAAAAGAAAAGAGTTCGCGCCACAACAGCATCGTCAAAATCACGCAGAAAAATCAAGAAAAAAAACCCTGACTGATATTGATTCGGATGATTCGGATGAATATGATCTCCCAGTGTTTTCATTACCGTCAAATGAAAAAGGGAGACGTGGTAAACGCGTACTGGAACAAACGCTAAACGAAACAAAAGTATCACCCGATACCAAATTCCAAGCTGTAAGCGCAGAAGAAGTGCCGCGCCGGCGTGGCGAGCGGGTACGAGAGCAGACAAAGTTTTTTATAAAAGGGCAAGGTATTAAAGGCCGCTGGCTAAAGGTTCTTTAAAATGTCGGGTTGTGTGCCGGTAAATCTAAATTTTGGACAAGGGATGAAATTGAATTGTGTTTCTTCTTGCTGTTCTGATGACAGTGACGAAAATAAAATAGAAGATCTGTCTAAAGCTGGTGATAAAGCCAACGAGGTACCTAAAATTACTCAGCCTGTTTCCGATGGACCAGCACTATCTCAATCCTAGTGCACTGAGCAGCCTAGGGGCTCGAGCGGTTTCGCAAAACCTTCCAGAAAATGTTTCCAAGGAAAAGCCAAAAATATTCTTGAAGGGATCGATGCCTACACTTTACATAAGCCTGTCAACAGAAAATTCCGCAGGAATCCGGTGGTCGTCCTAAATAAAAATAGCCAGCTCCAGGTAGATTTGATGGATATGCAAAAGTTCAAAAAGTGGAACAAAAATTATGGCTACGTGTTAGTTGCTATTGATTGTTTTTCTGAAAAAATAGAATGCGAGCTAATTAAGTGTAAAGATGGTTTATCAACGGCAAAAGCATTGGAAAAAATACTAGAACGCCTGGGTCCATTCGACAAAATACAGGCTGATAAAGGCCGTGAATTTTTCAATAAAAATGTGAGGGATTTACTCAAACGGAAAGAAATTATGCTATTCAGTTCGGAAAACGATGACATAAAATGTTCGATGGCGGAGCGCGTTATTCGAACGCTGCGTGAGCGCATATGGCGCTTATTTACTAGTCGAAAATCTCCAAAATATTACGATCAGCTACAAAATATTGTAAAGACATATAATCACACTCCTCACACTTCACATGGCTTTTGTCCTGCGGATGTAACCGAAGAAAATTCCCTGCTTGTGTTTAATCGATTATACGAGAAAACAGACCATAAAAAAAAGAAACCAGTATTTAAGGTGAAAGATGCCGTCAGAATTGCAAAGAAAAAGCAGGACTTTGAAAAGGGTTTTGAAACAAACTTTCAGGAGGAGCTTTTTCGAATAGCAAAGGTAATACCACATACACCGGAGCCAGTGTATCAAATCGAGGATGAAAAAGAGGAACCAATAGTAGGAAAATTTTATGCAAGGGAGCTAACGCGGATTAGAAAATGAATAGCTTGCAATATCAACAGCCATTTTACATCACATTGCCGAGTGATGCTTGCACAGATATTTACTCGAATAACACTGCATCCAGTTGGAAAACCAAATTATGCAAAACAATTTCACTGTCTGGAAAATGGGAAGTTGCAATTGTCGAACTCTATTACCCAAATTCCATGTACAATCTCCCTACAGACCAGACCATGGATTGTTTGCAGGTTTACGATATTGTATCAAATTCAGATGCTAAAACAGGGTTGGAAAAGTTTCTATTTGAGAAAAAGCGCATTACTTTACACGCCGGTAATTATACCAACGAACAAATCATTGCAACAATTGCTTCGCAAATTCCGAAGCTCCTCTTGGCAAAAGGACAAGAATCCAAAAAGAGGAGAGCCTTTTCTATTGAATTACTAGCTAACAATCAAAAAGTACAAATTGCAATTAATGCCAATACCGTTATTCTGGCTATTAACAATGAACTGCTGAAACGCATATTGGGGTGTCAGCATCGACAACTGTTTGCGTATTCTGATCCTGCAAATATTGTTGACCTTGCGCAAAATTTTGACGGTTTAAATCAGCTGGAGGAATTTTTCAAGGAAAAGAAAGCTCGACAACAAACAGTTGCGAAAGCAAATACAGTTTCGCCGCCCCAACCGCCACCGCCGCCTGCGCAGACACCAGCGCCAAAGCCAGCTGCGCCAGCAGCCACAGCTTCTATATCTGCGAAAAAAACAGAATTACCGTCATCAAAAAATACCGAAGGAACCGGTTCAAAACAAAATACGTCCGTTTCAGAAAGCGTTAAACAACCGGAACGAAAAAAAGTCAAAGCCGGCACCGATAATTATCCAAAACTTTTTGTTTACTGCCCAGGAAGCTATAAACGCCATGATTGGCAATCAATCTTTATATATTTATTGCGATGTTGCAGATTTTACTTTGCTTGGTGACACGTATGCGCAAGTTTTAAGAGCAGTGCCTATTAAGGCAACGGAGGCTTTCAAAATTATCACGGAACGGTTTGAAATGCCTCATTATGTTCCACTTTTTACGACCCATTTTCGACAATATCGAAGTAACAATTGCCACTGATCTCGGAGACAACGCTAAATTCGCAACAGGAAAATCGATGGTGAAGCTCCATTTCCGACCGGCAAGATACTGAAAATGGGATATAAAGCTTTTGCGCCTGATCCGGGATTATTTGATGATTTACTAGGTCATACACAGCTGGGGAGCGGATTTGTTCGATATCGTGGAAGCTATCAAAACGGTGGAGGTTTTGGTAGTTTTCTGCGTGCAGTATTTTCCAAGGTTGCTCGTTTTGTTGCACCAGTTGTAAGGGCGGCAGCGCCGCAGGCACAAGCCGCTTTAGCAGCTGCTACGCCTCATTTAAAAGAAGCAGCTAGTACAGCGGTACATGAAGCTGCAAAATCTGTGGGCAACAAAATCGCCCAAGTTCTCGCACCAACTCAACAAACATCTAGCGGCGGTAAAAAAGGAAGAAAAGGGGTATTAAAGAAGCCAACGAAGCGGAAACGCACTACCAAAATTCGCCGGGTCCCACCATTTGATCTTCCTGACTATATTTAGAAATGGCTTCCATAATCGAAGGGTCAGAACCTGCCATTGCTGCAGAATCGCACATTTTTGCCATACCGCCTTCGTTTGCGGACCGATTCCGGACAGAAGAAGAAAGAATCGGCCCCACAGCCGCCATTCCGGAAAATATTCCGGCGGGTGGTGACATTAACTTTTATATAGCTCCTTCATCAAACGCCATGGTTTCTTTACCGGACTTAAGCACGGAATTAGAAGTAGAATTGAAAAAAGGAAAAGCTGATGGTAGTTGGGAGCGAATCAAAGCGACGGATACCTGTGCCCTGTAAATAATTTGATTTATTCAATGTTTCAATCAGTTCAAGTGTCGGTTGCTCACCGATTGGTAAGCGACTGCGCAATCTGTTATCCATACAGAGCAATGTTTGAGTGCTTGCTAAATTACACAAAGGAGGCGATGAATACACAGCTAACATCCCGTAAATTTTACTTCGATGTCGCTGGAAGTTTTGAAAATTTTGTTAACAACACAGCCGAACAGTCTCGACTCAGGCTTTTCGCAAAACATGAATACATTCCTTTAAGCGGGAAATTGTTTTCGGATATTTTCATGCAAGACAAGCCTTTGATAACTGGAGTTCCGTTACAAATACGCTTTGTTTTACATAAACCCGAATTCTATCTTCGTGATTTTGCGAATCCGGCGCAGGACGAATTTAAATTGTTCATACGCAATCCAAGAATTTTTGTTCGCCGTTATGTTGGTAAGCAGTAGAAAAAATTTGAAAATTTTTGCATAAAAAATCTAATGTATTGGTATTACAGGGGTTCCAGAATACATGAATGCTATAAGCAAGCGGTTATTAACCACAACAGCAAAATATCCTATAGAACGTGTTCTGATGCGCCCGATCGAATTACCTGCGAACATACAAAGCACTGTTTTTAATAACATACACATTGGTCAAGTCCCCAAGGTGCTTTTTGTGGCTTTTGTCGCAGCGGATGCATTTAACGGCACGAAAAAGACAAATCCATTCAATTTTCAACACTTTAATTTGTCTCAAATCAGCGTCGAAGTTGATGGACAGTCTTTTCCTAATCGGCCGTACGAGCCGGATTATGCAAACGGTAATTACTTGGAGTGCTACGATGGTCTGCTAGACACTTTAGGACGGCGTAACAGTCCTTTTGGCGCACTGCCTTTTAATCGCGACGAGTATGCAAACGGATTCTGTATTTACGGCTTTGATTTGACGCCAGGGGGGACCGGACTCGGCCCTCTAAGTCTAATCCGTCAGGGTAATTTAGGCATCCGAGTAGTCTTCAACCAACCGCTCAAGCAGCCCACGATCATGGTCACGTTTCTTACGTTTGACGCGGTAATAGAAATTAACAACTTCCGTCAGCTAATTTGTGACTTTACCAATTAACTAAAATGGATAATCGAACAATAACAAAGCTACTTTGCCAAAATCCAAAAACGGAGAGGATATTTCGAGGAGTTTATGCCCGGGATACACTGCCCGAACGCTCCAATGTTTTACCTGCCGCCTACATCGTCAACACGGATAAATCCAGTGGTTCTGGTGAACACTGGCTAGCATTCTATCAAAGCGAGCCGTCGTCCATCGAGTTTTTTGACTCGTACGGACGATCTGTGGAGTATTTTGACGAGATTAGAGAATGGCTAACTGATTTACATGTTGTTTATCAAATGGAACGTATACAACAAACGTTTTCGACAGTCTGCGGTCAATTTTGCATTTTTTTTATTTATAAGCGCGCCAGCGGAGAATCGTATAAAGACATTATTCATTACTTCACAAAAAATTACGCAAACAATGATGCAATGGTTTGTCAATGGGTAAACAATCACTTTAACATGAACACAGCAATGTATGCAGAACTTGAATAAAATAAAAAAGCAGCAGATTTTTTTGGGGTTTTACATTTCACATTTTATGTCCCTGAGGTAGAAGTGAAGCAATCAGCACTGTTTTTTTTCGCGTTTACATTGAAATTTTTATGGTAACACAGTCATGCTTTACCGTAACACAAAGCGCAAACGTTTCCGTCGTCTTAGACACCACCGTCTTCACCACCGTTGCCGCTGTTCCCTTCCTGGGCCTGGTTGACTTCGATAGGTAGTTTCATCTTCCCGTCTCCAATCTCCGAAATCTTCAGCTTCTCCATGGCAATACGTTTGACAGACTCCCACAGGGTATCCTTGTGCTGGTCCAAAAACTGTTTGGCGTTAAAACCCAAAATGTCGTCAAATCCGGTAAGTTGGCCCCAAGGACGCAGTAACAACATCATGCCAATAAGACGTTTGCCATTTCCAAGCTCGGTAATGATGTCGTTCATCATTTCTTCCGTTAGATTCAGTGTGCCCAATCCCCATTCACAGGCATGACTGGCTTCACGAACAGTCGGTTGTGTAAATAACGTTACCATTTCCCCGCAACGTGCACAGTTCTCGTGCAGACGGTCAAGCCACATACCATACATGGTGAACGGCAGGCCAGCCAGCAGGCTTGAGAAATCCGCTGCCGTTGGTTCGTTGTGAATCACCAGCGAGCCACGTGCTTTCAGCAAAGCATTGATGTCCTTGAACATTGACAGGTCTTGGATGGTGGTACGAAGTGATTCAAACGACTTTATCCCAAAAGAAACACCATTCTTGGTGGCCTGCATGTCGCCGTTGCCTCTCTTGCAGAACTGGCGGATATTGGCCAGCGCTACACTGTCATAGCTTGACCACACAAAGTAGACGTCGTTTCCGAGGTGAAACAGGGTGGACAGGTTACCGCTGGTTAGCTGTGGGTCCCGGATTAAAGTCGTAATGTTGTTGTAGATGAGTCCAACGAGGCGCATGAACTGGTCATTGGTGAGAAAAATGTGTTTCTCTCCCAGCGTCCATTTCGCAGCTGGTCCAGGAGGATTGGCAGTCGTAAAGTCGCCAATAATGAACTCCAAGGCCTGGGTGTCACTGTTGATGCGGGTGCAGATGAACTTGTCGTACCCGAACTTCATGGTGGGGAATCCTTCATAGTGGAAAGCGATCTTTCCGCTCGCAAACTTGCGCTTTGCTTCCCCAACAAGATCAGTTTTATCGGGTACGAAACCGCGTTTGGCAGGAGGTAGACCAGTCATGGTATATCAGCAGAAAAGGTAGACTAACTAAAAGTGTCAGGAGGAATAATGAAAACGAGTTGGAATTAAAAGCCTGTATTTATATTAATCAAATACTCTAAACACCCTGTCCACAAAATCCGGTTCAGCAAATTGTCGCTCAGCATTTTGCTGCTCACACTGAGCTTTATAAAACCGTAGAGTATAGAACACACAGCGTTCTACGCACGATCTATGCTTACCGAAAATGGAGATTTTGAGTCCATAGATTTGCACGCACGTACGCACGGCTACACGCTAACAGAAAATGGACGGTTTTGCAAGTGCTTTGGCCCTCGGGATCCGCGCTATCCAGCCGAGAGTGTTGAGAATCGCATTGAAACATTTCGTGGTTGTGGGGAAAAATTACCCTGGAAGTGGCGAAAGAGTACGCCGAACTGGGCTGGTATTGCACGGGGATCCAGCACCAGATCCGTTGCGTTTACTGCTGTGAGATTGAGGAACATGTCTAACGGCATCTATCGCACACCGTGCAAGAATCCATGCTTTGGCAAAGCGGTTAAAGATAACTTCCCACAGATGTGGGTGGAATGCAACGGGTGCGGATGGATTACGATCAGGACAACATTGAGTACAACCATTCACCACCAAACAATCCTGACTGCGCAAAATATAACACCATGTATGCGCGGGCGTTTTCCTTTGACGATAGACCGTGGCCCGAAGAAAAAACACTTGGTGTACAAGCTGGCCGAAGCTGGATTCTACAACTGCGGTGAGCTTTACAACAAAGCATTTTTTTGGCTATCAGATCGACAAAAAAAACAACGGTTACGATTACTGGTCGAACAGTTAAACCAGGCGAAGGGGTGGGGGCCTGTTGTTGCTGCCGACACATTTGGCTAATGTGTCGGAAGTAACAACGTCGACCGGAGCGCTTCGCGCTTCCGGTCGCCTGTTGTTTACAGGACAATGGGTTTTTTTATTATGCAGGTCTTGCTGTGCCGGGTGTTTCGGTATGCCCGGATGCTGTACGCTGTTTTACTGCTATGTTTTCATTTCTGGATTGCCGCTGGATCTGGAACCATGGATTGAACATGCCCGCCAATCACCAGCCTGTGCATATCTGATGAACGAAAGGCAAACGGTTCATCAACGATGTTATACGAGCTTGCAAGTCCCCTGTTACCGACATTGGAATACAAGGTGTGTTTGATCTGTTTGTCACTTTTACTTTTGTGTATTTTTTTTAATAATAATATTATGTAGGTATGACTGTTTTGGAAAACAAAGCACGGCTCGTTGGCTTCAGTCAAGACCAAATTGATGCCGCAAAGCCAAAAAGAAGGGTCGTTTCTATTTTTGGGAGGAATTGGAAGAAGCGGTGGAGTTCCATAACGCCGATTTCCTGGAACAAAAGGAGTTTTTGCACTATGCCACCGAAGTACCCGCCGGAGACGATGCCCGCACCGTTTAGCAGTTGAAATGTAAAATCTGTCTGTCGCGGTATGCCAACACGCTGATCAGTCCGTGTAAACATCTGGTCATGTGCGGACAGTGCGCCAAAGCGACCCTAGACCGTGGAAGCCTCTGCCCGTACTGCCGTCAGCCTGTTGAAGCCGTCACGTCACTTTATTTTACTTGATGCATTTTGCTGTTCTGGAAAATTGTGTGACAAATGTTGCACTGCAAATGTTGCAGTTGCATTCTGCTGATACTATATAACCGCAATACGTTTATTCTGCTTCCTTTTTCTCTACTTGCTTTCATTTGTTGTGGATTCTTTAAACGTAATGGATAATGGATGACCTTAATGCTTTGATGGCGAGGCTCTTTGGGATAAAGTTTTAGTGACTTGGAAATTCAGCTGCAGGACTATAATGTTCTTACGACTCCGGCAACAAGTACTTTGGGTATAATTAAACGCAAAAATTTTTGTACAGTTGTTGAAATATAAATTTGTTTTAGTAACGCAACAACAACAACAACAACAGCAACAGCCAGAACTACACTTTCAATCAAGCCCGTGGTCTCCACCACCCATTCAGCCGATTTTAAATTTAGGTTTTATCATCTCGTTCACTGAATTTTAAAGCTGAGCATTTCTTTAATTTTATAGATGAAGCAACTGGTGCGGAAATCCGCCACCACGGTATCTACACAATTTTATTTCTCTGCCAGCAGCAGCAACAACATACGCCTCAAGTTTCTTTTATTTGCAGTGGGTGACCAGATATTCCGTTTAACACCATTATATGGCCGCCTGGAAGACTTGAAAAGCAAGTCTTATGCTTTGTTTGTTTTGCAACTTATTTTCAAAATATAGTGATGTTGCAGGCATTGATCCAGTGCAAGGATATATAGCGTTACGAATACTACAAGCAGCGCCATCTCTACATTATTCTGTCGCCACATAACACTCTGCAGCAACCTACAGCTCTCCTGGTGATCAACAACTTCCCGATCCATTACCTATCACAGATCAGTTGCCTTCGTTTCATCAGCACCGTCGTTCCGTTCTCTGTTACTACATCTCCAACTGCTGAAGTTGCTGAACCAGTTCCTCTGCACTTCCATCATCGTCAAAAGTAAGTTTCTTATCCTGATCCTTAACCTTTTTTGAATATATTTACATTGTTTATTCTGTAGATACTGCTACCGCAGCGCCAGCGGATTCTGGGGACCAGCATCTCGTGCCACCTGCCAAACGCATCAGATTAGCAAACGCTGAATCCGTGGACTGGCTCTACCGGACCTTTACTGATAAACGGGACGACAGGACCTTCCGAAGTTATTCACAGTACCGCGATGCGTACAGCATCTTTGTCAGAAAAGGATCCAATAACTCTTTCATGGCTTTCACCGGTTGCATAAAAAATCCAACGTACAGTTCGTTATTGCCCGCCATAAAAATACGCGGTGCAATGAACTGGTTGTCGGAATGGATATTCTGGAAAAGATTGTAGAATGGACCAATACGCCTGCTTTTGCAAAATACCGCCAAAAAACAGTCTCCGCCTCCACCGCCAATGCGCATCCGGAAACCCTATCTTGGTGCATTATCGACACCACGTCCAATACCCAAGCAGCTTTTGTTCATGAAAACCGTACTACGACTGCCTCCGATGACTCAGCCATGTCTGTACGTATCAGATCTGGCGATGCCATAAAAAATTGTGTGGATATAAAGTCAGATGAGCTAGATTTGTAAAGCAGTGTCAGGAACATTTTCTGTCATTAAGAACCAGTTGCTGTGACCTTTCTGCTTGCAAAAATGCCTCGCATAACTGCTGATGCTGCTGATTCAATTGATTCTAATAATGATAATGCTACTGATGCTGTTAATGATGACGATGTTACCGAAGAACCGCTTCATATAAAGAATTTTTTTGTGTTGAAACCGTTAAATGATTTTACAACCGCCGTTATCAGATGACGTAAAAGATTTGGTGCAAAGTTCATCGCCTCAGTCATATTCTCCTTTGCTGAGATTCCTGATGTCATAACAGCCATTTTGAACGAAATTTTAAATGAAATCCTTACTGACATCCCAGATCACGAACGGGTAAGAATCAAGTTGCATAGCCGTCACTC